>NC_140293.1:5170540-5217890 GCF_964030765.1 Micromesistius poutassou | reverse complement strand
CCAGGGAACGGAAAAAACAAACACGGGATTTACATCGCTTTAACGTCTGTACGTATGTACGGAGATTTGACAGAAATATTCAAACTTTTGCTCCTGGATATCATTACTGCGTCGTTTTCTGCGTTATTCAATTGATTAGTCTTTGCTCTATCGGCTTAAGTATCTGCACATATATATTCAAATTTTGAATATACTCTATTATGGCAATGATGACAATACAACCAATTGACAGGTTTCTCTTTTCTTTCTTATATATCTTGGATATCAGCCTCTTCCTGGTGTTGAAGACCGTCGCTCCTTCAGCAGTAATGTTTGTCTCTAATGACAGTGTCCCTTCTCTGTAGGGTAAATCTGATTACAATCAAGTTCACCTTCACACACACACACACACACACACACCCACCTACACACACACACACGCACACACACACACACCTACACACACACACACACACACCAAGCCACCTACACACACACACCTCTATTATGCCGGGTGTGAGGTGGGAAGTGACTTCACCTTCTGGAGTACGTGTGTGTGTGTGTGCGCGTGGTAGTCTCCATACATGTTTGTGTGTGTGCCTGCCTGCCTGTGTGTGGGGGAGAGATTCTCATCATCGAAGACCGACAGTGTTGCTACAAGCCTGCATGTGTACATGTGTGTGTGTGTGTGTGTGTGTGTGTGTGTGTGTGTGTGTGTGTGTGTGTGTGTGTGTGTGTGTCCACATGCGTGTGTGTGTGTGTGTGTGTGTGTGTGTGTGCACATGCGTGTGTAGGTGCATGTACATGTACGTGTGTGTGTGTGTGTGTGTGTGTGTGTGTGTGTGAGTGCGCGCACATGTACGTGCGTGTGTGGAGTCATAGCAACAGTGATGCTGTACCAGCAGGGCCCGGGCCGCCGGTCAAGGGGAAGGTGAAGAACAGGCCGTCTCCACAGGGGGCCTCGCTGCATCCTGCTTAAAGCAATGACAGAAACAACTTCTAGAGGACAACTTCTGACAGGAGCCATTCTAGAGGACAACTTCTGACAGGAGCCGTTCTAGAGGACAACTTCTGATAGGAGCCATTCTAGAGGACAAGGGAGGACTCCTGATAGGATAGGAGCTGTTCTAGAGGACGAGGGTGGACTCCCTGATACCATTATAGAAGATAAGGCAGGAGCCATTCTAAGTCTAAGACTTAGATAAACTTAATATTATTATTACCATTTAGTCATGTAGATTGACCCCAAATCGATCTACGGTGATTCCTTTCCTGAATGTACGCCGTTAAGGAGCAAGGGGGGGGCCTCGAGGGGCATCTGAATCAAGGATGCCTACAGGGGGCGTCAGGCACGCTAGCAGATCACACACTACCTTCAACACATCCATCACCTCTGTTCATCCTGCTGCGTCAGCTCCTCCATCCAGCAGCCCCTGGCTCCGCCCCCGTCTGCAGCCCATCTCTGAGCCACGCCCTCTCACCTCACCTCACCTCACCTCACCTCACCCATCGTTAACGGCGACAGGACGGATGAGCCAACGGTGAACAGAAACGGAAAGTAGCCTTTCCACCGATGCGCCGCTGAACACTGATTACGGGGTCTGGCCCCTCTGACGCACCAGGTAGTAGCGGACCGAAGCATAGTCTGTGAGGATCACACACACATTGACACAGACCCCTTTTTACAAACCCCTGGCAGTGTATTCTCATGCACACACACGCACATGCACATACACACACACACACACACACACACACACACACGCACATGCACATGCACACACACAAACACACATGTGCACACACACACACACACACATAGACGTGCACACACACTAAAACACACACACACACACACTAAAACACACACACACACACACACACATCCGTAACCCATTCCCAGCGCTGTCATCACGGGGTAAACACAGGTGAGCCGCGTTGGATTAGCCCGACGCTCGCGTCCTTCGCCTGCCGTGATTAATGGAGCGGCAGGGCTGTAATTAGTGTTATGAGTGACAGCCGTGTTTGTCCTACGATGTCACGTCTGAGCGAAAAGGGGTCGTTCTCATTTTGCACAACCTGGTCACCTCGGATGACTCATCTGTAATGCAGAGAGAGAGAGAGAGAGAGAGAGAGAGAGAGAGAGAGAGAGAGAGAGAGAGAGAGAGAGAGAGAGAGAGAGAGAGAGAGAGACGAGGATACCTAACCCCCCCCCCCCCGGCGTTACCACTAAGAATGATTCAGTTATGATCAGCCTCCTGAACTTACTATCGCTTCAGTTCCTGTTTGTATTTGATACTTATTGTTACGTAATGCTACGGCGGACAGCTCATGGAGCAGAGGTCTCTCGTTTGGCAGGAATTGAGAGAAGCAGCTGACTGCGTGTCGGATATCGTCGGTGGTTCTCAGCTGCCCCCCCGCACGTCTGTGATGTGTGATACGATTTTAATTACACACATCTCTAGTCACACTCTCTCTCTCTGTCTCTGTCTCTGTCTCTCTCTCTCTCTCTCTCTCTCTCTCTCTCTCTCTCTCTCTCTCTCGCTCTCTCTCCAAGCTAATAATGACATCATCTGTCAGGGCTTCTCCACCAACGACGTCTGCAGATCGGACGGAGATGGAGATGCGAAGCGACTTATTACAAACCTGCCAGTTGCTTATATTTTGCGTCTCTAAATGTGACAGTTGGACCTTTTTTCACAGCGGAGACCACGCCCTCGGTCAGGCTGCGTTCCATTAGTCGCGCAACACGCCCTCATTGACTTGGGAGAATCCCCTCCGCCATCATAAGTGTCGTTCCGTTTGTCTGATAACTGAGTCGGTTACCATGGTCACTCCAGAGGAGTTTATCACCCACAATGGGTGATAAACTCCTGGGTCGGCTTAGCTCAAGAGGTGGAGTGGGTTGACTTGTAACCGGAAGGTCGCTAGTTTGAGCCCCGGCTCCTGTGTGCGTGCGTGTGTGCGTGTGTGTCCCTGAGCAGGACACCCTGACTGCTCCTGACGAGCTGCCTGTCGCCCTGCGTGGTTGACACCGCCATCATGAATGGTTGTAAATCGCTTTGGATTAATGTACATGTCAATTTGGTGCAAGAAAGTACATCCATGGTTAGGTGGCAATAATGTGCACAAGCCATCTTTTCGAGTAATTAACCACCCTAATATACCATTTTTCTTTTTATTACACATTGAGGCAGAACCTAACCACATGACATGATGCCTTTAAAGTTCAAAGTTGACGTTTTCGGTCCATTCTGTAAACACCCGTTCAATTCAGTCCCACAGAGCGGAGCGCAGGTGTGTCAATCACACCAACGCCTCGTCAGCAGGGCGACCGGGGAACCCCGTCAGCCAATCAGAGGCAACAGCATGTGTTCAACGCATGCGGATGCATGCGTTGAACACATGCTGTTGCGTGCGTCGCCTCCCCCGAGGCCTCCCCCGATTGGCTACGACAGCCAGCGTGCAACAGCATGTTTAGAACCAAGAGAGGGAGTCGTCTGATGAAAACCAATGAACAAGTTGGGTTTGGTTATCTTTCGACACAGTTTTACATCAGCCGACCCAGGGCCTATGCAGAGCGTTCCTAGCTTCTGGCAGCAAACTGCAATTCACATTAGAGTCCATCAGTGCCAGCTGGATCGCTATCACTACTTGTTTGTATTTTCCTTCCATTTAAAAGCTATTTGCTTCAGACTAGGGGTTCATCTAAAATGTATTTGATTGCTACTCAAACATGTCTGTCTGTGTGTGTGTGTGTGTGTGTGTGTGTGTGTGTGTGTGTGTGTGTGTATGTGAATACACAACCAGCCACATTAGGGGTTTATGAAAAGCATGAATAATTAAGGCCTGGACTGTGTGAGTACACTGCAGCCTGTCGGGTAATGAATCTGGTCGTAACGACCAGCGGCTTTCCCTGACTGACCAGTGATCAATAAAGGGTGTGGTGTGTCTGGGTAAACAATCATCACAACGCTTACAGTGTGCACAGGTTAACTGAAGGAAGCTTTAACTGAGAAGATTCTCCAGACATACCTCTATAAGCAGAAGCCAACAGGCTGTTTTTGGATTGATTCTGCTTGTATGGAGCACACCAAGGCCCTGAATAGCTTATTTTCAATTTCAGGCCCAAGATGGCTTTTTATTTGGATTAGTTCAAGGCTGTGACAATAATTATTTTGGCACGCCTCGATTTGCTCGTGAAAACGTTTTGCCAGCGGTGAATCTGGGTGAGTAGCTAGGGCCCCGTCAATTCCAGGCTCAAGTATGACAAGGGGAATTCATGTTGCCTTTTGCAGCGGCCCTCATTTGTCGAGTCTGTCACATCGGAATCACATTTAAATTTCAACCTCTTCTACACGCAACGCCTCATACACCAAAGGAAATCCGCTGCAATGGGAAAAATGTCCCATTGAATACAAAAACCGTAATTGACACTATTGAACATGAGATGTCAAGAGCACTTGGTACTGGGTCACGAATCCATCATTCTGCGTTATTCCGCCCAGATTTAAGTAATTCATGTGGCTGTTTATATAACGGGATGCCAGCTTCTGTCAGGTCAGTTAAAAAAGTTGAGCGATATAGACGTTCCGATCTCCATCCCGATCTCCTTTCCGATCTCCATTCTGAACGCCACGGATCACCGAAGGTCAGAGTCTACAGGGAAACAGAAAATACCTCACCGTCATGCAGCAAGTTGGAGGACTTTGTCACCTAAGCGCACATATGTTGTTCATGCTTTTGAATATTCAGAAGAGCACATGGATGTGTGTTTCCCTCATTGGAGTGTAGCCACGCCTTGTCGTTGAAATGCGGAATGGACCAATAAGAGGATTTGGAAGGGGGACAGGAACCAGTACACATAGATTTATTGTCCTTATTTTTGGCGTCGTAATATCCCAAAGATCAGTGGCTCCTATTTAGAACTGTGTGGGAGAAACCATATGTTATGCTGCTCATTACAATAATCATGACAGAAATCCTAATCATTTCTTTGTGGGGGTACTTTGGTCGGCTTTAACTTTGATGACATTTCATCTGACTCGGCCAATGCGGTGCGTTTTTTGTTGTGTGTAATTTGAAAAACGTGTCTTGGAATGTAGCATGAGACACATGACACTGATATTTCCCACATTTCTTCCCACGTTCTTCTGCAAACAACAGAAAATCTGCGAAGGAACTACTTCTTCTGTCACAGCCTATGCAAATCGCTACACATTTTCGGAGCACAATGCTGTTGTGACTTTCAAAACAAGTAATCACAATTATATATTCTATTGAATTGGAGTGCTGCTGTACATAATCAACGTCGTGTTTTTTCAACAGACCTTAGCACAACACTGCCTCAAATGTTCCTTCGCCTTCAACCCATCGACAAGCTCTTTACTTTTCCCCCCACAGCGGCCTTCAAGTGCATTTGCATTCAAACAGGCGGTTAATACTTGTATATTATGCATGCATACTCTGAATGGAGGGGTCAAGAGTGGGTGGGTCAAATATTTATTTCATATTCCAGTGTGACGGGGCCGTCTTGCAAGCGTGAAACACGATTGACTTAATGAGGCGGTGTGTAGTGTCTGTTTTTACCGCATGACTCACGACGTACAATGCTACCGTCGCTCATCGGGCTGGCTTATGTAAACGACCCCCACCTTCGGTAGCCACTTCCAAACCGTTATCTGGAACCTTTCGCTATCTCCCTGAAACAAAGCAAGACTTTAAGGCCTTCGATTCACGCTGGTTCAACGGCCGGGGCGGAAAACTCATCAGATCCTGTTGTTTGTTAGGGGGATGTGAAGACCTGCCCCTTGAGTGGAGCGCTATCCTCTGAAAACGCCATAAAACATGTATAGAGGCATGCCCTTTCCTGCAGGGCTCCGTACCGGAGGCCATTTGACCTGCTGAAACATTTAGCTTTTTGCCCCCAAAGTGTGCAGCGATGTTCTGAAATTGGACCACTTAGTTTTCTTTAGTGGAGCAAAACTGTCTCTAAAATAGTACGAATTATTCATATTTGAACAGGGACGCTGACGATTACTACTGGAAAACATGGCAAGAATATACATGCACGTATCTGTATTACATTTGTGTTTGCACATTGTTACAGCTCTTTGATCTGAGAACCACGAGGCATCAAGATAGCACTGGAAGCGAAAGGCATGTACTTCAGGGTACATTAACAGATGCACGAGGAATATCTCATGCACTCAATTATGTTTTTAGAGGTTTTCGAGGACCGAAACTGCCCATATTTCCACAGCGATACGTTTACATCCTACTCACTGCATTGTCTGAGCGTTCCCTCTGCAGCTCACACTCACAAACCCTCTCCCAAAAACAGGCAGGGCCCTGCCACAGCAGCTCTCCTGTCCGCTCTCTCGAATAAAAAACGACAGTGTTACCCCTTATGTTTTTTTTCATGACGGCCGATAAAAAAAGACTGTTACCCCTTATGTTTTTTTTCATGAGAACAGATTAAAAAACTACAGTGTTACCCCTTTTGTTTTTTTCATGACGACGGATTAATAAATAACAGTGTTACCCCTTAAGTTTTTTTTCATGACGGCCGATAAAAAAAGACAGTGTTACCCCTTTTTTTCTTTTTCATGACGACAGATTAAAAAACGACAGTGTTACCCCTTATGTTTTTTTTCATGACGGCTGATAAAAAACAACAGTGTTACCCCTTATGTTTTTTTCATGACGACCGATAAAAAAGGACCGTCTGTCGCTCTGCGCATTTTATATTAAAATGTGTAGGGCGCCCTTCCTAATTTTCTGCCTTGAGGTAACAAATGAACAAATTAAGAAGGAAAGAAAGTCCTGTTCAGGTTGGTCATTCCTTATTTATAGAACTGTTTAATCATGTTTTACTAGAGCTATGTGCATTTTACTGTCTGTCTGTCAAGTTGTGTGTTAAGTGCCGGATGCCAAGTTAAATTCCTTTGTGTCCATTGATGCATTTGGCGAATAAAAGCGATTCTGATGATTCTGATTCTGGTATTGTGTGAATGAGAGTAGCTGTATCTCGTTTGTGATCCACTAAAGCCACGTCTATTCTAACGTCAACTACAAGTAGAACTTCCGAGCAGAGCAGAGTGTAGGCTTGGTGGCATGACGGTTAAGGACCATGGATCCATGGTTTGAGACCTGTGTGGTTAGGACAGTGAGTTTGAGTCCTGCTCCTGTCGCTGTTGTTTAAATGAGGGAAATACTGTCTTGTTGATGATAAATTTATTTTCTACTTAAGTCATGTTTATTCTAACGTCAACTACAAGTAGAACTTCCAAGCCTCTCAGTCTGTGAGTCTCGGTGGAGCAATGAGAAGAGATAGGCTACAGCTCTATCACCTGCGCCACAGAGGTACTAGCTAAGATTTGGTGAGAGGTTATTATTTACTTTACAGTTCACTTGACATTGTTTATTGTAAAATACTTTTCTAACGGCCGATAAAAAAGGACAGTGTTACCCCTTATGTTTTTTTTCATGACGGCTGATAAAAAACAACAGTGTTACCACTTATGTTTTTTTTTCATGACCGATAAAAAAAACAACAGTGTTACCCCTTATGTTTTTTTTTATGACGGCCGATAAAAAAAAGACAGTGTTATCCCTTATGTTTTTTTTAATGACGGCCGATAAAAAACAACAGTGTTACCCCTTATGTTTTTTTTCATGACCGATAAAAAAAACAACAGTGTTACCCCTTATGTTTTTTTTCATGACGGCCGATAAAAAACTACAGTGTTACCCCTCATGTTTTTTTTCATGACGGCCGATAAAAAATGACAGTGTTACCCCTTATGTTTTTTTTCATGACGGCTGATAAAAAACGACAGTGTTACCCCTTAAGTTTTTTTTCATGACGGCCGATAAAAAACGACAGTGTTACCCCTTATGTTTTTTTTCATGACGGCTGATAAAAAACGACAGTGTTACCCCTTATGTTTTTTTCATGACCGATAAAAAAAACAACAACAGTGTTACCCCTTATGATTTTTTTCATGACGGCCGATAAAAAACTACAGTGTTACCCCTTGTGTTTTTTTTCATGACGACAGATTAAAAAATGACAGTGTTACCCCTTGTTTTTTTTCATGACGGCTGATAAAAAACGACAGTGTTACCCCTTATGTTTTTTTCATGACAACAGATTAAAAAACGACAGTGTTACCACTTATGTTTTTTTTTCATGACCGATAAAAAAAACAACAGTGTTACCCCTTATGTTTTTTTTTATGACGGCCGATAAAAAAAAGACAGTGTTATCCCTTATGTTTTTTTTAATGACGGCCGATAAAAAACAACAGTGTTACCCCTTATGTTTTTTTTCATGACCGATAAAAAAAACAACAGTGTTACCCCTTATGTTTTTTTTCATGACGGCCGATAAAAAACTACAGTGTTACCCCTCATGTTTTTTTTCATGACGGCCGATAAAAAATGACAGTGTTACCCCTTATGTTTTTTTTCATGACGGCTGATAAAAAACGACAGTGTTACCCCTTAAGTTTTTTTTCATGACGGCCGATAAAAAACGACAGTGTTACCCCTTATGTTTTTTTTCATGACGGCTGATAAAAAACGACAGTGTTACCCCTTATGTTTTTTTCATGACCGATAAAAAAAACAACAACAGTGTTACCCCTTATGATTTTTTTCATGACGGCCGATAAAAAACTACAGTGTTACCCCTTGTGTTTTTTTTCATGACGACAGATTAAAAAATGACAGTGTTACCCCTTGTTTTTTTTCATGACGGCTGATAAAAAACGACAGTGTTACCCCTTATGTTTTTTTCATGACAACAGATTAAAAAACGACAGTGTTACCCCTTATGTTTTTTTTCATGATGGCCGATAAAAAACAACAGTGTTACCCCTTATGTTTTTTTTCATGACCCATAAAAAAAACAACAACAGTGTTACCCCTTATGTTTTTTTTCATGACGGCCGATAAAAAACAACAGTGTTACCCCTTATGTTTTTTTTCATGACGGCCATCTTTTCATGGCGGTTTTAGGTACGGGCGATACAGGCAGCCGCCCGGGGCTGCATTACAGGGGGGGGCGGCGCGAGCACACGAAAAAAAAAAAGATCTGCACATTTTATATTATCGATCATACTCCCCCCACCCAGCCCCCCCCCCCGTCAACAACTCCGCGAGACCGCAGCCGCGCGCCCCCCCCCCGTCAACAATTCCGCCAGACCGCAATTGCGCCACCGCTACTGATGACGGCCGATAAAAAACGACAGTGTTACCCCTTATGTTTTTTTTCATGACGGCCGATAAAAAAATACAGTGTTACCCCTTATGTTTTTTTCATGACGGCCGATAAAAAAATACAGTGTTACCCCTTATGTTTTTTTCATGATGACAGATTAAAAAACTACAGTGTTACCCCTTATGTTTTTTTCATGATGACAGATTAAAAAACTACAGTGTTACCCCTTATGTTTTTTTTAATGACGGCCGATAAAAAATGACAGTTACCCCTTATGTTTTTTTCATGACGACCGATAAAAAACTTATGTTATGTTAATGCACGTTAACGGTAAGGGATGACCCCTGTGCGCTTGAAAAGCACACGGGGACACACACACACACACACACACACACACACACACACACACACACACACACACACACACACACACACACACACACACACACACACACACAGCCCTGCGCTTCAGGAACCAAAGGGGGAGAGGAGAGGGCCCCGTAGGTCTCTGGCCCCAGAGAACCCATTGTACCAGAAAATCTTTTCAAAAATAATGTTTCAACAAAGGATGATTTGGAGTGGCTTCAAAGTGATGCAAGGGGAGGGGGGGAAAAGCACTGCATCCCACAAAACAAATATATATTTCACATAAAACTTTGTTTTTGAAATAAAAGACATGTTTTCCAATCTTTTTTTGATCGTCATGATATTGACAGCCCATGCTGACAGCCCAATTTATATGATGATAACTTTCTTCTAACACGTTGAAATACATCAAGGGCAATGAAAACCTTAATTTGACACGTTGTCTACACCAGACTGCTTTGGGAGTCCCTTAGACCCTCTAAAGGTAGGTACCCCCACAAATATTCCTTCAAAGACACGCTGTAATAAGTCACCAACACATCAAGAACAGACAGATCGTGTGTGTGTGTGTGTGTGTGTGTGTGTGTGTGTGTGTGTGTGTGTGTGTGTGTGTGTGTGTGTGTGTGTGTGTGTGTGTGTGTGTGGGTGTGTGCGCCACGTGTACATTGACTTGCATTGGACGACTTGCTCTACAGGTTAAACACTCACTATCGCATGCATGGATATCCTCTGATCGGCCGGCACAGTAGTGACATGCTGACGAAGCGTTTATGGTGCACACTTGTCCTCCGCTTATGGAGTCTGAACCGAGGGGGCGTGTACAGGAGAGCCGCTGCGGCAGCCCCCGTGACGGCTTCTGTTTACTTCTCCTTTTAAAGTGGATCTCCTTCTTCCCGGTTTGTAATGAAGCCGCCTTACAGAGCGTAGTGTAAAGAGACTAAATTGCCTGTCATCGCCGTGTTTCGCTCGGCTGCGCAGCGGCTCGAGTCGCTCAGCCGTGCGTCGGTTGAGTCAGTTCCGAAGCCATCCGTGTAAATACATCTCCGTGACGGCGCAGACATGCACGTGTAGTGAATCACCGCGTTGCCCTCCGCTGCCGCGCGCCTCCGGCACTCTGCTGCAGCCCCTCCAGTGAGAGGGACCAGCTCTCATCTGATGAGACAGAAATCTGGTCCAATATAAACCGTGTTTGGGTTTTCGTTTGTGAAAAGGTGAGATGGAGACGGAGGTAGGGAGAGTTCTCTGGTACGATGGGAATAGGATATATCAACTAAAAAGCCCTGCTGTTACTATGAGGTTTAATTTCAATGCAAACTTCCAGGGGCCCTTTTTGCATGCGCCAACCGCTACGCTTGAAGTGCTTTCCTGTTTTGTCGGGCTAATTAATTTCTACTTACCCAAATTGTTTTCTTTGTTTTCTTTGTAGGATCGAATGATCCCCCCGTCAACAACAATTACACAGACGATATTGCATGTATCCCTTGCTCGCTTTTAATTTAAAAATATGAAATACTATTTATTCAACAGGTAGTTCCAGTCCTTAATTCTGATTGGCTCGAAGTCTTTGTAAAATACCCTGTAAACAAACACCTGTGACCGGGTAACAATTTGTTTTTATTATCACCAGTCTTCACTAGCCTGTGTCGTTTGGCAACCATTTCACTCTCTTGATTAACTTTATTACGAGGGCGAAGGATTCTGATTTGTTTTCAATCAATCACATATGTTGCTGGGTGATTATGTTGGGATTTCTTTATAGTCTAGAGACTCTATTGTTACCGTTGTTGTGAATGGCCCCTGTGCTGCTGAGGAACTCTGCCCCTAGAGGTCTTAGAGAGAGTGGAGGACCCTCCTGATTAGAGTAAGTGACTCCAGGTGTGCTGCAGGTGTAGCCTGACCACAACAGACAGGCGTGGCATTCAGGTGCCTCCCGTCCCGTGTTACTGACAACGTGAGTTGCCTTCCTGACAGTTTACTGATTGCACTACACTCAAGGAGTTCCCCCAGACGGCTTCGACACTGGGCCATGTATCATTCTCAAACCTTTACCAATGAAATGTACACTTTAGCGCAAGTTCTACCAGGAGGACGCAGGCTCTGGCGCGCTACTCCCTCATTGGTTAATTGCTTCACCAATCACCGGCCTGCACCTACCATTTAAACAGCTGTCTAACACACCTCTTCCGCTGCTCAGGTTTTTCGTTCGACGCTCCTCCTTCCACCCCACCACCACCAGGTCTGCCCAGTCTACGGACCAGGGGAAGGCTCCGCCCCTGCCATTCCTGGTAGGACACGTCGAGTCCACGTCGAATCCGTGACGGGGCTTACGCCAAAGACTCCTCATGCAAAGACTTTTTCTATGTCATTGTAATAAATCATTATTTATATTTCTTGGTGAATGAGTCTTTATGGGAGAACCAGATTTAACACCACCTTGCGTTCTTGGTCTCGGGAAGCCCAAAATAAAACCTCCCCTAGGAGGTTGAGTGTAGCAGCCACATAGGTGGTGTGTAGCATTGTCACACAGTCCTAAATGCATTTAATCATGACTGAGTTCAGCACCCTGTCCACTTCCTAACATGACTTGACGCATTTATAGCGACCAGTAGCATGCTGTAACCGAGTTAGCATGCTTGCACTTTGCCGGTTGATTTTAATTATTCATGGCAGTGACCACTAAATGCTGCCATAGGCCTGAGTGGATCCAGTAGTCCTACCACGATAAGCAGAACTATCAGGGGGCGGGACGGCACAGAACCTAGACAGGAAACAATCCACTGCAAGTGGGAGGAGTTACGCCTTTGTTTCCTGCTTTGGTACAGAGATATTTGACCAAAGAAAACTCAGCGACCGAGAAGATAAAGGAGAGGGATTTGAATAAGTGTCAGGGCCAGTCTGCATGGTGCTGATTGATTGATTAATTCAGACAGTTTTCTTCAGTTTACCAGCGGAGGCCGAGTGTGTGTTTGCTGTTAGCGGCCAAGCGCGCTCCGACAGATCCCCGCCCCCGGGCACATGATTTGTCATGTTGTCAGCGCCCAGATTTGAGCTGCTGTCAGGCGTCAGATTAATCATCCAAAGTCTGATTTGTGAGACGGCACCATCAGGATATTATTTAGTATTTTGAATACGCTTTTCTGACGGCCCTTGAGACGCAGCCCGTTTAATAAAAGATGTGGAAAATCGTTCTCGAATGTGCTCTGTGCTGACGATGTCCAGCAATGAGCTCCATTGCTTTGTCGTCAATCTCCCCACGACCGTCGCCTCACTATACTACCTCAGACTCGAGCTATTGTGCTACTGTTGACCCTGCTCGTTTATTTCCCCGGGACCAATTCAAGTTCATATAACCCCCCCCCCGCCCCCCGGATAATTTGTCAACAACCTCCCCAAAAAGGGGCTCCACCATGTCAGTGAAAATGCCATGGATTGTGAGTCTGCGTGCCCTTTGTAAGACGGATATAGACGGGGAGCCCGGAACAACCTATCCCTTAATTCAAAGGGACAAGTAGAGGAGAGGTGAGCACTTCCTTCCTTTTTTTCCCTCTCTCCACCAATCAGGTGGAGGATAAATGTCAAGCCATGGAAAGGCCAAGTTGAGCCCAGAGAAAGAACAGGGAGTCGTTAGGTCCAGGAAATGCTAGTTTGTTTTCATATCGTTTCCTTTTCCTTGCTTACAGACAGTGTTTTCTGATTAAAAGCGCGTCGTAGCCTGTTACGGTTCTAGTCCATAGAAAACACAATCGAAAGTCGTGGTTTGTTGTGCGCACGTATCCACTGTGTGTTGTCGAGCCGCGAGAGGCAGGGTGAGCTAGGGGAGAAGATTAACTCAGTTGTGAGTTTGTCAAGAAAAATAGCCTGCGTGCAACTCATCTTATTCTCATCATTTGCCGAGTCGAGTCAAGTGCTCCCGGGAGCGCTGGATGCAGAATCGTAATTGAATTTTGGAAAGTTCAATGAGGGAGAAAAAAACAACCCACAAACCGATCAGGAGAAATTTGTTTACCAGCCCAGCCTGCCTCCATAAAAGAATGAAGGGTGGCGTATTGTTAACTATTCATCCACACGGCCGCCTAAGTAATATTTTTGTATTTTGTCTGAGGATAGTGAGGAAGGCTTGGCTGTCCCTGAAAAACTATTCTAATATCATTAGGTATATCTTCATATCTAATCAAGTAGTAATATCAATTGGTGCGTCTTTTAGGCACCAACCTCAACCACTCAGTCACTTTCCTGTTGTGTGCAAATCTACTTCATGCCTCTAAGATCAAATGATTCTGATTCTGAACATGTTTATTATTAATGATATTCTCCCCTGGGCGGTGGAGACGACGGGAGGCTGATGGCAGGTCCATGTCTCCGTCTGCCATGCCCTCCCCCTTAACAACACCCCCCCAGCTCGGCCCCACCCGCCAGGGGCCCAGAGGTGAAACACTTTCGAGGGGGCCCCTTTGATTCCCCGCTGAGGCAACACATGTAAAACCAGCTCGGTTTTTTCCCACGTTTAGAAAACAACTTTACTTTCTAAACTTGGAATTGTGGATAATTTTCCATGTATTCGATTTTCCCATCCACTACTTTTCAAAATACCGAGAGGTACTTTTCTTCTTCTTCTTCTGGTGTTTCCGAAATAGGTAGACTGGATCTTGATTTAAGCACATACAGTCCTACTCAACATGATCCTTCATGATCGTCATATATATTACCAGAACATCGTACTGGCCTACCGTACGCGGTGAAACCGAGAGTGAGAACCAAGTGTTCCTCGAAAGACGAGGGGAAACACATGCCTTCATGGAGCTGTTAAAAATAGCAGCCATGGATGGATGGATTAATGGTGGATTTACATGGCATTACCCTCCGTGATTACATTGGTTGGATTGTATGAAGAACGCCATCCAAATCAGGACGTCTATTTATGCCAAACACAAATTTGAGTAGAATTGAGAGTGCTGAATGATTTGCCGTCATTAAAAAGCAGAGTGTGTGCTCAGTCATTTTCAATTATTCAGTTAATATGCTGCTGTACATCTGCAGCGCATCCTCTATTTAAAAGAAAACTGGGATGGAAATTACAATGACAGTTTTACCAGCAATCAGTATCTTATTTTCTGTGTCTAATACAAAAAAAAGTTTGGTCTGTCGGCCAATCCATCCATGGCTAGATTGCGAAAGAACCAAATTAAGTGGTAAGGTTCACATTCGCTGTATAGTAAAGTAAATGGATAACTTTGCTGAAAGGTGTTAGATTCAACATCATCTCACCCACGTGGGTGAAAAGTCTGGAGAAAGGATGGGGGCTTTTATAACAGGCTCAATACTCATTTTGGTTTCTATCAGCCAAATAATACTGGTTTATTTCAGGAAATATTAATATACAATATTTAATTATACCCCAAATTCACCTTGTGAAATCACCTTGTAAGGATGGAAGGATGCTATATGAAACACATTACAAACTCAGAGGTTTCTGCATTTGAGGCGTCTTTCAGACCATGGTTCATCATGCTCTCTCGCTCCACCTTTCTGTCTCTCTGTCTCTAGCTCTCTCTCTCAGCCTAATGACGGACGATGTACAGCGTTGGGTTTGGTCGAGGGACAACACCACATCCAGAAGAAGTGGTGAGTGCAATGTGACTCGTTGGCATACAAAAACAGCGAACAGAAAAAAAAAAAAAACAATTTCCCGCCTAAGGTGGTCTCCAGCTGTCTTGGTCGGATTAATTTCCTCCTGGTTTTATTATTTTTTCAGGGGAAAGTGTCGAACTGTCGAATATACAGAGCCTGTTCTGCAGTGTTGCTCTGTGACAGGTGTGTTTTTGTGAGCACAGAAGGAAACAGAAGCTAGTAAAGTCAACCAGGTTGGTGAGGTGAAGTGAGGTGAGGGCAGCTAAGGTCCACTAATATAAGGTAAGCTAGGTTAGGAAGCATCAGTTAAGGAAAGGATAAGGCAAGTTTTTTGCACATTATTGTTGTTCTCAGTCCCCCCCGTAGCAGGACTGATGCGTCCCGAGATTAGTGAAGGAAAGCAATAACTTTCTATTTCAAATAAATTCTTTAAATGACAAGCTAATTTCTGAGATGAATCATTGAGTTTCCAGCCAGTGCATTGAATTTAAATCAAATCAGCAGAAAAAGGTAAACTAAGATAAGGTAAGCTATACTTAAGTACGGTTAGATAGTGTACAGGTCAGGAAAGGATCATGTTAAATTAGGTTAAGTAAGTGATTTGAAAAAAATGTAAAAAAAATAATAAACAGAGCAAGGAACATGAACACAAACCCCAGCTTACCCAAGGCAGAGAGTCACTATGAATAAGGCTGAAACAGTAGAGAGTAGGGTTCACCGGGTGTTAAACGTATAGACCCATGAAAACCATCTGCGGACATGTGTAAATACTGAAAGGCAGCCGCCGCATGCGACTCTCGGCTGTAACAAAAGACGAGCTTCCATTGTAGCGTCCGTCGCGTTTGTCATTGCCATCGGCGAGTGAAACACTCACTCCCCGTGAAACATGTTGCTCCTGTGTAGGAGGATCCATTGTGGGCTTTTCTTTGTCATGTGTTGTTGCGACGTTCTTCCCGCCCTGTTGTTGTTATTGTTTCGTATTCGTACCTTTCTTATAAGCGGGTCGGCCTAATCAAAAGGTCAGGGCAAACACGGGGTGGGGACCCAACTGACAACAACAACAACAACAACAACAACAGCAGCTAACAAACGGAGAAAGGGCAGAATGGGCAGAACCGTCCTCCTACAGAGTGAGCAAAACATGGGCCTGGAGGGCCTGGAGGGCCCCCCCGCGCCGCCTCGTTGTGTGGAGACATTAGGGGCTGATAATTGAGTTGCGGAGAACAGGGGAGGGGGAGGGTGGGGGTGGGGTGCGGCAAACAGGGACTGCGGGAGGGGGGTGTGGGTGGGCCGGTGGGGGGGCGACCAGGGGCTGAAAGGTCAGGGACCAGAGCTTATCGCGTTGGCGTTTGTAGAACGCTCCACACAGCCGCCGCCGGCGCAGCCACTGAGCAACAAATCACTTCCGACAGATAAAGGGATCTCGCTGGCTATTTGAGGAAGCGTAGCATTAACTTAACAGCCCCCCCATCCCCTCACTACTGTGCGGTTACAAGGTGAAGCGCATGACTAGGGACAGGGTTGAGAGTGTGTGTGGTGAGCGACTCACAACAGTGGTTGCCGCTGAGGTTGATGTGAGCAAAGGTCAGGGAGCAAAGTTTTTTGAGGGACGAAACCGATTATGATTTATACAAATGTTTGACTCTGTATTCATCTGGTTATCCTGGCGAGGTGAGAGAATGTGTGTGTGTGTGTGTGTGTGTGTGTGTGTGTGTGTGTGTGTGTGTGTGTGTGTGTGTGTGTGTGTGCAAGAAGACCCTTTTTGTTCAAGTAAAAAATTTGTTAAATTGATAAAAACAGAATTTTGCGGTTGTCAGTTTTCTGTCCCAAGTTGAATCACAGAGGGCTTAAAGAATTAGAAACAAAGACGTGCCCTTCCTATCAGACAACGTATTCATCGTTTTATTCATATTCTTCAACCATAACAGCTTTAAGTCTTGATGCTGATAAAGTTAACTTTTCCTCACCACTTTAGCACAAGACTCATTATGATGGAAGATAACGAAGATTATCGTATAATTACATTTGGGGATGAAACACGAGGCTCCTAGCCATGTTTTAAACACGCACGCTCGCTTATGCAGACTTAGGTTTCCGTTCACTTTATATATTTCAGATATCCGATGAAAGAAAGAAAGAAACCTGACTTGGAATTGGAATTCAAGAAAGATAAAACTCAGGAGTAATTGGTTGATAAAAATTATATTAGAAGACAAAAACACAACCTCAGGAGGAACTCATCATCTCTCATCATCTGTACAAACATAAATCTTCACATTCATATTCAAAATCAACCCCCCCTCGATGTCTAAAATAGAAAAGAAAAACAGACAGACTATATTTACAGATAATAAAAAAAAATGCAAAACCAAACAAAGCTGGTTCATCAAGGTACAGGACGGAGTCAATTAACAGAGCTGACAGCAGGTCTAGCCACGACTAATTAACGCCAGACGTCATTATAAACACACCGCTACAACCACACGGATAGGAGACGCTTGGTTTATCTCCACAAGCCCTACGATAATAGCATTAATGGTCTACAGCAAATTATATTAATTGTCGCGGATACAGAACTTTATTATTTGAAATTCAAATCACGTCCGCGGACAAACGTCTCCGACAATCGTCCTCAGCTCAGATCGTTCATCCATTTAAAACATTGCCTTCTGAAAAGCCGGCGTTGTGCGCTATGCATTATTCATGCTACACACACACACACACTGCCTTGCCACACTACGTCCCAGTGTAATTCCTTAGAAGCTGGAAGGAAGGAAGAAAACCAGACATTGGCAAGAGGGGTGAGAATACATTCCTCTAATGGGGCCAGTAGCCGGCCGTTAGCCACACCTTGGGGGAGCTGGGGGGGGGGGGGGAGACGGTGGTGCACAATGTGGAAGAGTTACGCACTCGTGACATCATCCTGCTCTCGTTATCCTATCACACGCAAGAACACGCGCCTTCCAGTCTGTCAGGCTAGCTCTTTTATTAGCGCCGCGGCTCGTACGCTACATCTAGCCAGCTGCCGAGGTTCCTTTTCTGCCGTTAGTTTTTGCCCCAAGCTGAGGTGGTGGGAGACACTTTCCGGTATTTCCTCTTTAAAAAAAAGAAAGACGAAATACGAAAAATCGCCTCTTGCGCAATCGCACCCACATCGCAGTTGTGGAGTGGCTGTTCTCGCTTCTTACCCACAATGCCTTGCTCTTGTCAATGAGGTGTGGGTGACCCCGCATTTATTTTCCTCCTATCAGAGCCTGGATGGGGGTGGGGTGGGGGGGGGGGGGTTAAGCTAGAGGAGATGTCGCATAGGTCGTGATGATGTCTCTGCAAAAACATCCCGTCACACCCTCTCCATGGCTATTTCCTCGCTCTTATTTCTTTGCGTTGTCTCTCTCCCTGTGTCTCTCCCAAAGCAGCCCCACCCCAGACATAATGCCATTTAACGACAGGTCAGACCCCCCCCCCCCCCCCCACTGCCAGGGCTGGGCGTGTATAGTCAGCCTCGCCCCTCCCTGCCTGGGCAGGCAACGAAGGAAAGGGAAAAACCACAAATGAGATCACCAAGAAAGCCGGCATATATTCGCCGAGAGGTTGTGGCATGATGTGTCTTAAAGGAAACCCATGGTCGCAAACTACCATGTGGGAAGTCTCCTTCCGGCGCCCCGGTAGGGCGCGTACCGTTTAAGGCTGAGTCCCGGGTCGCAGCGACCCGGGTTCGAATCCCGCCCTTGTGGTCCTTTGCTGCATGTCCTCCCCTCCATCTCTCGTACCTTCCTGTCTTTCCCACTCTGCCGTAAAGCATGAAAATGCAAAAAATAAATCTTTAGGGAAGTCTCCTCCTACCCCCCCCCCCCCCCCCCCCCCCCCGCGCCAGGCATGCTTAAAGAAACGTTCTCGGTTTCGATGGCGAGTCGGGAGAGTTCAGACGTCACAGGAAGTCAGAGAAGAGACGTCGAGTCGCGGCCGTCATGAGCCTCTCTCAGCCCAGGTGCTGCTGCAGTCCATGGAGGGAGGGGAGGGGGGGGGGGGGCGGGGGGGGGTGTTTGGGGGAGGGGGGCGGAGTCACTGTGGCACCCCCCGTCGCCGGAACTCCAGCGTGTGAAGGCCCTCCTGACGCCCCAGTGCATGCTGGGTGCCCACTTTGTGCGCCGTCTCCGTGGCGGTGATGTCGATGTGCGCGTACTTGGTGGAACCGCCCCCCTTCGTCCCTGTGGACGGACACACACACACACACACACACACACACACACACACACACACACACACACACACACACACACACACACACACACACACACACACACACACACACACACACACACACGGTTAGAGCCCTGTCAAAGCTCAAGTGTGTGAGAAGATCAAATTATTTCAACCCTCTCCATCGCTCTAAATTGAAACGCTTCCCTTTGAAAACAACCCGTTTCACGGCCCTGTGCTCAAGTGTGCTGCTCAAATCACAGCCGGTGTCAAAGAACATCGTTGAAATAAAACATGCATGCAATCAGTGTTACGTGGGTCCCTCTATAGGGACGGAGAAGGAGATGTGCTTTAGGGGATGTAGTGTTGCGTTGACAACCACATCTCCCCCGGCCGTGTCTTGAAAGAAACATGGCTGTGATTAAGAAGACACACAAGAGAGCGTTCCCGGCGACACGCCCCTCAGGATGGAGCTAAAGCCAGCTGATCCACAGCTGTTAGCCAACTCGACCCCTGACCCCCGTTCCCATGGCGGCAGGGCACTTGTGTTGCCGCGGAGACGGGTGAGCGATGAGGCCGGGCCACTGGGGAAGGCGGTGCACTTCGTCACTGACACCGGACATTAACCTCTCCCGTGTCCCAACCTCCCCTCCATGCTCCTCCTGATGATGACATCCCATAATTGCGTGTCAGATGACAAGGGCCCAGCTGTCTTCCAGCGGCGATACAGGAAGACAGCTCAGTTATCGGTCCGTATCGACCGGGCACCAGAGAACGTAGAATTCTAGTCCTGTGATGGTTGAGGAAGGCTTACTGCCCTATTGCACTGTGATATGACCACAATTTCCGGACAAAGGCAGCAGAGAAAGACATTAGAAAGGAGAAAAGATCCCTTTGAGTTAAAGGGGTAGTTTAGGGTAATTTTGGACATCGGGTCTCATTTCCAAGTGAGCCAGTGTGTTATTTATCATTGGAGACCATTTTCAACTCTTTTCATTCAGTCCTTCTAGCTGCAGAAATCGCTGGTGCCAGGCTAGCGCAAGTCGAGGGGAACTGCTAGCCTGCCAATAAAAACAGTTTTACCCACTCCCGAGGCAAACCAATTATAATGCCCGACTATCGATGTAAATGTCTGTGTTGATAGAATAGTGTTAGAAATAAACTTACCCTTGCATCGCATTGCATTTAGTTTATAATCCCTGTAGTTGGAAGCAAGCTACGGCAGCGGCGGACTGATATTACCTGGAGTGCGCTTCTCTGTTTACCTTGGTTGCTACACCGGAGCAAAGTGAAATTCCGCCACTGCTGAGAAAGTAGTCCCCCAAAATGTAATGTGATCATTGCGATACAAGGATAGTTTTATTTCTAATATTATTCTATCAACACAGACATTTACATCGATAGTCGGGCAATATAATTGGTTTGCATCGGGTGTACTTTGGAGTGGGTAAAACTGTTTTTATTGGCAGGCTAGCAGTTCCCCTCGACTTGCGCTAGCCTAGCACCAGCGATTTCTGCAACTAGAAGGACTGAATGAAAAGTGTTAAACGGTCTCCAATGATAAATAACACACTGGCTCACTTGGAAATGAGATCCGATGTCCAAAATCCTGAACTACCCCTTTAAGGATTAGGGACATTTCCATGTTTCAATCAAAGTTATAACAAAGTGATAACATTCATTCATCTGCTTTGACCAAGTTTAAGCACGACTTTTATAATTCTTAATATATGTAATATATTGTGTATTTATGACTATCATAGTCACTATTGTCATAATCAGGCAAGCAATCAAATATTTAATTTGAGTGGTTTCATCTGGTTCATTTAACATTAGTGGAGAACGATATTTTAATCACCAAAACTTTTAATCAAATTATGATCCTAATGTAAAAATGATTACGATTATTCCGCCATCATTCACTTGAGCCAGTATTTATACTTTTTAATTATTATTCTTTTTTTAATTAAAAAACTTCCAGCGCAGACGTCCGATTCCTTCCCCCAAAACACGGACGCTTACTCTGGGCTGGGAGCAGCGCGCTGGGGCCCCTGAGTCCTGGGGCCCCGGCCTCCTGGATCTCCAGCTCCATGTAGTTGAGCTGCTTCTTGGAGGTGGGGCTGATGGGGATGTTGACGTAGGTCACGCCGTCCCCCGCCCAGGGCCTCTCCGGAGCGGGCCCTTCTGGCGGGAACACGAACACGGCCCCTGGGGACGATGAAGATGAAGATGAAGATGAAGATGAAGAAGAAGCAGAGCGGTTAGCGTCAGTGTGTCTGACGAATCCCAGCCGCAACTCTCTGGGATTCGAACCAGTCACGTTTACGTTTAGCAGACGCTTTTATCCAAAGCGACTTACAGTAAGTACATTTGGCAGAAGAAAGAGAAGCAACAATATATCTCTGTCATTACAGTTAGGGTGTTCATAGAAACAACAATATATCGTTGTCGGTACAATAAGGATGTACATGTGCCAAGCATTTACAATGGTTAACCCATTCCCCGTATACAACAAAGCTGCTACACAATGCTAACATACAATAAGTGCATACATTAAGTGCCAGGACGTACAACAAACACACAACAACAACAAGTGCGTAAGAGGAGTGTTTTTAGGAAAGTAAGGGAGGAGAAGGGGAGGTGAACCATCCCCATGTTCACACACAGTGTAGCTAGAGCCAACATGCTCTCACCCCTACCGGCGTTCTCCGTGACGCGCATCATCAACCATCAACTCTCTTTGCTTTTAAAAGGAGAACCAAACCAGGCTCTGTGCGCTCCACTGGTTTGCATTGGATGACTCCCTCTCTTGGTTCAACACCTGCTACTGCATGCGTCCTGATGGGCTGAGGGGAGTGACCCGGGCACCTGCTGATTGAGCTCTGCTGTGCTCCGCTCGGTGAGACTGAACTGGAGGGTGGTTTACAGCGGAGCCGGCCGCCCTGCAGCCTCAGGGGGGACTAATGCGTCGTTGCTTTGGCGGTCTAGCACTGAGGCAGTTGGCAAATGTTAACATTTATGCGGCAGTATAACATTTTTAACATGAGATGTGTCCCTGTACTGTAATTTTCATGTATTTTATGGACGCACACACACACACACACACACACACACACACACACACACACACACACACACACACACACACACACACACACACACACACACACACACACACACACACACACACACACACACACACACACCAAGGTTATCAAGCTTACAATATGGCGGTTTAAAACAAGCGCACCCAAATCCGTCTCAAAACAAACAGTCCTGTTTTTCTAAGCAAAGACCAAAAGGACCCAAACAGCTCTCTCCCCAGCGAGGGCTTTAAGGGGGGGGGGGGGGCTCTGCGAGTCTCATGGAGGTGACAAGCCCCGCGTGCGAAGCTTTGGCCCGGCCGTCGGACTGAAGCCCGCCAGAGGTTACACCACCGGGCACATCCCGTCTCACCGAAGGCCGCTGACCTCTCCAGTCTTGCGCCTCGTTCACACTACCTCCGTCAGTCGACGGATGGGCGAGGGCGTGTCTGACGTATGGGGGGAGTAGTCTTTGTGGACGCAGCCTGCAACAGGGGCAACACTCTCCTTGCGCTCTCCGTGCACCAGGCGTTATAAAGCCGGCTTTTTCCTGCTTGTTGTTGTTATTGCTAAATGGGTCCCCGTAGCCGCAAGGACAGTGTTGCCCCTGTACGCAACCGCGCAATCGTCCCTGTTTGTGCATCCTCTCATTCGCTCTTATTCATATTCTCCCAACAGCTTACTGCAGGTGTGACCTTCACAGCAGGCTGAGGTCCATCACAACAATACTACGTTAATATTCCATTTATCCATTTCTATAAATATCTCCATCTAACTATACGTAATCATTCAGTCTAATGACAACCACGATGCCCTACAGTCCGAGCGGATGTCAAAATGGCGACCCACATGGGACGGCACCACCACCACAACAACAACAGGTTTCAGCTGAACCTGACTCATTAGTTTCCCCCCCTCCCAAAGGACGGGGGAAGCCATTAGCCTCACAGTGGCGCCCACAACAGTCGCTGTGTTTCTTTCCCCTCCGACGCGAAAAAAAAAAAGGACAAAAAGGGGCCCTTAATCGTTCCACTGCCGGGAGTCGTATCGCCGGCGGGGGCCCCACCGTAATGGCTGCCATTACCGCGATGGGGCCCAGCCCGCGCGGCCGTAGAGAGCCGTGGCGCTCTGGGGCGGCGGCGGTCGGCACTCTCAGCCGCAGCTACGTAGCGAAGGGGAATCAGGAAGGTTTTTACCGTAACAGTTTTCAACTTTCAAAAAAGCTGTTTTCCTCTTGATGATTTTTATTGAGTGGAAGTGGTTTTCGTTTTATTTATTTTGACTCCTTTCACGACGTTCATTCTCCTCCAGCACGCTTCGGGCTGCAGCTTGTTTAAAAAAAAAGATGGACCAAATAAATCAGAGCGGAGCGAAAACGGCAAAAAAACATCTACAGTGATTTCCTGCAGTGTGTGTACCAAGTCGTGCGGAGAGGTGTGTATGTGTGTGTGTGTGTGTGTGTGTGTGTGTGTGTGTGTGTGTGTGTGTGTGTTCTGATTAATCCTCATGAGGGGGGGGGGGACTCTCTGCCCACGGCTAAGCGCAGTAATCCCTCAGGGAAAGTACATAAACAAACCCACACCCAACCATACCCCACACACACACACACACACACACACACACACACACACACACACACACACACACACACACACACACACACACACACACACACACACACACACACACACACACACACACACACACACACACACACGACTTGAGTGAACTGCCCTGTTTTAGTACATTGTACAGTGAAAAACTGAATGTGAGTTCCAAAGCCCTATGGATCCACGCTATCCACACTCTATAAGGCTGAGCAATAAGATATACGTGAAACCTATTTCTTGTCTGGTTTGATAAATGAACCCAAAAATCCATATCTATATATATTTATAATGAATCTAAAGGGGGGAAGACTATTCTTTAGGTCAGTTCTTCATGTACAGTTATTAATCACCGTGACAGTATGGAAGAGCTGGAGGGTTGCTTAGTTGCTTAGGAAGTGGTCACACGCACTGCACCTCTTAAGAACTTAATTATTTGAACAGGTACGCGGTGTGTGTGTGTGTGTGTGTGTGTGTGTGTGTGTGTGTGTGTGTGTGTGTGTGTGTGGTGTGTGTGTGTGTGTGTGTGTGTGTGTGTGTTCATTCCTATACCGAATATTATGTCGGCAACTTCTTTACAGCGAAATCGGACGCTAATTATGCTCCGCCGATCTATCGGCTTGTGTTGACATGAACAAGGGGACTTTGTAAGAGGTCACTAGTGAAAGCTCATTTGCATGAAGAAAGACACTTAAATATGCCAGGCCTTCCCTATCGGATGAATACGATGGCAACGTAGACCGCTATGCATCATGGGTAATAAAATATGGACGTAAGTGTGCACCAATCTCACACTTCTTTTAGGGTGCATTGTGTGTATAAAGTAGTGCATTTGAATTAAGGGAACCAGATTTTTGTGCTCGGATATTTCGGGCAACACTACAAAACAGAGAAATATTGAACTATACAGGGTAGAGGTTCCACAGATCCAAACACAGAATGTGTTTGTACACTTTCCCTTGGGAGAACTACGGAAGTATGCCTTTTTCTAGGGCTTTTACTCTGAACTCTGAAACAATAATACCGACAAATAAAGAGCTGCGCATCGCCTGAGTCACTGCAACCTCACGTAACCAACCGCATAAGTGTGTGTGTGTGTGTGTGTGTGTCTGTGTGCGTGATGATGGGCCATAAGTAGCCACAGGTCAGGTTTTATCCATGTTCATTTCGGGGGGGTTCAACTTCAAACAACACCTGACCCTTTCCACCCCTCCCTCGTCCACATGGGGATGCTAACTTTATGAGTGGCGCTGCACATTATCCCCGGTTCTGCCTAGTCCTCCTCACAGCCAGCGACGGATGACGGATGTGTTGTGTTAGCGAGACATTTAAGGGTTCTATTGATGCAGGGGCGTTACCATTGATAAGTTGAGACTTACAGGAGAGTCCAAGAGAGTGGAGACATTACAGGCTCAAGGGAGAGGCAGCAGAATAAAATCAATAAGCGTAATTATAGTAATAGACGGTCAATGGAGTACATTTCAGTGCCTCTTTGACCTGTGGCTGCTCAAAGTGTCTTACGATTAGTGCCTCGCATTCACCCATTCATACACACATTCATATGCGCCGAGGTCATCAGGAGCAGTTAGGGCTCGGTAGCTTGTCCAGAGACACCGCGACACGAAGTGACAAGGAGTCGGGACATAACCACTTAAAAATAGTACTTATCATTGTGTAGCGTCTTATCCTAGCTATCTTTGCTGTATACGGGGAATGGGTTAACCTAGTGATTGTTAGTGCTTGGCGCTTGGTTCTATGAACATCCTAACTGTACCCACAGAGATATATTGTTGTTTCCTTTTCTTCTGACAAATGTACTTCGTACATTTGTACAATCGCTTTGGATAAAAGCGTCTGCTAAATGCCCCAAATGTAAATGTAATGTAACCGGCAACCGATAACCAACTAAAAAGACAATAATAAATTGACTGAGTCAGCAATATTGACACCAGTATAACACCTCAACTCCCATTATCCTACGACCTTCCTATCCATCTCTTACTGGTTCAGTACCTTACTGGAATTAGAGTTCAGCCCATAACCTAATCCCGGCGACAAATGTAATTAAATGAGAGGTTAACTCTTTGGAACGGCGTGTTGTGATGGATGAGGGGTGGGGCCATAACTCACCTTCAGGCTCCTGGAGATACCTCAGAGGTCCACTGGCTTTTTCCTCTGCCTGCGAGGTCATAAAACCATACACCGCAATCAAAAAATGATTTATCACCAGAGATGCAGCACAACAAAGCCATTTAAAGTTAAAAAAGATAACTTAAATACGGGGTTCGATTCGCTGGAGTTTTCTTAAGCTTTGGCGCAAATCGACCAAAATTGTGGAGAACGATGCATCCTTTCGAAAAGACTTTGTTGTTGTTGTTGTTGTTTTGTTTGTATTTTCCGTCCTCTGTTTGGTCGTCTTGCGTGGCAGGTGCTTTAAGTACTGCGGCGACTGGGCTGTCAAAACAACCGGCTTACGTCTCCCAGGGAGGGGACTGAAACCACCACTGTGTTTCTAATTAAAGGACAGGTCTCACCATCCTCCAGGATGCCCCAAACCAAACTAGATTAGACCGCATTTTAAGGAAACTGCTTTTTTTTTTGGTACTTTCCGAAGGCTAACAGCAACACATTCTTGAAGTTATGAATTATGCTCCTCTCGTATATGATTGATCATACACACGTAAACACAAAGAAGATAAATCAGTCATCATGCACTGAGAAACTATTTGCACTAGAGTTCGAACTCCTGGTCCGAGTTCACGTTAAAGCAATTCCACACAAAAGCTTTTCCTGATCTACCGCCATTGTTTCAACGAGACACCAAACACAATTATGCAAACGACCACTTTAGCTCCTTCTAAAAAAAACTCCCTGTCAACATAACTTCCCTTTCCTTGTTACTCCCAATCGGTATTTAAATTCACAGACACTGACGCGTCTGGCTATCTGAAGTCCCCACCCCCTCAGAAGAGCTCAGACCAGGAGGTGTAATGGAGTGAAATGTGCGAGCGTTCGATAGCGACCCAGCGGATTACAGGCTCTCCACCAGTACCCAACACCCCCCCCCCACCCCCTCCCCGTCCCCCCACCTCGCTGCTCCTCTCCGTGGCCTCACTGGCGGGATGGCCTCCGCAGCAGACCACCTCCTCGCTGGTCTCCCTCTTTTCTGGGGAGAGGACGAGATAACACACGAGAGACACGGCTTAAAAAATGAAAAACAAAAGTCCATCCCTTTCATAATGCGAGTCGTAACTCAATCGCCGCCTTTTAATTATTCCTGGATTCCCCCGGGGCGGGGCGACGCGAAGACAGGGGGATTAAAAGTAACCGTGTGTCAAAACGGCAGAAGACACCGTTCGTTTTACACCTTATGTCGAGAAACATCACGAGAGAAAACGCCCTTGAGGTCTGGTTCTCCGTCGCGGGGGTGGTGATGAGGAGACGAGGGCGTGGGGCGGATCGTACGTGACGGCACGCTGGAGCGACGCCGTGCTCCGTTCGTCGGCGTGCGGTTGGCTGAGGCGACAAGGTGACCTCGTTTGCGTCCCGCAGGTGGAATTGTAAATCGGGGGAAGGCAGGGCTGTGAAACATGAATCCTCGCCCGAACAGCGGTTCTGACAATTCAATCAGCTTGTGGCGCAGTACGGTTTTTATTTATATTCGGTTCTTCTCTCACCCGATTGTAACTGCCTTGCCCCCCCTCCCCTCCCCTCCCCTCCCTCCCCTCCCCGCTGATGATAAAAACATGTTGAAACAAAGAGTTGAACAGAAGAAGGAAGCATGAGAAGGAAAAATGCAAGAGAGAAGACGCTTCAAGGAAGGAAACGGTTGGCAGAAACGGTGTTTGGTTTGTTGTTTGAGTTAAAGAAGAACAAAAAGGAAGAAGATCCGGTTTGGGAGGAGACGAGGTGAAACCGGAAGGAGCACCTGCTATTATTTGGTTAGTTCAGATCCCAGGACGAGAACGAGCAGAAGAAGAAGGAGGAGAAGGCGAGGGTGGCGGTGGCGTTGCCGGGGGGGGGGAGACGTCCGTTAAGTTCTTACCTTTGTCGGCCACCAAAGGACCCAAGGTCACGTCGTCGCGGCGACACTCGCCGTCCAAAGCCGCTCCGCATGCGTGAGCATGCAAGCGCCGCACCCCGCGACGGGGGGGCGTGGCGTCCGTCGTCGCACCTCCCCTCGGGAAGGGCCCGGAAGAGGCCAGGGGCCCCGACGACCCCAGGGGCCCCGACGGCCCCAGGGGCCCGACACCAGCGTCCAAAGAGGTGCTGCTCCCCCGGTTCTGGGCGGAGGGGAACCGCGGCGGCGGGCGACAGCGAGCTCCGACGCACTTCAGACAGTTCTCATAAATGACAGCGGCGTCCCCCCGGGGCGCTGTCCTCCGGGGCGGCGGTCCGAGCCACGAGGCGCGGGCGGGTTTCCGCCCGGCCCCTGGCCCCAGCGCGGAGCTCATGGACTCGTACAGGCCCGGGGCGCCGCTTCTGTCCCGGGACCATTTCCGAGTCCGGGCGTCGGAGGAGTCAGAGAGGCCCAGGAGGTCGGCCAAGAGGCTGGCTAGTTTCTCCCGCCCTTTCTTGGGAAGAATTGTCGGCCTCCTCTCCGTCGCCGCCGACGCCGACGGCGCGAGCCCCTCTTTGCCGGGGGGGTCCCCGCGTGCGTCGGGGGGGTCCCCGCGTGCGTCGGGGGGGTCTCGGTGTGCGTCGGGGATCTCTTCTGAGATGCTGAGCGTCTGGGACGTCCCGCTGGGCGCTCCGGGGGGGCCCGACGGACACACGGCGGGGGTACCGACTCCTTCATCTGCTGGGTGTGGAAACGTGATGTTCCCAGGGGGGGGGGGGGGGGAGGGGGGGGGCCAATGAGGCGGCTTCACATCGCTCGAGGGCTGGGAAGAGCTCAGTCGGGGGAACGTTCACAAATAGGTGCACACTAACGCACGCGCACACATTTGGACTTTCTAACGCGCACAAATCACACAGATTCGTCTCGACATGAATGCTTATTGGACCGGTCAGAGGTGTGCATGCTGCTCGGCAAATCAGCACGTTCCGATGTCTTCAAACCAAACCCCTTTAGAAGTCTTGAGTATGATCCATAGAGAATCATAATTACATGAATCCTATTCAACTTCTCCCAGGGATAGTCTATTCATACTTGAATGATATAAAAGATCATGAATATGACCGTAACAGTTACTTACCTGTTATAGCGGCTATCCCAGTACCACTGGCAGGGCTGTACGGTGGCCACTGTGGGACAATAAGGAGAAAGGTATTGTCAAAATGGTGGTGTCAAAACAGGAATACAGTTAGCTCCGTTAAAACAGCATTGATTGCTCCCAGCTTATTATGGATCTATTAAAAGACAGCTTAATAATAGCTCTTAAAAGCTGAGCATGGTTAATTAAACGTTTATTTGATGTTTTGTGCCCATCATCATCAATTTGATAATTGGGGCCATTGCTCTGGAATAAGACAGTTGGATGAAGAATTAAAGCTTGGATAAAACTTTAAATCAGTTGAAACGTTGACTGCCCTCCTCTCTAAATGCACCACCAGTAGGTGGAGCTCTTAGTTTGGAGTTCAGAACCTTTCTTCAGGTTTTCTTTGAAACATAATAAAAAGTTTCAAGATTTAAAATCTAAACTTCCGATTTCAAACACAGGTACAGCTTTGCAATTGATTACATTTCGACTTACGTCTGGAGGGGCATTTCTGTGACAGACATTTTGCAACAACACCACCGATAAAAACCCCCATAAAACTACAGTAGCAGCAACTTTTACTGTGGTGACGATACCAGGAAAACAGAGGAGATTCTCCACTCTCAGCAACATGTATCCTAGTACCAACAACTTCAGTTACGAACTGATAGAGAATCTTTCCAACTATCACAACAACATACCATCACAACAAATGCAATGGCCAATGGTAAGACAGAGAGCCAGTGCCATCCCTGCCTGCTAGTGTTGACGCCGTTTGGTGAAAGTGTGCAATCAGAATCAGACAGATGGACTGAGGGATTCAGAGTTTTTCTGACACAACAAAGTGTGTGGAAATGCCACACACACACACACACACACACACACACACACACACACACACACACACACACACACACACACACACACACACACACACACACACACACACACACACACACACACACAGCTGACGGCGACACGATAAGGTCTGTTCACACAGGTTTTGTGTAACTATGAGTTATACTTTGAGCAAAGACAACCGTTTTTTAAATAGCCAGATTAGGCAGGATTGGCCCGCAACACAGAAGAGTTTTATTTCAGTTTAGAGCCATAGAAATGATATGTTACACTAACAAACCACTCTTTTGTTTTCAACTCTTTTGTGTTGACTATGGCCATCACTTTTTCTTATTAATATCATTAGAAAATGTATTTCACCATCGCCCCCCCCCCCCATCCCCCATCCCCATCCCCCTTCTCCCTTGGTTATTTAGGTAGTGCTTCCAGTTCATTCCGGTCACTTCCTGTCCCGCCCTGACCCCATCCCAGGTGTCCAGCAGTCCGACTACGTTACAGCAGAACTTCCGGGTGGGAGAAAAGGGGCGGAGCTACGCCTTGTTTCCTGTCGTGCTACAGAGATCTCTGCTGAGGAGAAACTCATTTGAGCGAGTGGTTGAAGCTTTCAGAAGCAGATAGAAACATGTGTGTTTCTACAGCGGCCGGTCTACACAGCTTTGATTTGAAACCTATCACACCTTTACAGACGAGATTACCAGTGCCGACGAGTTTGTGTTTGCCCCGCCCACATCGAGACGATTGGCTCGAAACAAACGTGAAGCGAAAGCACGTGAAACATCCGGTTTTCCCAGCTTCAAGCTCGTCTGGTGTGAGACTACAGATGATGAAGCTAAAGACTTGTCAGACTTGAGAAAGTACTAGCCCTTACGTAACGTCCACAGAGAACTCCCCGCCTCCGTTGTCCACAGACAGGAAGAAAAATAGATCCCTCTGGTGGAGCGAGTGGTAAACACACGCAGCGTATCGCCTGCAGCGGCAGGAGTGATAAGGTGACGGAGGAGATGAGGTGACGGAGCAGATAGGGTGATTGATTTCTACTCTAATGTCGACTGAAAGCAAACGAATTGGCCCAAAAAAGACCAACAACACCCACACAACACCCACAACCACGGAGGCGCCAATAACACGGTCTGGAAAAGACTGACAAACAAAACAAAGATGATTGAAATCGGACTCGTCAGAGACATGCCAACGTAATTGATCGTACGCCTCGTGAATTTGGACCCGATTACCGTGGAAACGGCGGGAAAACACAATCTGGCGGAACGACGACTAGAGTAAGCCAGACGCGGACTACCTTATAGCCCCCGCAGGTGGAGCAGACGGAGCAGCCCATCATGGAGGTGTAGCTCTGGGAGGGGTCCGCGTGGAGCGCCACGCCGCTTCTCCCGCACTCCCCTGATTGGACGAGGGCTTGGACGTGTCCCGGATGAGGCGGCGGCGGTGGCGGCGGCGTCGGCGGTGGCGAAAGGCTTCCCGTGACTCCGCCCTCCGTCTCGCTCTCCTCTGATTGGAGGGGAGGGGGCTCGGCGGCGGTGGCGGTGGCGGCGGCGAGGGGGCGTGGCTGATCATCATCGTCTCTGGCCACGCTCCTGGGCGTGTCGTACAGGTGCCCGTGGGCGTGGCCGCGGTCCGACGCGGAGCCGCAGGTGCAGGGGCCCGGGGGGGCCCCGGCGGAGGACGACGGCGGCGGTGGCGGTGGCGGCGGCGGCGGGGGGCCGGGCGCGTACTCCTCCCCGGGAACGCCGTCCAGGCTGCCGGTGTAGGAGGAGAAGCTGCCGGAGTAGGAGGAGTGGCTCCCCGTGGTGGCGATGCCGCTGTCCGAGGAGCGCTGGCGTCCGATTTCCTGGAGCGGGCGGGGGGGCTTGGCCAGGGGGCGTGCGCCTCCTCCTCCTCCTCCTCCCCCACCCCCACCTCCACCACCTCCTCCTCCTCCTCCGCCGATCGACAGCCTCTCCGCGCTCGGGATCGACAGCCTGGCGAAGCCGATGGGACCGATGGCGGCGGCGGCGGCGAGGTCAGAGGTTCCGGGGCCAGGACCGGGACCCGCGCCCGGACCGGGGTCGCCCCACACGGTCAGACGGCTGCCCGCGCTGCCGTCCGACCGGCTGGTGTCCGAGGTGTCCGAGGAGCCCGACAGGCTGCGGTCGTCGCCGGCGGTGTACGCGGACAGGGCTGCAGCGAGAGGGGGGGGGGGGGGAGGGGGAGGAGAACAAAATGAAAAGCGACCCCCGGATCTGAGGGAGAAGCGCGGCCGACGGAACCTGATGAGGACGTGTCCGTGTCACAGGAGATGAGGAGTATTGTGTACTGATTGGCTAATAAATCAGGCGCGCATCAGAGGTGTCAAAATCTGCAAACTTAATTAAGAAGTCGGTTAGAAACACCATGCGTCATCTCCCAGAAGTCATTTTGTGGGCAAATACTATGCACGCACGCACGCACGCACGCACACACACACACACACACACACACGATATAATGTTTGTGATTTGGATGACACTGCGACCTAAGTGCCAAAACGAATAGATATTCTACAAAGGAGGGGGAGGGGGGGGGGGGGGGGTGTCTCACCGTTACTATAGCGATGGGGGAGAGCAGGCTGAGCCTCCTCTCCAGCTCCTGGTCCTCCTGGTTCACCTGCTCCTCCGACTGGAGCGGCACCGCGGGGCCCCCGCTGGGGTCTGGGGACGGAGGCACGGGGACCACAGCGTTACCGTCACATGTGCAGAACATCACCTCGATGCCACTGTAATGTCACCATAACATCACCTCGATGCCACTGTAATGTCACCATAACATCACCTCGATGCCACTGTAATGTCACCATAACATCACCTCGATACCACTGTAATGGCATCATAACATCACCTCAAAACCACTGTAATGTCACCATAACATCACCTCAATACCACTGTAATGTCACCATAACATCACCTCGATACCACTGTAATGTCACCATAACATCACCTCGATACCACTGTAATGGCACCATAACATCACCTCAAAACCACTGTAATGTCACCATAACATCACCTCAATACCACTGTAATGTCACCATAACATCACCTCGATGCCACTGTAATGTCACCATTACATCACCTCAATGCCACTGTAATGTCACCATAACATCACCTCGATACCACTGTAATGTTACCATAACATCACCTCGATACCACTGTAATGTCACCATAACATCACCTCAATACCACTGTAATGTTACCATAACATCACCTCGATGCAACTGTAATGTCACCATTACATTACCATAACATGAGCATAACATAACCTTAATACAACTGTAAAGTCACTTTAATGTTACCTTAACTTAACCGTAATATAACCTTAACGTCCACTTAACCATAGGACCACTGTAATGTAACTATAATGTCACCTTTACTATAACCGTAATGTAACTAATGGAACTGTAATGTCACCATAACCATAATGTAGCCATAACGTAACGGTAACATTTCATCACGTAACAAGGAAGCTATACTGTAATAACATGTATTATTAATAGTCAAAACTGAAGAAGGTTCTTTGGGCCACATTCTCTCACTCGTGTGTACATTTTGCGTCTGAACAGAAGCCTGTGCTCCGTGCGTTCGACAGACCCCTGGGTGTATGCTGGCGGGACGTCCCGGTGTTTGTGTATGTGCTCCAGTGTTTATTAATAGCCCCCCCCCGCGCTCCCTCACCCCATGGTAGGAGGCCGACCACTGGTGGCTTAAAATCCCTGGGAATGGAGTGAGGATCTGAGTGGGTGAGTGAGTGAGTCAGTGAGGGCAAACTGCCCCAAGGTCAACCCATACATCTAGGAGGTGTTCACAATCCATAACCACCCCCGCCCCCGTTACCCAGCATGCATTGCGAACGAGGGGGTGCGTGTATGTCCATTGTTGTGATCAGAAGAGGAGGAATCAAAATGAATTGATCAAAATACAGAGATAGAATATGCTATGCAGTGTAAGGATGCTCACACACACACACACACACACACACACACACACACACACACACACACACACACACACACACACACACACACACACACACACACACACACGGAGGGAGAGAGAGAGAAGGGGGGGGGGGGGGGGGGGGGGGCTGGCAGAATCCTGTGGATGAGGTTACAGTACTGACATGCCTGGGATGATCAGAGGCTGGAACGCCGCGGCCTGTAATCTAGGACCCCCACCCCCCCCCCCCCCTCCCAACCCCCCACCCCCTCCACCCCCCCACCAGCCCCCACCCTTCACCCAGCCCAGCGCTGCTATTTATTCATTTTTACTACGCAGAGCAATTACAGCAGGAGTTATGAGCTCTTGTCATCCGAGCGGGGAGGAAACCTCTTGTCTGGGAGACACCACCAGGAAAAAGAACAGCTGGAATAACTTCCAGGCGAGGTGATATCCCGCCGGTACGCAGCAGAGTCTCCTCGGAGTCTGCCGCCGGCTCTGAGGACGACGCCGTGGATTATGAACATCATAATTAATTAGGGCCGAGGAGCCAATCCCTGGGGACCGATTCTGGTTGGCAGCCGGGGAACGTCGCAGCAGCGCGGCGTTCCCCGGAGATTTGCAACCACAGATGTTACCCGGGGGGGGGGGGGGCAGACCACCAGGGAACATCACCCCGTGGGATTTCATCTCATAAAAAAAGGGTATCGAGATATAATCCGCAAATGTAATAAATCAATGGTGGGCAGACGTTCCGGAAACTCCTTCTCAGACTAGTGCTCCCCTCTTCCTTACGACTTCACTCTTGACTTTATGGAATTGAGTTTCGTTGCAACGCTGTCGTGCAAGAAGTGTGCTCAGCCTGTCCTTCAGCGGAGCACAGTGTGTTCTGCTGAGCGGGACCCAAAGCAGAGCCAGCGAGCCGCTCTGTGAAGTAGCCTGTACATGCTCTAGTTTTTAAAGATAATTTGATTATGTTTAACAGCTGCCAGTGATCACTGAACTGCCCACATCCCCAGAGATAAATATAGTAGAGAGAGTGTTTTTATGTTAATGCCACCCACGTTCCATTTCACACACACACACACACACACACACACACACACACACACACACGACACACACACACACACACACACACACACACACACACACACACACACACACACACACACACCTTAACTCCCTCTCTTTCTCAAAGGAGAAGCAAACTCTTTGACCCAGGCTTTAAAAAGGTCCCACATTATGCTGCCAGGTGTGTGCGTGATCAGCCGTTACGAGCCGTTTAGAAAACCAGCCTCTTCTGACATCACAAGTGGGCGTGTCCACCTAGATGTATGACGGATAGATCAGCCTATCAGCCTACCCCAGTGGACCGTAGCAAACGTTGCTCATCTACCCGTCATACATCTAGGTGGACACGCCCACCTGTGATGTCAGAAGAGGCAGATTTTCAAAAAGAGCTTGTAACGGCTAATCACGCTCACTGCTGGTATAAAACATCACCTTTAAAAAAAAAGCCTTCAGGTGTTCAGTTCACCCAGAGGCTGCAGGGCTGCCCCTCACTTCAGTCTCGTTAAGCAGAGCACAGGTGTGTCGCGTCAACTCTTAACGAGCAGGAGACCGGGGGGGGGGGGGGGGGGGGGGGGGGGGGGAACGCCGTCAACCAATCAGAGGTGATGCATTAGCCGGAGTTTAACCAATGAACAGCAGCGTCGGGGGGGGTCTGGCTCTCCCGAATCCCCCATATCTCTCTATGGCCGTTTCTCAATTCGCGTTCTCGTGTGTTCTCGTGTACTTGCGTTCTCGATAAACGTCATCAGTGGTAGCCCAAGCACTGTTCCAATTCCAAGTACGCGAGTACGCGAGTACTGTCGTAAAACCCGGAAGTGTTCTCGATGCGTTCTCGATGAGGCCATTCTACCGAGGATGCGCCGGAGGTGACTCGTGTGGACTTGGGACCGTTAAATATCCCAGAATGCATCATCGAGTCCGCTGCTGTTCCAATTGCAGGTGCGTACTCGCGTTCTCGGAAGTCCGTACTTGAAAGTCCGGACTTGCCAAGTACGTACTTCCAAGTCCGCGAGAACGTAGTCCGCGTACTTGGTATTGAGAAACGGCCCCTATATCTCCATCCTGAGTCTAGCTGCGATGCCTTGCCCGTGGGCTCTACTGACCGGGCAGCACCGGGCGGAGTCCGAAGGGGCTGCGGTTGGGCGAGACGCCGCGGACGATGCAGTCGAACAGGAAGCTGATGTGCTCGCCCTCCGCCGACGCCAGGAAGAAGACGCCGGCCCCTGGGGAGAGAAGAAGAAGAAGAAGAGCTCACGTCTGTGACGTTTTCTACGGATTCAGCATTCAAGTGCGTCCGGGACGGAACATCTATACGTTTTCCAGTTCTTTTCCTCTAAATAATTGGCCGATTTGTACAGAAAACTCTCCTATCATAACACAGATGGCTCAGACAATCGGAAAAAATCTGTTATAAAATCGGTGAAGAACGCACAGCGTCCAAAGCACAAAGTCATCCAATCGGAAAAAAACATCAAAGCTAAAACACATTTCCTTCTTCCCACAGTGTGGACGCAGCATGTGAAAACATCCCCAGGCCGGCCGGCCCAGTCATCGCCCAGTCATCGCCTCATGGATGAAGCCCTAGTTCCGTCCGACGCCGCGCGTTATGAACCGTGCGACTGGGAACATTTTACCGCACAGAACAGAAACGGCCGCGAGGAGCAAGGTGTCTCTGCCCTAACGTCAACCCCACCCCTGAGTCACGGCCCCCAAGTGACGCACTCCGCTTCAATCTAAAAAAGTGAACAAAAGGGTGGCAAACACTTTGAGGGTCAGGGGTTGTACACCCGTGCGACCCTTCACCCCCACCCCCACCCACCTCTAGGTCTGTCACTTGAAAGCCAAACACCGCCACCAAGAGAGCCCCCCTCTGGTCCCCCTCTGGCCGGCGACCACCCACATCCCACTGCTGTTGGCTCAGAGGACAGACAAGACGGATGACATCATGTCTGGTTGTTTTTTTTTGTGCTTTCTTTAAAAGAAAACCTTGTTTTCCTTCTTAAAAGGTGGTCACATTTCTCTCTAAAAAGAAAAGCCAGGATTGAGTCAAGGCTTGAAAATGTTGGTCTCAACAACAAGTTGATTTGTTGTTGTCACTGGTAGTTTTATTTTTTAAGTTGTTAGCTTAAGAGGTTGAGGACGACGCTGAGCTTTTACGGTGTTGACAGCTGCCTGTTCCACAACGGAGCCGCTCTCGAACCAGAGTGGAAGCATTAAGGCCAAACAGAACACTGAGCGGCCACGTCAACGACATCGTGAAGAGGGTCGTGAGTCACACAAGTGGTCCCGGCTCTCTCACACACACACACACACACACACACACACACACACACACACACACACACACACACACACACACACACACACACACACACACACACACACACACACACACACACACACACACACACACACAGGAGTTGATATTTATGATTCAGAGGTAATTAGGAATCCCAGAGCAAGTCCTAATCTTTACATTCATTCTCTAACCCCAAGCGTGGAGCCCCTTTCTAGAGCTCTGTTCTAGAGCCCCTTTCTAGAGCTCTGTTCTAGAGCTCTGTTCTAGAGCTCTGTTCTAGAGCTCTGTTCTAGAGCTCTGTTCTAGAGCCTTTTTCTCAAGCTCTTTTCCCAGTGCCATGGGTCCGGTCAGGCTCTTCCTTTACAGAAGCCGTTCAGTGTCCGGGTTCGGGGGGCGCTGGCCCGAGGAGGATCAAATGTACTGACACCGGGAATTCACACCCTTCAAGGAGCACGGCAGATGGGCCCTCGCTCGCTCGCTCGCTCGCTCGTTCCCCGCGTCGCGTCCGAACGCTCACGTGTCCGTTTGTTGTCCGTTTGTTGTCGGTTTGTTTCCCCCCGCCGCCTCCGCGACGCGGGGCCGACCGACCGTAGGCGACCTTCTGCGTATTAAGGTCAAAGGGGGTCTTTGGGCGGGGGGCGGGGGGGGATAAACCAGGCTGCACATTCTTCAGGGTCGGGTGTCTGGATGGCGGAGTAAGGGGAGGGGGGGTCATTGCGTGGGGCCCCGTAACGCTTCGGGCCCCTCAGGTGTAGACGGCTACTTGGCCCGGCCCCCGCCTGTCCCCTCCCAGGGTAATGATTTAATGTCTTCATTAGAGATGGACAGCGTTGTACAACACCAGGGGGCTCCCATGCAGCTCAACACTGTGTATTCTGTGGGACAACAGCTACATTCTGAACCCTTTTGGCAGCCAGGACACACACACTCGGAGGGATCTGAGTTGAAGAAGTCTCTCTCTCTCTCTCTCTCTCTCTCTCTCTCTCTCTCTCTCTCTCTCTCTCTCTCTCTCTCTCTCTCTCTCTCTCTCTCTCTCTCTCTCTCTCTCTCTCTCTCTCTCTCTCTCTCTCTCTCTCTCTCTCTCTCTCTCTCTCTCTCTCTCTCTCTCTGATCACGATCAGACAAGACAGATGACGCAACTGTGCATAACTATTGATTAAACCACTAAGATGGCTTCCAAATAAGCCAGTGTGTTATTTATCATTGGAGACCGTTTAACACTTTTCATTCAGTCCTTCTAGTTGCAGAAATCGCTGGTGCTAGGCTAGCGCAAGTCGAGGGGAACTGCTAGCCAGCCAACAGTTTTACCCACTCCAAAGTACACCCGATGCAAACCCAGGGCTCTCAAGTCTCACGCATTCGGTGTGAGACACACGCAATTCAACCCATGCACACGCTCACACCACTCACACCAGGATAGCGCCCACCAATTTGCGCCGCTATTTTTATTTTAGTTTTGTATTTATTTTTTTACCATTATTGTTTTATAGGGACAAACATGAACAAATTTCTCCTACAGGGGATTGATAAAGTTATATCTATTGAACAGAAAGAAACACTTGGTCATACTTTGCACACTTTACCATAGCATTGGCCTACTGAATGCCACAGATATATTTTAAGCATTGGACTGAATGCCACATAAATATATAATTATGTTTTTGCACGTTTGCAACGTTTAAAAGTTCAGGGATTTTGTCACCGCCGCTGACAAAATCTCACTCTGAACTCACTCTGAGTTCAAAACTTGAGACTGCAAACCAATTATAATGCCAGACTATCGATGTAAATGTCTGTGTTGATAGAATAATATTAGAAATAAAACTATCCTTGTATCGCAATGATCACATTACATTTTGGGGGACTACTTTCTCAGCAGCAGCGGAATTTCACTTTGCTCCGGTGTAACAACCAATTCACTACAGCAGAAGGAAAACAGAGAAGCGCACTCCAGGTAATATCAGTCTGCCGCAGTTCCAACTACAGGGATTGTAAACTAAATGCAATGCAAGGGTAAGTTTATTTCTAACACTATTCTATCAACACAGACATTTATATCGATAGTCTGGCATTATAAATTTGCCTCAGGAGTGGGTAAAACTGTTTTTATTGGCAGGCCCTCGACTTGCGCTAGCCTAGCACCATTGATTTCTGCAGCTTGCAGGACTGAATGAAAAGTGTTGAAAACGGTCTTCAATGATAAATAACACACTGGCTCACTTGGAAATGAGACCCGATGTCCAAAATCCTGAACTATCCCTTTAAGTTACATTGTATTCATTAAGCTGACGCTTTCAGCCAAAGAGACTTCCAATAAGTGCATTCAACCATGAAGATGCAACTCAGAAAGTGCAAGAATGATGCAAGTACATACAATTCATCAACTAAGCTAAAATGGTAAATATGCTATTGTTATAAGTGCTGAATTTTAGAAACAAAAGTGGATAGGTTTTCAGTCCTGCTAATTTCTCCCGAGTCACAAGCACAGATAACGGTGACTCACTTCTGCTGGGCTCCCACATGCCATTTTTACTAACACACACACACACACACACACACACACACACACACACACACACACACACACACACACACACACACACACACACACACACACACACACACACACACACACACACACACGCTTCACTGAATCAGCATAACCACTTCATTAGACAAAGTTCCGGAGCGTTCCTCTTTCGCTCAGTGACGCATCGCCTTTAGACAAGTGATGGAAGTCTGAAAAGATCTTATCATCATCACCATTAACTGGCTGTGTTGTTGTGGAGGACCTCCCCTTATAGGCAGGAAGAAGAAGAGTGGACCTCAGATGTTCTCATTCATTCATTCATTCATTCCACTGTCTTGCTGGACCACGTCTTAATCCATTCATTTGTCTTACACTTGATCACTTAAAGGAGCGTTAGGCACGACTTAGAGGAAATACCGCAAACAAACAAATATTTAGAAAAAACTAAATGGCAACTAGGCCTCTGGCCTAAGCCCCTCCCACCAAACGACGCCCAATCGTGCGTGAGCAGATCAGCGGACAGGGTGCGGAGAGAGGCAACCAGGACGTTGACTTTGTGGAGAACTTTCCTGAAGGGCAGCGGAAAAACCGTCCCTGACCGTTTTCTGTGCGGAACATCGGATTGCAGAAAGCTGCCGGAATGTTTGGAGTAATCTGAGCACAGTCTTTTTTTCAGGTATGCAGGACTCATTGCCGTCCACCGAGTTGAAAAACCCGCCCAGCTGAACAGCACGTCCTAGCAGCTGGGGATGAACCAGTGGATTGCGCGTGTAGAACAAATTGTTCGGGTTCGACGCAATAAACACAGTAATATAATATCGCCGACCTGGATCATGGGAAAAAGTGTGCTTACCATAATCGACTCCCTAAAACAATACACACACGCACGCACTGCAGTCAAATGAGTTGTTTGGACGAATGTGACGGTGGTGTGTGAGTGTAATCCACACTGAAGTGTTTATGAAATTCTATTTGTTCTGTTCATGGTTCAGAAACGTCCTGTGCCGCGCGGCTTACGGCCCTTGCCCACTGTACACGTCCATCGACGGATCTCATTGACTTTGCATGGGACACTCCCGAAATGCATTGTGGGTCCGTCCGTCAAGTCGGCTCCGTCTCTTGCGTCCAAAAGTTGAGAAAAGTTTAACTTTTCAGGCAGCGACGGATCCGTCACCCAATCAGATCGCGTTATGCAAATATACGCAAGTGCACTGTCCAATGAAATCGCCTTTGTTATACAACCCGGGAAAACACATAGACGTGTCAAAAAGCCCCCATCCCCATCGACGGGCGGGTACAGTGGGCACGAGGCGTTCTTCTCTGTGATGCACTTCCAACCATCTGCCCACTCCAAATTGTCATTTTTAACGGCGCTGCCAAGGCAATTAAGAAAAAACAAACAAAATGAAACAGGAAAAACAAGTTGCAGAAAGGTGAGTTGACTCACAATAGCCGCAGCGCGTTCCGCCCTCGAACACAAAGCCGGTTGGAACGGGCCCATATCTCCGCAGGTCCGGAAGGTTCCAGTGGCCCACGATGACGGGGGGGCTGTCCCTGGCCAGCGCCAGAAGGTTGTTGCATATGTGCAGCGTGGCAGCTCCCCCCTCCAGCTTGGTCCCTGGTAAAACTCCAACGTTAAAGCGGTGCACTGCGGGGAGCGAGCAGAACGACACCGGGAGTGAGTCAACAAACAAACATAATAAAAGTGAAACAACTCCCCCGGTCTACTGTTTTGAATTAAACACTTAAAAAATGAAAACGAACGGAAATAACAACGGTGGAAGTGACTTGCAGTTCCTTTGTTTTTTTTTCCAATAACAATGATTTAATCTTTGAGTTCATAACAGGAGTATGGCTTTTATTTAGTACCGCAGTAAAAAATCCCAACAAGCTGGGTGCACTGTATGAGGTCACTACTCGGGGCTCAGATCTCCAGGCCAAAGCAATTGATCAAAGACTCATAAATATTAACTGACTAACTCAGTCAATATTGTTGCCTATTAGGAAATTTAACCGTGCCAAGGAGGGTTGGAATAAAAGCACTGCGATGTGCATATTAAGTGTGTGCGTGAGTGAGTGTGTGCGTGAGTGAGTGAGTGAGTGAGTGAGTGAGTGAGTGAGTGAGTGAGTGAGTGAGTGAGTGAGTGAGTGAGTGAGTGAGTGAGTGAGTGAGTGAGTGAGTGAGTGAGTGAGTGAGTGAGTGAGTGAGTGCGTACGTGCGTGTGATAGACGGGGGATGTGATGAGATTGATGTGGGTGCTGTAGTCAAAAAAAACTAACAGCATGAGGTGGCAAAAGCATCCCTTTCGACAATGCAGTTTTAAAAACAGGCAAAGCACACTCTTCACCACCACTGAAGTTTGCACAACACTTACACACATTTCTTTAAACATATACACACGCACGCACACAGAAACACACACAGAGCGGTACGCACACAGTGGTACACAGACATGAACGCATGCAATGTCAGGCATTATTTGAGCATTGGGAGTACTGGTTGTACTGGTGTTGTGTGGTCAGCCAGTAGCTAGCATCTCAAAAGGGTCCAAAAGCGACTCAGTCTAAACACATCAAGATTATTAAGGGGGACAGGAACCCCGGAATCCTCACCCCTAAAAACAGCTGCTTGCGTTTACATTTTGGTAACGGGAGTTATCCCAGTTTTGTTGTGAAAATGGAAATCCTCCACAAATTGGTGAAAACCGAAACAGAGATAATCTGTGATTTGGGTGTGAGGATTATGTTATTACATTCTGCTTTCTAAAACATTAGGCCGCGGAGGGATTACGCTGTTCAAGTCCCCCAAAGTTATTGGGGGGTTTTATATGCATGTTTCTCTCGGGGGGGACAAGACAAGAAACTCACAAAACAAACTCACAAATCGCAACCAGAAAGAAAAAAAAAGAGAAAGATTAATTTCTCTGCGCTGCTGGGTGTCCAGTGTGTACGTCCGCAGGAAGGTGGAGATTTTGTGGGCAGTGTTCAGTTGGGTTTAAACGACGTGTGTGTGGGAACAGATGCATCACAATCCAAAAAGGTTGGGTCTCAAACATCTCCAGACCTAAAACCCGGGGTCACGGCACAAAAAAAACGTTGGGAACCACTAGGTTATGGCATCATTCTCTCTGGGTTCGGACAGTCCGAACCCAGAACCCTTTGGGCTGGGACTCAAACCCCTTCCCTCCTCACCTTCACCCAGGCTGTAGCGGATGCGGACCTCCCAGGCCAGCAGCGTGTCCTTGCTGTCGAAGCCCAGCACGGCGGCCTGCGTGAGGCAGAGCACGGCCAGGGTGTAGGGGGCGCCCTCCAGGCCCTGCCCGCTGGCCTCCAGGCCGCAGATGTCCTCCAGGGTGATGCTGGCCCGCTCCCTGTGGCCCTGGGCCTTCTCACTCTTGTCCTTGAACACCAGCAGCACCAGGCAGTCTGGAGGAGGTGAGGGGAGGGGAGGGGAGGGGAGGGGAGGGAGGGAGGGAGAGAGAGAGAGAGAGAGAGACCAGAGAGAAAGAGCCGAGAGAGAGACCGACAGACAGACAGACAGACAGACAGACAGAGAGAATGAGCCGAGAGAGAGACAGACAGACAGAGACAGACACAGAGAGAGAGACAGGGACAGAGAGAGAGAGTCAGAGAGAGAGACAGAGACACAGAGAGAGACACAGAGAGAGAGAGACAGGGACAGAGAGAGAGAGTCAGAGACACAGAGAGAGAGCATTGTTTTTTTGTTTTGTTTTTTTACAACCTTTTAAATATTTTTAATAAAAGTTTATACGTTCTGAACTATTGTCTCAGCACTCAATAATGGATCGTTCCAAACAAGGGAGGAAGCCAGCAGTGTGTGCAGTGGTGAGCTAGTTGTGTGTGCAGTGACAATGTGAGACATTATCGAAGGACAAGCGACACTCCTGTCTTGGGTAATTGTTTAAGACGTGTGTCGAAAGACAGGTGCCCCCCCTTGGTCCCCCCCCTCCCAGGAGTGTCGTTGTCCCCTTTAAACAATTAGTGTCAACTGGAAAAACAAGTCTACACACTGCCACACACACACAGTCACACACACACACACACACACACACACACACACACAGCTGCTATGAAAATAACAAACTACCAAACGTTTGGATTTCCCCCAAACTATGGTCGACAAGTCAATCCTGCAGAACAGCAGAGCTGAAGAACTGAACGCTATGGACGAGTGTAACTCAACCCCCTGCAGGCAGCGGACTCACGGTTGCATAATCAGAGGACAATGTAAGGCCACATCTGTCACGCGTCCAATATAGTACCGTACAAATATCACCATGTTTAAAAGGAATGTCTTCATTAAGTTATAAATTAGGTGAGCATTGCTTTTTGTAGGTGTGCCGCACAATAAAAGTCGTTGACGCTGAAATCAGTCATTTTTGTTCACACCTCGTTTTGATTAATTTTCCTGTTTTGGTTGAGGCTCATGGTTCTCGTTATTTCTTAAGCGGTAAAAGATCCGAATGCATGAGAACCCTGAGACTCAATCAAAACACAATTTAATCCAAACAAAGTTGGAGGACAACAATTTATCGGACTGCAATTTTAAAGTGAGTAGTAAAAAAAGATCGATAATAATTGCCGGGCTATATTGTGTAGTTTTAATCAACCAATCAATACACCTACTAATAATAATAAAGTCCTGGGCCTTACCTTACAGATTATAAAATCATATTTCAGGTGATGCACCAGATATAACCTCCAGTTATCTTTAACCAACAGTCCTGAAACACCTAACTTAACCATTAACTTAACAATTTATTTAACTTAGACGCTTTTAACCTGCTCTTCAACCTCGGATGAGCACAGAAACCCTGGGGCCTTTCAGTCGTGCAAAAACAACAACCCTTCCAGGCCAAGCACAAGTTAATCTCCAGTATGCACGCTTAATTCAACAAGTGTCAAATTGTGCAAATCGCTATGTGTCGGCCTTGGCTTTGAAGCGCGCATCGTAGACAGAGATTAGTTACGCATTACGCGCACACACATTTAACAAGTGTCCGTCAATCCCGAACATTTGAGGGGTGATTTCTACCCTGGTCGTACCCGGGTCGTGGACGTACCTGCTACAGGCGACGGCTTACGAAGTGCGACCCACCTCGTCTTCCACTGTAAAAGACAAAGAGAAACACACACACACACACAAACCACAACAACTTTCAGCGTCAATGAACGATCCCTCAATCGCCGTGGCACAAGCGGCCAGTATTTTCAGCCTGATTAAAACACCTTTTTGCCATCTCTGAATCTGACATAACCCTCCACGACAACCGAATCCGTCATCTTCAGTCATGATTCCCAACAGCTGCAGTCGCTGTCCCGTGCCTCCATGAGGGGTCAGATTCAAAATAGCCTCCCGGATAGGAGGCGCGCCTTCACCCCTTCACACACTTGCAGCCAGGATATATGGCAGCAAGGCTTGTTGACCAGGGAACACAGACTGGCTTGTACGCCCCACCTCCACCACCAACACCCCCAGCCCCAGCAGCACCAGAACCACCCCCCCCCCCCCACCTCCCAATACTTCAACAGAAGTATACACAACTGTAGTGTAGTTGGCCTTGGAGTTATTGTTGTAGTTCTGTTGTTGTTTTTTGGCACAGTGTTTTATTGCCGTTATTTATTGCACACAGGAAGGCCTTCCTGTGAATTAATGATTGTGGGGAAACACGCCGATCCGCAAACAGCTCACTTCATCGTGAAAAGACACAACAACAATTTTCTCAAGTTAGTTGAGGTTTATTCAGTTGAAAACGTTTTCACAGTAAAAAAAACAACAACGAAAAAAACAAAACACAATTTACATCGAATGACATGAGAACCACGGCGAATACAACAGAAATCAACAGAAATCAAACAATAATATATATATATATATATAAATCAGTTCAAGGTCCGGGGTCGGGGGACTTGGCGGCGGCGGGGTTTGCGTTTGAGCACCAAGTTGATCCAGTCCACGTAGTTGGCCACACGGGTGTAGACCCCGGGCTTGCCCTGCCCACAGCCGTCCCCCCAGCTGATGATGCCGTACAGGATGCTGACGTCATCCTTGGAGCACGCCAGTGGACCCCCGGAGTCCCCCTGGGTTACGATCACACACACACACACACACACACACACACACACACACACACACACACACACACACACAGGAAGACACATACACACACAGGAAGACACACACACCAGATAATGAGTGAAGAGTAGACAATATAAACACCCAGGCAGACACACACACGTCATGCTGCAATTCCCAACTATTCTTAGTAGAAAACATAAACAGACAAACATCATTCTGACATTATTCACTTAAACACACACACGCACACGCACACCATGATGAAATACCCAACACACTTAAAAAGCCCAAATATTAAAAGCAGAACACACAGTCACACACTCACACACACACGCACAAACACACACACACACACACAGACGCACACGTCATGATGAAATACCCAACAATGATTTCATAGTAGCAAATATGAACACACACACTCACACACACACACACACACACACACACACACACTGCCTGCCAGACTGTTGTGCGTGAGTGAGCAGGAACAGGTCACCCATGACTCGGCACTCATTCCCCTCACATCATGTTTAAAGAGATAGGGAGAGGGGGGGGGGGGGGGGAGGGAGGGGAGGAGAGAGGGAAGAGGGGGAGCGAAGGGGGAGGGTGGAGAGAGGGGAGGTAGAGGAGGGGGGCAAGGGGAGAGAGGGGCGGGAGAGGGTGGAGAGGGAGAGAGGGAGAGAGGGAGAGGGTGGAGGGGGTGGAGGGGGGGAGAGGTAGAGGAGATGGGGGAGAGGGGGGAGAGGAGGAGGGGGAGAGGTGGGGGAGAGGAGGAGGGGGAGAGGTAGGGGAGGGGGGGAGAGGGGGGGAGGAGGGGAGATGGGGGGAGAGAGTGGAAAGGGAGAGAGGGGAGGGGGGGAGAGGGAGAGGGTGGAGGGGGGGAGAGGTGGAGGAGATGGGGGAGAGGGGAGAGGTAGGAGAGGCGGAAGGGAGGAAGGGAGGGAGGGAGAGAGGGAGAGAGAGATGGAGGAGATGGGGGAGATGGGGAGAGGAGTGAGAGAGGGGGGAGGGGGGAGACGGGAGAGTGGGGAGGAGTGTGCGGGGCGGGACCGGGGCCTACCTGACAGGCGTCAACGCATTGGCCGGTTCCGGCGCACAGCATGTTGGAGGTCACATGGTCGCCGTAGACCTCGGGACGGGTGCAGAAGTCCTGGGGGATCAGGTGAACCAAGGCCTCCTGCAGGTTAGAGTACTGCGTCCTCACTGGGCCGGGGGGAGGGAGAGGGGGGGAGGG
>NC_140293.1:5160540-5163040 GCF_964030765.1 Micromesistius poutassou | reverse complement strand
CACATCATTTATATTTTCTCTCTTGTTCACACACACACACACACACACACTCTCTCCGTCTCTCTCTTTCTCTCGCTCTCTGTGAGTCTAACACACACACACACACACACACACACACTCTCTCTCTCCGTCGCTCTCTTTCTCTCTCTCTCTGTGAGTCTAACACAGACACACACACACACACACACACCACACAACCACACAATCACACACACACACACACACACTCTCTCTCTCTTTATGCACCCCCCCCTGCCCCCCCCCCCCTCACCTGCAGTAGTTGTGGTCCCCCAGGCCCTTCCCAGGGGCCCCCGCCACACTGCCCACGTGCAGCTCGTTGTGCAGCAGGTCCGAATTCCAGGGCAGGCAGCGGGCCCCCGACAGGGCCACGCCCACCACGCCGCGGTAGCTCCGCCCCCTACTGCTGTAGCACTTGGCGGCAGCCTCTGTGGGGGGGGGAGAGGGAGACACGCCCGACAACCGTTGTCATGAGCACACCTGCGTCATCTAGCGCGTTAAGCTACGGCCGCCGCCGCCACCGCTGCTGCTGCGTCACGGCGGGATCTGCAGTTTGTGCAGATTTTTTTATAATCCGTCGCAACACGTTGAAATTGTGTTGTGTTATTTTATGACCCCGCCGCCCCTCGTGGGTGGAGATGGGTGAGTGTGGAAATGTGTGTGTGTGTGTGTGTGTGTGTGTGTGTGTGTGTGTGTGTGTGTGTGTGTAGGAATGTGTGTGTGTGTGGTATGTGTGTGTAATCTGTGTGTGTGTGTGTGTGTGTGTGTGTGTGAGAGAAACAGATGATGTGTGAGGGTGAGAGAGAGAGAGAGAGAGAGAGAGAGAGAGAGAGAGAGAGAGAGAGATGATGTGTGAAGGTGTGATGAAAGGAAGCAATGACTGAGTCAAATGTCAAACTCACACACACACACACACACACACACACACACCAGACAGTCACACATGCGCACACACACACCTTAAAACACTTAAATACTTTTCGGGCTGATGTGTGGATTACTGGTTCTACCGCACATATTTCCTTGATCCCTGCGTTCTACATTCCCATTTAATCATTTCTTGCAACTTACAGCTGGAGAGGCTCAGAACAAATGATTAACTAAATACACCAATCTAAAGTACTAAGAAAAAACAATTAACTAACCACACCGATGCAGAGCGCTGAGAACCAACCCATTAACTAACTACACCAATATTAAGTATTGAGATAAACCCACTACAATAATCTAAGTGCTGTGTTAAAACCCATTAACTAACTACACAGATCCAAAGTGCTGAGAACAACCACGCCACTCACACGTGAACCAGTGGCTATAAGCGCCAGGAAACAGGGCTAGTCTCAGTATTCTGTGCGTATGATCTGACAGTACACCGCCCTCTGACAATACACCACCAACGACCCCCTACACCCTGCCCAGGCCCCCGTCAGCAGAGGGGCCAGAGGAGGGGCCAGGAGAGGGGCCAGAGGAGGGGCCAGAGGAGGGGCCAGGAGAGGGGCCAGAGGAGGGGCCAGAGGAGGGGCCAGAGGAGGGGCCAGGAGTTCGGCCAGGAGAGGGGCCAGAGGAGGGGCCAGGAGAGGGGCCAGCAGAGGGGCCCGTGGAGGGGGCGGTGGCGGCCGTCAGACTCACCCAGGCTGCACAGGGGCCCGGAGAAGCGGGGCCTGCAGTGGCACACTTGGTCCCCGGTGTCAGAGATCTGTCGGCAGGTCCCGTCATTCTCGCAGGGGTTCGAATGACACCCTGTGGGGCGGGGGGGAGGAGGAGGTGTTGAGGGGGGGGTCAGAGGCACCTACGGTCACTCGAGACTCTCTGAGATCAATCCTGTCCAAACTTCAAAGGGAACAGCCGCTCCTGTGCGACGGCCATCGGTGTGACGGTGCGGCGGTGTGTGAACCCGAGGAGGGGTGGTGGGGGGGAAGGTTCGGCCCTGTCGTCATGGGAACCGTATGCAGAGAATTCTGGGATGTGGGACTGCGTCTGGGAATGTTCCTCGAGCTAAACCTGATATCGGGGGCGAACCCGGCTGACCTTGACAGCAGTGTGGAGTTTGGGAAAGCGGTGCTTTCAGATGTGTTTCATAACATTTACATTGAGGGCGTTTAGCGGACGCTTTTATCCAACGCGACTTCCGATCAGTCCATTTGTCGGAGGAAAGAGAAGCAACAATATATCGCTGTCGGTACAGTAAGGATGTATATAGATACAAGTGCCAAGCACAATTGCTAGGTTTACCCATTCCCCCGATACAAAACAGATAATAATATATAATAGTTACTTGTCTGCACCCACAAGGCAGTCAGACTGGGTTCTTATCACTGCGACGCAACAGGGCTGCTAAATGTGCGTTGACGTCACAAATCTCTTGAGCTCTGAACTCCCCAAAGCAGACTGTTTCTCCATCCCTCCCAGCCCGGCAGAGGTGGGGCGGCGGGCGGTGGTGGAGGTGGGCGGGTGGTGCACGCAGCAGCTCCCAGACCGACAA
>NC_140293.1:5153040-5155540 GCF_964030765.1 Micromesistius poutassou | reverse complement strand
GGATAAGCAGAAAACAGAAACACTGAAAGAGATGGAGCTCGTCCTGTTTCTCGTTTAAAAAAAGGGGGGGTTTTCTTGTATCTGGATTCTGGATTTGTAACAACAACTTGATTCATCGATTTTTTTTGTTGCCTAAAGGAGTCTAAAGAATACCGGGGCGATACAACAATAAGTATCACCACTGAAGTATCATAACAGCACTAAACAGAAAATAGTAGTAACAAAATTCAGCATAGAACAACTCAACAGAATGTACAACAACATCAACCACCATCAAATCAAAAAGGTGAATGTTCTTTGGGAGTGGGAATCTGACACCATTTATTTTTTACAGGCGTTTCCTTCTTCCAGCCGTCCTTCCATCCATCCATCAAGTCATTCGGAAAATCAGTCGGAAAGTCGGTCAGAAAGGCGGTCGAAAGTAAGTCGTAAAGTCAGCCGTAAAGTCAGTTGGCAAGTCAGTCAGAAGGTCAATCGGAAAGTGGTCGGAAAGTCGGTCAGTCAGTCACATTCGGTCACACACTCTCTCCTTGTCTCTCTCTCTCTCTCTTAGTGCCTCGGGGCGTACAAAGTGCAGGAGTGGTGCGGGTGGGGGGGGCTGTGGGTAAGAGAGGTTGGGGGGGCTGTGGGTAAGAGGGGGGGGGGGGGGGGGGGGGCGGTCCCTCCTCAGACGATAGTGGCCTTGTAGAGGTCTCCTTTGGGGTCCTCGGTGGGGCTCCCGGCCTGGGGCCCCTGGGCGTTCCTCATCTTGCTCTGGCACTGCCGGAGCTCCTCCACGTAGCCCTGGAAGCTGAGGCTGAGCTCGGGGCAGACCTCCCCCCCGCCGGCCCCCCGGACTGACAGACTCAGGGGGGCCCCCTCCTCCAGGTGCACCCCCTCCATGTCCATCCCCATCTCCGGGGCTGAGGGGGTCACCACCACCGCCACCGTCGGCGCCGCTGTCGTCTGGCCCTCAGGGGCCCCCAGAGACGGGGCCGTCGGCTGGGGGCCGGTGTTGGCGCACGGGTCTGGTGCTTTCTCTGGGGGGGGGGGGAGGGAAGAGGACAAAAGAGAAGAGCCGTGGTGAAATACAATGCCATGGTCCAACCCTAGGACGGCGGAGGAGACAATGCTGAAGCACCATCAGATTAGACTGCAGCCCGCATGGTTTCAGTGGATCGCTTTCAACAGAGAATCTCGGAAAAATAGAAAGAAAAAAAAAAACGTTTGACATGTTTTTGGAGTTCAATACAAACTGTAGGTTTACACAGCGAGGATCAAATCAACAAAGTGCGTTTTTTTTTCTTTCTTTCTGAGACACACACTCACCTTATACAAGACATTTTGACTTGCGCCGGCTATATTAACTCTACTCTTCCTTGTACACCGCGCGCGCACGCACACGCACACGCACGCACGCACGCACAGGCGCACACACACACACACACACCTTTTGCCCGGGCACCATTGGAATTCACAATATGCCACGAGTTGTCAATAACAGTAAATGTGCAACCACATTCCCTAGCTACCTACTGCATCCTTCAGATCCAAGTGTGTTAATCAGTACCTATAGTCGGCCACTCTTATCAAAAATATCACCACCACCGACGCTTTTAAAAACTCTTCAAACTACATCCGGAAAACCAATGCAGTTTCACTTCGCCTGTGCCCTTTTGGATACCTGGGAGTTATCCCAGGCATCCGAGTTCTGCAATGAATCCCGCTTTTGTTTTTCATTTTGCTGTGGTCATGCTCATGCATTCTTGGCTGCAGTTCAAACTATTTAAAAAACAAAAATTGCAACAATGTGAAACCATCATAAAGGCCTGCACGGGCATTCCTACATGCCTGATAAGTCTGAGGAAGTGATGCGTGGATTCGTTGAACTCATATTGTGTAACTTAGCCCCCCCCCCCCCGAAAGCTCTGAAAAAGCCATTAACGAGGTTGACCTTGTACCAAGGGTCATATTTAGAGGGAAGTCCCGGTCGTGTTTACACTTTTTCTCTCCTCAGCGTCCCAAACCATGTGGGCCCGCCTCTCACACGATCTAAACACTAGTCACGAGCGCACCGAGCCATAAACAAAGAACACACGGCTTCAAACGCCGCCGTGCCGTCACGTTGCATTACGGAGAAAGATAACAGACACAAATAGATCCGCTAAGTGCCGGGGGTGACTCACGCTAGGCCTCCATTGTGAGATGACCGCTTCCGGTTTCGGGGTCGACTCTGCCCTGACTGTTTAGCATCACTGATTAACTCACTGACATTTTGGGGGGTTTTAACGGTTGTGCATCCGTTCCGGGGGTGGAGGGCAGAACTCTTAACACAGGGGGGGTCGAGGGGGGGGGGGGGTGGGGGGGGGACACAGAACACTCCGGGGGATAAAGTACCTCTTTATAAGCGACCGGTGGTGATTCACAGTCTCATAAACACAGCTGGTGAGATCGTCCCCTGCTGCAGTAATACCCCCCCCCCCCCCCTGTTCCCACTGACGTGAGCTGGTGGGTGGGTGGG
>NC_140293.1:5060725-5152840 GCF_964030765.1 Micromesistius poutassou | reverse complement strand
CTGCTTACCGGAGAGAGGGCAATAGGGCACGCTGGAAGCCAAGCGTGTGTGTTGCTAATATTGTTATTGCGGCTTCCGAGACGACCCTCAGGCGACGGGAAGGGAAAGTGAAACGTGCCTGCCGTTTCCGTTTCAGATACTCACTCTTGCGTTTCACATTTGTTCACTCAAGCAGCAGGGCGCATGTTATCCAAATCGAATTCCCTGAGCGAGAACAATCAAGCATTTGCACTCAATACCGGAGCAGCGACAGAATCTAGGCTAAGTGCCCGCACAACCAAGTTTACCAAAACAAGCCGAACCGCACACGAACACGGCTGTAACACACTTGATGTGCCGGACATTTTTCTTCAAGACACGTTTCTACGTGGGAGTGATGCATTTGTGCATTTTAGAACAAACACCAGAGGAGGCGACAGCCTGCAAGAGGATGTGGACCAGATAGACTTCCACCACCACGGAAAGAAAATACTGCATTCCCACCCGTTCCGTCTACGCAGAAACTCAACCCGATGATGATCTTGCATGCGGTGGATCACGTGGTTCACCCTGCATTGGATTTTTCCAGGTTTTGCCATTCCGTGATCAACGGTTACCTAGATACGACCACATGTTTGCATTCTCAACCGTCTCCACAGGGCAGGGAGGCGACCTGACCCTAACGCTCGATAAATGCCCACACCGCCACAACACAAAGAGCCTCTTCGTATCTCATGTGCACACATGGACTAAGACCCTCGGAGGGGAAACCTAAGGCTGACACGCAAGATAGCAGGAGCAAGGAAAAGATGAAGTGTGCAATTCGGCATAAGATTATGTTAAAATATATATTTTTTGCGGATTCAATTCCGAAAACACAGAAACGATGAATGCATAAATAATGTGAAGGCATGAAGGGAAGCCGAATGCTGCCACGGAAAATGTAGTCACACACAAATGAAAGCTGTGTGTGTGTGTGTGTGTGTGTGTGTGTGTGTGTGTGTGTGTGTGTGTGTGTGTGTGTGTGTGTGTGTGTGTGTGTGTGTGTGTGTGTGTGTGTGTGTGTGTGTGTGTGTGTGTGTGGATTCTAAACATGGAGCCTTGTGGCGGGCAAGTGTGTAATGTGTGTTCTGTGGGTGTGTCCGTTTGTGGCTGTGATTCATGCATGTCTCTGTACTTAATGTTCTTCTGTTTGTAGCTGTACCCTTTGTGCGTGTGTGTACGCGCGTGCGTGTCTGTCTGCAAGACATATGCATGTCGTGGGCGGTTGTGTTCAATCCATTAATTGGAATCTGAATGTCAATAACACGCGTGTTCTGTGCACATGACTAATTGAGCGAGGAAGAGAGGGAGAGAGGGAGAGGTTGTGATTAAGAGACAGAGGGCGAGAGACAGAGAGATAGAGAGATAGAGATTGAGCGAGAGAGAGAGACAGAGACAGAGCGAGAGAGAGAAAGAGCGAAAGAGCAACAGAGACAGAGCGAGAGAGAGAGAGAGACCAAGAGAAAGAGAGAGAAACAGAGACAGAGACAGAGACAGAGCGAGAGAGAGAGAGAGCGAGAGAGCAACAGAGACAGAGAGAAAGCGCGAGAGAGAGAGAGAGAGAGAGAGAGCGAGAGAGCAAACAAACAACAACCGAAAACAAAGAATAGAATCTGAGCGCAGATCATCAAAGGGGTGCCTGGAAGAATCCCATGGCAACCCCCGACATGAGAATCTGTCGGCACGCCATTCGGCGGCGGTGGAAGCGCTCATTAGCGGGGACAAACACCCGGGGCCGGGGGCCGCGGAGGTGGCCACAAAGAGCACTTTGTCAGTCCAGGTCTCGCTGCCACCGACGCAGCAGAAGAAGAAGAGGAAAACGCCGGAGTCGAGTTCAAGGCGAAGGAAATTAAAGGTTTGGGAACGAGTAGAAAATGGAGCTGAAAGAGAAGGGAGGAGGAGGGGGAGGGGGGGGGGTGTTGGCGTCATGCCAGTGGCACAGGACTAAACTTTCCTGTGCATTTGCCCACGAGAACGGGGCAGGGAATGATGTCAGGCACTCGGCAACGGGTGCATTGCATTGCGGATGGACGTTCGTTCATGAGTCCACGGAGGACTGCTGTCAAGTAAACATAAAGGAAAACGAACAAAAAAAAGAAAAATCGAGGGAGTGGGGGGCGGTCCCTAAACAAACCACATTGTAGTGTTTTCATCCGTGCAGGGAAATAAATGAGCCTGAATCGGAAGCATACGATATTTTTGAAAGCTTTTGAAAAGGGGACGTGAAAACAAAAACTAAATACAGCACAGAGACAGACAGGCGCACACACACACACATACACATACACACACACACACACACACACACACACACACACACACACACACACACACACACAGTGTGGCCTACCTCAAGGTCGTCCAGGGAGCGCGCCATGCTGAGCCGTTGGCCCGGGCGCCGGCCGGACATGCGGGCCCCCTTGCTCCAGGACCTGGGGCCCTGAACATGGCGAGGGAGGGAGACAGTGAGTGACACACACATCAACACCCCGGACACAACAAGGGCCGGGCCCCCCCACCCCCCCACAGGGAGAGCAGGTTACATCATTCAGTAACCATCCCTTCATTTCAGTTACGTCCGTGTCATTTAATGGAGGATAATGACGTTGCGACATCAGGCAATTTCCTGAACTTGTTCTATAAACATCCTGACTGTACCGTCAGCGACATATTGTTTCTCTTTCGTCTGACACAAGTGCACCTATGGTCAGTCGCTTCGGATAGAAGCGTCTGCTGAATGCCTTCAATGTAAATGTAAATGTTGTGAACCAATGATATTTCTGTCCATATTCCAACATTGTCTAATCAAACCTTTGTGTAATTAGCTATATATATATATATATATATATATATATATATATCAAGACTCAAACTATTTTAACAACCGCGCAGATATTAAGAATCGGTATACAGCAGCACTAAGCTTCCCAGGAACTTTTTAACACGTCCAAAATGACATAAAAATGGCGATTTGGCCAAGGCCGAGACGTTACAGATCCCAAGATCAGATCGGCCACGGAGAAGAAGCAACAGCAGCAAATGGCCTGCCGCCTGTCAGCTAATGGGAGGTTATGTCACACAGCCGGGACATGCCACCGCCCCCCCCCCCCCCACCCGCCGCCCCCCGCCTCCCTGCTGGGGTTCAAGTCAGACATGTCACCCAATGAGCCCCCTGGAATTAGACTAAGCCAGCCAGCCCAGTGCCGAGCAAAGAGACGAGGCGAACAGGATAGTCATTATATATGAATGGAACAAAAACCACAGAAAGATCCTCACACGTCTGTCCGTTCCATCTCCTCCTATCCCCTCCTCCGAGCACGCTTCAGTGTTCATTACTTTGGCCCTCGCACCCCCCCCCCCCCCCCCCCCAGTGTCGTGCGTTGAGAATAGCTGAACCCGCTGCTGGGAGCAGAGACGAGGAAGAATTGCGGGCAATTACGGCGTATGACATGGGCTCTACCCTGTAATTTTCCTGGCTGGCTTCCTGTGCGAGATTTCTTTCTAATCTGATTGTGTTGGTGGCCAGAAACGAGAGGGGTTTTGAAGTTCAGTTACTTTAACACATATATACATATATAATAAATTAACACATATGCAAACTAAATGAGAGTGGATGGTATTGTTTGAGGGGGGGGGGGTGGGTTGTCATACTTCTAAAGAAGGTGAAGGTCTGTGTCCAGCACTTAAGGATTAGGTGTTCTTCATTTACCATTGACCAGTGGAAGTTGAAGTGTTGTGCCAACTGCCAAGATTTGTACTCAAATCATTTTGAATATAAACGGAATAAGACTAATACATCTCTAAAGTGATTTTGTGTATTCTCAGTAGTGCCAGAAAGGAGCAAAATATAGCAAAACAGGGACCTCTTGTGGACAACGAGGAGAACTGCACCGGACTACACTGCCCTGTTTTCATGACAATGACATCATTGACATACAACAGGTGCCGTCTAGAGCTCCGTTCACACCCACGTGTCCGACATGGACCGTTGAAACGGTGCTATTGTATTTCACATTCACTGGCAGCAGGAAACAGCCGTGACACCCGGCCGGTGTCTGGGAACTCACAGGGAACATTTTATACTTCCTGGACTGGTGTGAATGCTTAACACAACTTTAACACATGCGGTAACAGGAGCTGATGTTATAGGCTCACTGCGCAAAGTGAGTAGTAACACGATGACGCTATTGAACGGTCAGCATATAATATCCTGCAAAATGCGTTGAGAACGTAACTTGATAACACGTGGTTTTTCAAATGAGCTTCCTAAAATGTGAAACCCTAATCCATTTTTTTAATCTCTTGATAAAAATGATTTTTAATCCGTGACAGGAAATTAATGCTTTAGCCGAAGGATATCATTTAAAGGTGCAGTATGTTGCATTTAGTGGCATCTAGTTGAAAGGGCAGAAATGGAATATAATATTCAAACTTATGTTTTAATTAGTGTATAATCCCATACAAATAAGAATCGTTTGTGTTACCTTAGAATAAGCCCTTTATATCTACATGGGGAGAGGGTCCTCTTCTATGGAGCCTCTAGTTTCTACAGTAGCCTACAACAAACAAACCTTTTTTTAATTCGTAATCATATTCCCCTATCTTACTTGTAAACCATAACCTACCATTTTACAGACAAATAAATACAATTTTACAAATCACTGATCACATGACACTTGGCTACTCAACGCCGTCGTAGACCATGACATCATTCTGGATCACCTATTGGCAGCTTAACGGCCACTACAGGCCACGTAGCTTAACCTACGTCGTTGGAAAGGGAGGGGTTGGAGTGGAACTGAGTAGGATGCAATCTGCAACCTCATCGTTAGATGCCACCATATCTGACACACTCCACCTTTAAGAAGAAACGCATAGGAAATATAGGTCCGTATGGATCTTCCATACTCTATTTTCTTACTTTGTTGTGGCCTTCCTTCCGGTGTCTCGTGTTCTGTTCGAGGAACCTTCTGGTCCAGTCTTCTTTGGGCGGCAGCATCGCATTCGGGTTGCCCAGACCATATCCGTCCGTATTGATGTGGCTCATGGGCGGGGGCAGAAAGTTAGCGTTAATGCCGGCAAGGCTAACGCTCGAGGGCCAGACGTTAGGGAGAACCGTTTGGGGCTCTGGGGGCCCGCTGGGTCCTTTGGGCCCCTTCTGCCTGGAGAACCACCTCTGGCTGTTCCTGAGCGGTCCCCGCAGAAAGTTCTGTTTCTTCCCCGGAGGCAGGGGAGGCGGCGGGGGCTTGAACTGGAACTCGAGCCTGGGGGGCGGGCCTCCGTAGAGGCCGCTCAGCGCGTCCGGCCCGGGCAGGGACTCGGTGAGGGGGAATCCCTCGTCCAGGTGGCTGTCAGGATTACAGTGGAGGCTGGGGGTGGTCTGGGCCCGGCCCCGCGGTGTGAGCTCTTCATCTGCGGGGTAATCCCAGGGACAGCTGGGGAGGTGGACCCCCGTGTGGCTCCCACCCGGCGCCTCGGCCGGGGGGAAATCCCGGTCCGTCCTCTCCTCGGGGGGCGAGGCGTTCCCAATGCCGCTGTCTCCGGTGCTGCTGGCGCTGCCCTGCTTGCCCGTGCCCTGGCCCTCCTCCTCCTCCTCCAGGGCCGGCGGCAGGGCCTCTGCGTCCAGCCTGACGCGGATCCGCTCCACGGCCTCCCCCATGTCGCCGTACAGCACCGACACAAAGTGGAGCACATCCTGGGGGGCCGGCGGGAACTCCAGGCAGCCCGCCGCGTCGGGGTCCGGGGTGCAGCGGAACCCAAAACGCCCGGCGATCGCCATGTGGTCCCGGTGGCAGCCCAGCTCCGGGTCGACAAAGAAGACGTGGCAGGAGGCCCGTAGGGGGCCCTCCTGGGGGGCCCGGACGTCGGAGACGTTCGCCGTGGTCACCAGGCAGAAGAAACGGGCGTCTTCGGCGCAGACGGCGCCCAGCAGCAGGTTCTCGGCGGGGAACGCGGCCAGCACCGCCCCGGCGTCGTCGCAGAGGCGCACGCAGTCAAACATGACCTTCATCAGCACCAGCGTGTGGGTGTCCTGCTCCGTGCCCAGCTGACGGATGCACTGGCGGATGGCCTCCAGGCAGGAGTCCTCCGACTCCACGGTGCTCAGGAGGAGCTCCGTGGAGCTCAGGTAGCCCACCACCATGGTCATGTTCAGGAGGCTCCAGTCCGCACCGGCCTCCTCCTCGGGGTCGCTGCAGGCCGAGTCCCCGTCCTCCATGCACTCCTCCTGGGCCTGCTCCACCAGAGAGTCCAGCTGCTGGGCCCAGCGCGACATGTCGGGCTCCGACACCGGCCGGGGTTTGGTCTCAGCCGCCAGGCCCGGGCTACACACCGATGGAGGGGCCGGACCGTCCGAAATGGTGCGAAACACACTGGCCTTTTGGTAAAGATCCTTTCTATCGCATTCGTCCTCACCGATGGTGGGCGTCCCCGGGCTCCGCCCTTCCGCCAGCACGGCCAATCGCAGGGGGCCGTTGCAGGTGCCAATCAACTGAACCACGGTCTCGTGGGGGGCGTTGGACACGTCGGCGCCGTTGACAGCCATGAGGCGGTCCCCTTGTTTCAGGCCCACCTGGGCGCCGGGACCGGCCTCCAGGATGGCACTCAGGAGGCAGGGGCCCTGGCCCGTCACGGTGAAGCCGTAGCCGGCCCGGCCGCGGACGACCTCCACGTGTCTGAGATCCCCCGGGGGAGGATTAAGTTCGAGGTCGAGACGCCTCCGCACGCCCTCAGGCTGGCCCATGATCCTCATCGGTGTTGTGCGTTTCCTGTGGGAACCGCGACACTTGTGTTTGTTTGGTTTGAGTGCCAACACCGAGGTGCTGTTGTCATCCTGAGTGTACACAAAGAGAGGCAGGGTTTGAATTTCGATTGAAACAACAACATCGTCATTTAGAATTCATTTTTATCATGCTTTTTTTTTTTTAATCAAGCATGCAATTTTAACCAAAATAATACATAAATTCCAATGTTTGGCAATCTTTCTTTGCCTAGGCATTGTTTTATTTTTGACCAAGGAATGACAAGGTTATTCTAAATTCGACAGATTGCATTTAAACGAATTGCCCCCTCGGCACCTCCACCCACACAACCCCCACAACAGTGCCAGCTGGACTCGCCTCCTCAAGAACAGCTCAATCAAAGACCCCCACCCAGCAGCCCCCCGCCTGTTCAGAATGACGTAAACACCACCCACTTCAGTGCACTGATTTCTTTATTTAACCCATTTTTAAATATTGTTTAGACTCCAGGCACGCGTTGTGTTAACCGGTGGCCTCGGACTTTAACCGGGTCACCGAGGTTTATTCAAGTTTAAAGTTTGTAGAAAAAAAAAACGAAATCACCAAATCACAGCACAGCGGCTGCTTCACAAGAGCCACATTGCGGAGTACAATTACCTATTCAGCTTCTCTGGAGTTTGGTCCAACTTTCCAAGAGGTGTCCGAGTGTCCTTACAACGACGGGAATCTACACGTGTACATTTTTTTGCATCGAAACTTTAAAGTTTCCCTTTTTTCTTCCCCCAAGTATCCCCCCTCGGTGTGGAAGTGCATATAGACCGAGCGCCACCCCCTCCATTGACTGCGGGGATTACAAAGCGTCTTTCAGAGTAACCATGACACCGTAACGTCTACGGGCCACGTGACACGTCCTTGGGCCAATCGGGGCGATTGTCATGTTCAATATTCAAATGTTTGAAGTGATCCCATTGGCTGTGGGTTATCGGGCACTGACAGTTTGAAACGTGGTGGTCATGGATTACGAATACAATGGCCTGGGGAACGCACACTATGGCCTGAGTAAACATTGGGAATTGTAACAAAGTTAATAAAATATGTTAATCGTGTGGTTACATTGTTTTGTTGCAACGTGTAGTACTACAAATAATACACAACAAACCATAAGGAAGTTAAATATTACACAGGTGTATTGATTAGGGTTAGAAAGAAGAATCTTTTTCCAATACAGTTGTATTTGGCAGTGCAGAGGTACATTGGATACCTACCTAACAGTATTCTGACAACGATACACAGTATCATTGGCCTTGTAGAAATGAAATGCACTGACTTGACCTTGTTCCACTTGTTAACAATGCACCTGGTCAAAGGCTAGCAACGGCCCAGGCACTATGTTACAGAACCCATGACACACCTTCAAAGATCCTATTGTGCTTATACCAGCCACAGATTCACTTCATAATCGGTCAAAAGCTAGAATGACAGTAGACAGTGGTGACTCAATGATTTATTGGCTTAACATTGCATAAAATGTAGCATATAGTAATATTCAGCACATCATGCTCATGCTGAAAAGTTGCCCTGTACCGGACTCAAGTACGTTTGCCCCTGAGCACACCTCTCCGAAGTGTACTGCGGCCACGGAATTTAACTGTACTTGAGTACGGATGGCGTGCTCACACTGGCCAACGATCTAGACTTTAGGGGGCAAACGCACTGTACAGATGGGCATAGTGTGAGTGTGCCCTGAATGTACATGTAGGTTATGGGTGAATGTTTAAATGTTATAGCAAGATCTCTGTGTTGATAAAATAAAACATGTAGCCATTGCCAGAGTCACCTCTATGCCCATAACCTTTCTCTATATAATACATAATACACTTTTCCATATAGAACAATTGTGTTAAAAAAAATAAAAATACTTTTTTACTTTTACTTTTTTTAGAATGTTTTGAATGAAACCATTGTTTTTTAAGTCAGCCTACGCAATCAAAGACTATCTTCAGCATGAATCGGGGATAAATGAACAATGGACTGCCCTCAAAAAGGCCCCTCCTCTCCATACTGGCCCATCCTTCCCATGCATCTAGAAATATCTACAAGAGAACATCCTGCGAGTCCGTCTGTCGAACCTCTTCCAGGGCGTTCCTTCGTCCCACCGGGGGGGGGGGGGGCGGCGTCTCACTCTCACGGCTTCCCCAGGTCTTTGCTCCCGCCCGGGGGCCTAAGGTGCGGCCGAGCCCGGGAGAGGAGGCTGCACCAGCTTCTCCAGCAGGTTCATCATGCGTTCCTGGAGCTGCAGGGTCTGGATCTGGAGGAAGTTCTGCTGCTGCAGGGCGCGGCGGACCTCCCGGCTGCTCTCCTCCATGGAGCGGCTCATCCGGCGCTGCTCCTGCAGCATGGCCCTCATCAGACGCAGCTTCTTCCTCTTCATGGACACCAGCTTCCTGTCCGCACGCTTCCTCTTCCCCGGACGGGAGCTGCAGGGAGGCATGGAGAGTTTTGTTAAAAAAAATACTGAACATTTGTTTGACGTGAAGGGACGCCACACACATGGCATGTGTGTGAAGGTTAAAGCTAGGGTAGGCCGTTTGTTATCGATTTTTATATATTTGTCAAAATATTCTTGACATCCTGACAGCAGTCGATAAATCAAATGCTCTGACAAAGAAAAAAGCCAGGTTTTCTTTGGTTGGGTATTTTCAAAAATCAAGTTTAGTCAGACTGGATTACCCAAAAGAAAACTACTCTAGCTTGAGTTGTGGTTATGCAAAAAAAACAATTATTTGCTGGAACTGGAAAATTTGGTTGGAGTCAGTGTTTTGTGTTACATAATACTAATGAATGAAGTTAAATTAAATTAAATCAAGATATTTATAATTGTGGTTCAAATAATTGTGGTTTTCTAATTATTATTCTTCCGCCTCATTTTCCGAGGATATATTCTCTTACAGTTTCGAGTCATCACCACCAAACCAGTACCAAAGACACGGGCGTCAATGCAGTGTGCGGAGGTCACCAAAAAGTGTGTGTGTGTGGTTTGGAGTGTGTGAGGTTGATTGCTGGTCAGAGTCAGACAGATTGGACTCCAATACCCATACTACCATACTATTAAGTATGCCAGAAAAATATTTAGTATGTCCCAATACATGCCAGCATTCTTTTTACTATTCTGCTCCACATTCCTCTGCGCAGCAGAAGATACGTAACATCGACTGAGCCTGTGAGAGTCGATGGTTGGCACTACAGGTGTGCTAATCAGTGACATCACCTGTACTATGTCCCAATTGTACACATACTGTGTGGAACAGTACGTACTTTGTAAGGGAAACGGCCGAAAAATAGTATGACATTTGGTGCTGTGTGAGGCTGCACCGGCGTGAGGCATTGGGTAATCGTGCACACAGGTTGAACCAGCCATCCCGACCACACGAACACCCGGAAGATGGCTGGCACGAAAGCTAACCCTGACCCTTACACCTGCTCTATTATCATGCAGTCAAAACTCAATAAACTGATTACAACCACACCCTGTGTCCTGGAATCGGGTAAAAGCGTGTAGCGTGGACGTTGCTACGGTGCGGTACCGCTTTGACCACAGGGGGTGCTGTACCTCGTGGTCAAACCTAAACGGCCAATATGTGCGCGCGCACACACACACACACACACACACACACACACACACACACACACACACACACACACACACACACACACACACACACACACACACACACACACACACACACACACACACACACACACACACAAACCACCAACTCGCCTGGAGTCCAGCGACTGGACGCTGTCGGAGCTCAGTGAGTCGATCACTTCCTGTTTCAGCTCCATCTCGTCCGAGGAGCCGGTGTACTCGGGCAGGAAGCCCATGAGGCCCCCGGCCCCGCCACGGGCCCCGGGCCCCTGGCCCATGAGGCCCTCCGAGGACTTGGTGGAGGAGGTGGAGGGCCCACCCCCGGCCGCCGCGTGGAACTCAAAGGAGCTGAGCCGTCCGTTGTCCGGTGGCTTGGACAGGATGGTCTCGATGGCCTTGAAGTAGGGCCAATCAGGAGTCTCGCTGGCCTCCTCGCTGTTGCACTTGAGTCTCCTGGAGAGTGAGGGGAGGTGAGAAATAAGAGAGGGCGGGTCACGACCCACGTTGTGGTGGAACGGTGGAATCCAGGGAACGGCCTCCAGAACAGGAGGAAGAAGAAGCGAGAGGGCCTCATGCTTGGACCCTATCAGAGTTCAAACCTTAAACGCACAATCTGAACAAACCAAACTCCGGTTACCTGTACTGGAAGGACATGTTGGTGATCTTCATCTTGATCTCCTCCTTGTGGCGCAGTTCCCCGGTGAGCTCCAGGAACCGCTGGGACATCTTCTCGTACACCTTGGCGTTCCTCTTGCTCATCTTCAGCTCGTTGTGATGCTCCTCCCACACGAAGAGCAGGGCCTTCATCTCGCCGTCCGTCCAGTTGCGGGCCCGCCTGTGCTTCTCACTGTGGCCGGGCAGAAGGTAGCTGAAATTGTCCTCAGAAGCCATTGTTAAAAACAGCCTGTTTTTTCCAAGCCTATTGCACAGAATAGTCTTTAGAGAGTGTGAGGTGTAAAAAGCCCTTTGCCTTGCTGAGATCTCTCTCTAGACTTCACAGTGAGCAGCCCTGTGCATTAGCACACAGCACTGCCACCATCTCCTCCGCACAGCTTAGCTGAAAGAGCCCTCAAAATGGGGCCTAAGGCAGGAGAGAGATCCGGTTAAAAGCTTTTAGTAGGGGGGTGGGTTTCGTCACAAGTTGCCCTGGCAACGGTGAAAGGGGCCCTCTGTTTTCCCTCCCAGGCCACTCCCACCAGCTCTTTTTCTCGCGCGGGCTCCACCGGCTCCACAAAAAGCTTTTAGCTGAAAGGCTGCAGTGAGCGCGCGAGAGGCTGCTGACAGCTTTGAAATATAACACTCGCGGGAAGGGCGGGAGAGGTGAGCGAGGACACTGGCGGAAGGGGGAGGGGGAGAGTGTTTCCTTGGCAACTAGACTTCGGCAGGCTGCCAATGCGCGGTTGCTTTTTAAAAGCTTTTTAGTAATAGACAACTCTATTGTGGCCGGGAGTAAGAGGATTTGCCTCAGCACCATTACAGTTTAAGTAAATACTTTCAGTTGGCACGCAGCACTAAAAAAGCACGCGAATGCGTTTAACACGTGGGGAGTCAGGGAGACCGGCGGAGAGACGTGCACCGACTAGATCAGCCGTCCACACATATCCACAGCGAAACGAGAATGCTTGTTTAAAATGCGCATTTCACATAAGCATTGTATTAAAAAAATGCCCTCGTCTTTCTCTGTCTCCCCCCTCGGTATTCTCTCTCTCTCTCTCTCTCTCTCTCTCCTCTCTCTCTCTCTCTCTCTCTCTCTCTCTCCCTTGCCCTCCCACCGCGTTTGCAGGCCTACACATCTTTTGACTCATCTCACTTTATCTTCATTATAATTAGTGCCACTTTTTTGCTCTCCGACCGTCTTGACACGACTTCAACCCGATTAGGCCCATCTGATCTGGCCAAAGTCATTGCCCATCTGCTGCTAAACTGACAGTCAGGTGATGGACCGATGTATTGTTGCTTATACGCAATTTGGTAGCTCTGGCAATCGGGAATGAAATGATCAAGTGAGAGTTGATGTGACATGAGCCAGGCCTAGGGGTCTGTAATGTGTACCGTCAGTATTATGTCTGAGTGGTCTTGTTGACTCTAAGTAACAGATGGCCCTATAAATGTCAAATTCCTGAGGGAATCCTCTTTGTGGAATTATGAGTCCAACATCTTTGCTGTTAAATCTGATTTCCTTTAGAAAGTACAATATAATTGCAGTTATTAGATGGACCCCATTGTCAAACATTTTTAAATTGGTCTTATTCATAAACCTTCCAATGTGTAACTTTATAGGTTTCAGACTTGGTAATGTTATTTTTCCTTTATTGCCTTTGTTCATCCATTAAGGTGGACATAATCCACGTTTGTAATCCAAGAGAGTAGACAGACTAATCTAGAGTTAAGGGAGTCATTCAAAAGCCGGCCATTTAACAATAAAGTAATTGGCTTACTGAGAGCAAAGTCCCAGCAAGTCGGTTTTTTTGTAAATTGGTTGGCATTTCCTCATACATAAAAAAATATGGGTAAAACAGGTTAGTTCAGCACTGCCTGTATTTGTTATGTATATCAGCGGTTGGCCTATATCATTTGGAAGAGTGCATACAGAATGTACGCATACTGCAGAATTTTGATTTGGATCTTTTTTCAAGTTACATGCTAATATATATATATATATATATATATATATATATATATATGATTTTATTTTATTTGGTTTTATTTGAAAGGGACCATGTGCAATTAAAAACATAAATGTAAACATTTGATGTATTGCACCAGAGTTAACCTTAAGCTAATTTGCATCTGCAGTCCCAAATTTGCATCTGTAGTCCCATCCAAGTAGAAATAAGTGCTATCATAATTGGCAGCCAGTTTGATGTTTTATATTTTAAAGTATTTTAACCCTTTAACCTCAAAGAAGTCCCATATTTGCTGTCAATGAGTTTTTGAACTCAGTGCCATTTACTTTGAAGATGTCTGAATAATTACAAAAATGTGAAAAGGGACTGCTGTGAATACAATTAAATAAAAATCCAATTAGTGTTCAGACAGGCACCTGCACAAAACTAACTGACACACGGGTCATTTTTACAAATTTAATAGTCCCACTGTACTGAATATTCAATGCAAGTTGCTTGTTCTTTATACATGTTACTGCGGCCATTGAATCACCACCTAATTTGTACAGTTTTCATTTACCAGCTTTTTAAAACAAAAATAAAAACAGTCTTTAGATTCAAAACACTGCCCTCAGCGAAGGATAACTAGATTAACATTTCTTTTGGAAAAGGGAATAAAACAGTGAGAATATAAAAATAAGACACTTTATGCATGAAAGCAATATGTGGCCACAAGATCCGATTGTTCCTAAAATAATTGCAATGAGATGTATATAAGAATCAGCAATCCTGGGCTAATTTCTAGAGAATAGAATTTAATTGGTTTCCGGACAGAAATGTAACCACCAAAAAAATGCATCTCTTAAAATAGACCAGTAAAATGACATGCTGTTACAGTGTACACAAGTAATATTTTACTTTTAACTAAAAGGGGCCATACTTCACCATGTTGTAATGGAACCAGAAATGTTTGCACTTCAAAATAAAAATCACTCACGATAACCTCCAGACATGACATGAAACAAAACATTAAATAAATAAATCCTCCAGAGTGCGGCTCTGATCTGTAGTTGTATCTTAGAAAACGTTTAATGTAAATTTTGTGCACATAAAACACATACAAACAGCGCATACATAAAATAGAAAGTATAAATGTCTCGTTTTCACATCGGCCTACACCAGTACACATCGTTGTGGGTCTTTTCAAAGTAAAAGCGCCGTGTGGCACAATCAACAGGGCCGTTTTGGCGACGTCTGAAAACAAGTCGAGCCGATGGTTTGCTTCGTCGTTCTCTAACCGTTTCTCATATAATGGAGGACGGGGGGTTATATTTGTCGAGGTGATAACAGTTGGTGTTTGTTTTGTGATCGACGAGATTAAGCCTCTCGTTTGAAACGGTATAGTCACTCATAAGGAGTCCAGAGAGCGTCCTTTGTGCAAGACTAATTGCGTTAAATGTTTGCTTGGTGTATAACCATTCAGTAGGCCTAACCCCCTTTGTTGGAAAGGAGGTATTCGAAATCTGTCTTGTGATAAACCCAAGGAAATAATAGGACAAAAATAAACACATTGTGTGCCTCTGCTCGGACACACTGAGTAACGTCGATATGTGCAGCCTTGACCTAAAATCTAAAATTGATTTTTAATACCAAAGGGGGTTGGCAAGTAGTATAGAAAATCCTCACAGCTATACCTATAGCTTATCCTTAGCCATCAATCGCTCTCTTTCTCTCACTCTATCTCTCTCTGTCATAATTCTGTCACATCAAAGTATGCTATTAAATATGGCATGTAAAAGTATATATAAATGATATCAATGGAAACAACGTCAGATAACATATCAAGTATTCATATTATACAGCAATGCATTTTCAAAATGATAGGATTTAGACGACCTAAAAAGGAATGTAATCCCCAACACGAACCACTAGAGGTCAGAAAACATCCATGCTGTGATGTTCAGTCCCACACTTGAAATATTTTAAAAGCAGTTTTCTGAATTGTAAATCTGTTTTTTTTCTCCTTTGTTCAACCTTCCTTAGACAACTTTGTTATCATATAAAAGAAAAACACTGATATTCTATGATGAAAATTACACCTTTTTCCCTTCTCTTTCATCGTTCAAGTTAATTTCATTTTTCCCTCGACTATGATATCATATAGCAGCACTATTGGCAAACTTCACCGTTTCCCAAAATCAGAAAAATTAAGAGTTAGTTACATTCTTGATATCCTTTTTCTGAACTCCACAGTATAAATGACACGTTTCTTTTTTTAAATCTAAACACAGTTGAATGTGCACAGTGATCCCCAACGCTTCACTGAATAACCGTCGCAATCTCGACACCTTTGTTGTATCAGGAAAAAAAAAGAAAATAAATCAATGATTCCCCATTTAGCGTAGGAAAACTGATTATTCATGCAGTCCGTCGAGACTTCTGATGCTCAGCGGTTTGGAGCTGAAGCTCTAAATCGCGCTATTTTTCTTTAAGGTGTCCAAAGTTTTCGCACTTGAATGAGTGTGTGTTTTGTTTTTGAGTCGTACTTCATCTCCCTTTTATCCACTCTCTCCAAGTCCGTTCACTTTTTTTAATTACCGTCACTGCTCAATAAAAAAAAAGAAAAACGTTTTCTGTACTCCGACAAACTCATCGGGGGGGGGGGGGGGGGTGGGGGGGGGTTGTCTGTGTTACGGACACTCACGTCGCTGTCGCGTCGATGTCTCGCGAAACCTCATCTTCTGGTTGCCGAGCGACCCCTCCCCCCACACCTTTGGCCCCGCCTCCATTCATTGTCTCGCTCTCCCTGTCCCCCTCCCACCCTCCCTTTCCTGCTCTCCCATTGGCTCAGGCGACAGTCCCCGCCCCCTCAGTCTTTGGGTAGACACTCCTCCTCGGTGATGCCTTGGGCCTTGAGCTCCTCCAGGACGTTGTCAAGGTGCCCGGGGTCCGGGTAGCCGTGGCCCGTCAGGTTGGAGCCGAACTCCGTCTTGTGGTGCACCTCGTTCCAGATGACCGTGTCCGACTCGCCCGTGGTGCTGGACGTCCCCACGGAGAAGATCAGCCGGCGGTCCCACGCCACCAGCAGCAGCCTCAGGACCTGAGAGAGAGAGAGAGAGAGAGAGAGAGAGAGAGAGAGAGAGAGAGAGAGAGAGAGAGAGAGAGAGAGAGAGAGAGAGAGATCAGTCTTTGAGTGGCATCATACATTTCACATTCTTGAATATTTTTCACTTTTGATGATTTACTTTGACTACATCGAAACCATATTTAAACCAATCGAAAGATCGTCCTTTAACACGTACAGATATTATTACGTACAAATATTAATGCAGTTTTTTCCCTTTGGTTAATTTTAATCTGCTTCGGCAACATTACGTTATTTTCAGTTGAATAGAGAATGCAAGAGATTGCGAGGTTGTGGTTTACCTTGCGTCCCTTCTCGCTGTTCAGGCAGGTAGCAGTGGCGCGGGAAGCCGCGGGCCGTGAAGGGCTTGCCCGGGTTCGGGTGTCCGGGCCCTGCCGCGCACAAAACAAAACACCGTTACCCATCATGCACTTCCAACACCTTTAGAACAACTCCTCACCTCAATCATCACAAAACAACACAACATGGCGGCGCTGTGGCGGCCCGGGATCAACAGTGAACCAGTCTAGGGGGGGCGTGTCTAGGGGCGTGTCAAGGAGGGTGCTAGTAGGGCTGTGCAATTATTCAAATTTTAATCATGATTTCGATTTTTGGGTCAAATGATCTTCAAACTAATATAATTGAGTGGAACGATTTTTTTTTTTCAAAGAGCTGGATACATAATGGACATTATTTTTCTATTTGACATTTTGTGTATTTTTTTTAAGGGGGGAAATTTCAATTTGTCGGTTACAAAGTGTTTTTGTTGGCGAGAAACGCTGAATAAATGCATCATGTTTTCAAACTCAATAAATAACTCAAAAAATAATTGTTTGAATAATCGTGATTTCAATATTAACCAAATAATCGTGATTATGATTATTCTTTGTCCATAATCTAGCAGCCCAAGCGTCCACCTGGCCCACCTGGATGCCAGGGGGGATGTTGTAGATGATGCGGATGGTCTTGCAGTCGGGATGGCCGGGCAGCGAGTGGGGGATGACGTGGTACTCCATCTGCCGGGTGGCTGGTTCCCCGTCTTCACTCCGTAGATGGTCTTGCAGGTGGGGCACTGCAGGCTGCCGTCCTTGTTGCCGTTGTTGTACATGGCCACCAGCACTGCAGGTGGTACTGGTGGCCGCACTGCGCCAGGCCGGCCCACCGACTCGGCCCGCGAGATGCCGCCCACGCCGGGGCCCTTGTAACCCGAGGGCCCGGCCAGGGCCTCCATGCAGATGGTGCAGTCCTGAGAGAGAGAGAGAGAGAGAGAGACGAGAGAGAGAGAGAGAGAGAGAGAGAAGAGAGAGAGAGAGAGAGAGAGAGAGAGAGAGAGAGAGAGAGAGAGAGAGAGAGAGAGAGAGAGAGAGAGAGAGGGAAGATGGAGAGAGACAGACACAGATAGAGACACAGAAAGAGTGAAGGAGAGAGGGAGGGAGAGAGAAATTCAAGTTAAATCAATAATCCAAAATCCAGTAGCAGGTGTTTTTCCAATCACAGCAGGGTTAGCAGTATGGCAGCGTATACAACAATATCCATGGCCCTGATTACAATCATCACAACGACATAAGAAAATGACGTCATCCGCGGCTCGGGCCTTACCTCCTCGGGGGGATTGCGGACCTTCTGCAGGTACCGCTTCACCACCTCCTCGGGGGTCTTGCCTGAAGACAAAACGGACAGAAAAGAGGTTGAAAAGGAGGAGCCATTAAAGACGGGTGTCTATGCCCGACCATGACTAGGTCTGGTCCTGTGAAGACTGGGACCGTACCATTCATTCAAGGGGGGGGGGGGCGTTTCTACCTACCTTTGCGGGCCTGTTTCTTGGTGGTCTTGCGGCAGCAGTGGCCAAGCCCCGGTACCGGTTTGATGTCGCTCTTACTGACCGGAGGAGGGTGGAGCACCAGCTTGGGGGGACGGGTCAAGCAGACAGGAAGTCCTGCCGCGCTCATCAGGATACCTGTAATACCTAGCACAGCCAGCAGGGGGAGAGGGGCGGGTGTTGAAATGCAACGCTCCAAACTCCTCATCCTGGAAATAATCTGACCATATTTGGTAAGAACTGGGGAGGAGGGTTTGGTATCTGGGGAGACGCGCTAGACCTTAGCACTCAAGCCTTGACCGATGCTAATCGCTCTGACAAAGGGAAACGGTGTCAGATGTGAGGTCAGCCCGCCTGCCAGATAGTTATCTTCTTCAAGAAGAAAAGAAACCGAAACTCGATGCATACAAGTTGATATTCACGCTTGTGTCAACTTAAGACTTAAACTTTTAATGCCAATAGCGCATTGTCAAGAAGTCAGTGCATCTGGTTGAATTCGGCATTTGTACGCATGACTAAAGGGTTGATTATGGTTCCACGTCGACGCAACGCAGACGCTTCAACGCAAGTCGTGAACCTGTTTTGGTTCTGCGTCGGGTTTAGTGAGCGACCAATCACGGCCCTCGCTGCTGCGTCGCCTCGACGCAGGGTTACAATTTTTGGGAGGCGCACGCCAGGCCCGACGCAAAGACGCAAGGAAAGTAAGGGGTCCGTAAAGCCCCTTTGCGTTGCGTCGACGTGGAACCATATTCAGCCCTTTACTCAACTCCAGTTGGTTAAGTCGGGTTTTGGTTGAATTCTTCTTACCTGCCAGTGCCGGATGTACAGGGCTGGACCCGTTCAGGTTCTTCACCGGTACCGTGGGAACCCTGTCGGAAGAAAAACAAAACAAAAAACATTCAGAATTTATATATATATTTTTAAAGCTGCAGTACATGTCGGTGTCAAAGACTGCTCCCATGCAGACGTCGACGTCAACAACAACAACAACAACAACAACGACAGGTCGACGCCCCGCCTCGACAACAGACGTCTGCGGGCGAGCACGTGGCCCTCGCGGTGTTAGCAGGTTAAGGAGCTTTTCGCTGAGTCATGCGGCGCTAACACCTTCACGCGGCGCTAGGCTACGCTGCCAAGTAAGGCTACAGCCTGTGAGGCGCCTGACCCCGAGGAAGAGGTGGCTGTGGTCGGGGTGTGAAACACAGGTCGGTGCGTGTCTGGTGGTTGTGGGTTTTATCTTTGCTAGCTTATTTGAGTGATGCACTTTTTTTTAACTATTGTGAAGTGTTTTTTGACTAGAACAGCTTATGATTTGTGAGGTTGTGATTTCACCACAGGCGTGAAGACTGTACATTGGCTGACAAGACGATAAACGTGGATTTCCGTTCCATTGTGTCATTAAGCGAGTAACTACTAATAACATTCTAAAATACATCCTAAAGCCATGGTCCATATACATGTGATAAGAAATAAGTAATAACACACACTCCAGCTTAATAACAGCTTGATTGCAGTTTGCTGTGTACTAACGTGCATACACGGACACACAAACTGGTTTAAAGTCTAAACAACACAATAGAAATTGTAATTCTAAAACCTTTCTGTGCCTTTTATGTTCCATGTTTGTCATAATAATATTGACACCACATTTTTATCTCCCCATCACTCAATTCAATGCGGCAAAAATGTGAAACCACAAATTCAAAACAATAACATGACAAATACTTACGCTCTGCCTGTTTGAATAATAGTCATCTTTCTCGAATGCAAAAATCAGGATCCTACTCCAGAGCCAATTTGGACGTGCTCTTGTGTTGATATCCCTGCTCCCACTTGTTCTCCCACTTAGTTTACCTCTGAGATGGGTGAGTAATCCTGTCTCTACGTCTCTCTCTCCTTCTCTCTCCCCTGTCTGTCTCCCTCTCCCTCTCTCCTGCTCTCCCTCTCGATGTGACTCTCTTTGTCCCTCTCTTTCTCTCCCTCTATATGTCACTTTCTCCCACTCTCTCTTTCTCTGTCGCTCTCTTTGTCTCTCTCTCTCTCTCCCTCTGTCTCTCTGCCTCTCTCTCCCTCTGTGTCTCTGTGTCTCTCTGTCATGTGGGAGCTGAGCCTCCACCACTTATACGGCTAATCCACCTGTTTCCATCTGCTGGAAGACTGCTGCCCCGGAAGTCTGCCCCCTCACACGTCACTGAGTGTTTGAGATTACCCCGTCACTCACTGCGTCACCGCGACGACACGCTCGCATACGCAAAGAATAAGCACATCCGGCATCACCTCGTCACCGTTAAAGAGCACGTTGCGCAATCGACCTCGGAAGGATTCAGTGTTGACGTACATAATGTTAGCGTTGGCATCTGCAAGAGGTCATAATCACAGAGGCGTAACAGTAGGGGAGAACACAGGTGTGTCTCATGACGTTAACGATGGCCACCGTTACCTACAGATCCATAATTACCGATTAACGAGCCACACCTGTTTTCACGGCTGTGATGAAGTTCTATTACACCCTGTGATGCTGTCAGTGTTTATGACAGTGCTGGTCAGTGCTGCTCCAACATAGATATAACATAGACTACCTCAAATGTAATTGTTTGTATTCTATTTACTGTACAGAGTACCTCTATTTATTGTTTTTTGCACATTTTTTCATTTGAAACTTTCAGATTTGTTATTCTATATAATTGTTTCAATTGTTATTTTATTTCTTATTTGTATTCTATTTGTCACCTCATTTGAATATTTAATATGTTGAATGTTGCACAATCTCTGCAGGCACTGCCACTTTTCATTTCACTGCATTTCTTGTACATGTATGTGACCAATGAAACTCTTGAATCACTACCATCACACAAGTGTATCGTTAAAACCCAACCCCAAACGGCAGTCATCCACCTCCAACACGCAGGGGAGGACGACCAAGACACACGGCGGCGGTTTGGAGGTGACACTCTTTACTCAAGGGGAACGTTTAAAAGGGCCAGCGCGGGTGTGGGAGGAGTCTGAAGTGACACGCCGCGGATTTCACCTTCCGAGAGGATTGCCAGCGGGGATGTTGTTGAGAGAGAGAGAGAGAGAGAAGGGTCTTCCTCTGTGTGATTAGGGAGGAGACAGAAGAGCTGAAGTCAGCGAACAGGACCACAATATAGAGCGTCTATATTTAGGACGCTCACCTGACCCACTGACGACGACACGCTCGTTAATGGCACCGTGGTGCTTAGTGACGCAAACGCTGTTTTCATTCACCTGGCGGATCCCGTCCAGGGCTCTCAGGACTTCACCGTTTCCGGGACCGCGAGGTGGCGAGAACGACACCTTGAGGTTCGCGTGTCGCGTGTTGATTAATTGCGCGGCGCCTCAAGTGCGACCGATCACCTTTGCGGTTTTGTTTTTTTTCTCCATTCAGTGTTTAGTGTCGTTGTTTGTGAATGGATGGTGATTCATTATGGCAGGTTCCGCATGGTTTCCTCTCGTAAACAGTCCCAAGACTCACAGGTGTGGATAACAACGGATATTAGAAAGAATGCAATCAATATCGGAGCAACTGCAAAAGTATATTTAGAACATAATATAAATATGTATTATATAATATATATAAAAAGATACAACAAGGAGTCTGAGTACAGAGTTCGGCGACTTAAGTGGATGAAGAGTGGCCATGATGAGGATGATGATGATGATGATGATGATGATGAGGTCTAGTTCACTCTGATTAGCAGAAGACCACTCTGCTAATCTTCCCACTAATCTGGTGTGTGTGATCCACAGCACACACACACAGGCTGAATCATGGAGGCTTACACACACAGGGAGTGACCGATTTGAATTGACATGATTCTCCACAACTTAACAGCACACGCGCACAATGTCAACAATAGCAGCCGGGGAAATAGTGTAATAATAGTGTATAGCGTAATATTACAGTAGTATTGTTGATTGTCTTTGAATGGTACTGTATAGTTATGATAGAAGTCCACTTATCGTGTTTTGTCAGTTTTAAAGTAAATGTTGATGGAAGATATGTCTTTAGATAACCAAAATATGAACAAACTAAATGTGTGTTAATACTGAAATACTTTAGATTTACACAACGTAATGACCTTCAGCTAGAATGTCCACAATACGATTTTATTCACAAGCATATCCTGATCCTTGATTAGCCTGGCGTCGCCAGACAAACTGCAAACTGCGTTTGTCTGGTTGATTTTTTTTTTTTTTTGCATTTTTATGCTTTATTATAGAGTGAGATAAAGAGGAAGGTCTGGGAGATGGAGGGGAGGACATGCAGCAAAGGACCACTGGCAGGATTCAAACCCGGGTTGCTGCGATCAGGACTGAGCCTATATGGTACACGCTCTCCCCCGGGAATCTTTTCCTACGTGAGGGGAGCCAGACCTTATCTACCAGAGCAACTGAAACACGATCTCGTGAGATTCGTCTGGTAACCCAGGCTTGTGCTTAACAGATAATAATTGAGTGGAATTCTCCATGATTATCGTGACAAACGATTGTTCTGTTCGGGTAGAAAAAAATGAATAAAGATATTTTGAGGAGCTCCGGGGGGAGGGGGGGGGGGGGGGGGGGGGGGGGGAAGAGGGCGTAGGAGGGAGAAGAAAGGGAAGGTGTTTGGAGAAAAGGTGGCAGAAACAACGCAAGAGTTTTCCGGGCTAATTTAGCAGCATTACAGTCCATCTGGACCAACGGAGGATTGGTTCGAACAAGCCTGAAGCATATGCTGCTCATTCAAACACGTGTACGTGCGCACACACACACACACACACACACACACACACACACACACACACACAACACAATCCTAAGCCTAACACATTTATCTGATGTTGAAGAAGCACTCAAAGGCCTGACTTGTTCTGGTTCCGCTGACACAATGCATGTGAGTGGGCGTGGAAACGGGAGCCACAGCAGGTGGGCTCAGCAAAGGCCACTCTCGCCACCGCCAGAGAGTTAATCTCAGGAGGTTCCAGTCACTTGGAAATGGCTTGGTGGACCATCTGCTCTGTTTCACTACAACGCTACGATGCAAGCAAGTCAAACTGTTGAAAACCCCCCGAAAAAAAAAAAAAAATGAAGATTTACATTTACATTTGCATTGAGGGAATTTAGCAGATGCTTTTATCCAAAGCGACTTAGAATAAGTACATTAGTCAGAAGAAGGAGAAACAATATATCGCTGTCGGTACAGTAAGGATGTTCATAGAACCAAGTCCCCCTATACAACAAGGACAGCTAGGATAAGACGCTACACAATGCTCAGTACGAAGACGACAACGAGAGAGACAGCTGGGATCGCCGACGTTGTTAGAAAGCGTTTTGAAGTCTGAACAGGTGTAATAGTTGAGTAAGAGGGATACAGCTGTTGATTTCTGCAGGCACTTACACAATGACAACACAATGTTAAGTTAGTCAACGCTGGAATTCATGTGCTTTGGACAAGCTAGTGACCTTCAGATGAGAAGGAAAATAACATCTGCCTGCCGGTGAGGATTTGTGTTTCAAATGTCAAAAAGAAAGAAGTTCAACTGAGCTACGCTCTGAAGCTAAATGAGAACGTGCATTGTCACTTTTCATTTATACAACTGTGTTCAGCCAGCTATTGAGCATTTCATGCCCATTCTGAATGCTTATCCAATTAAAAAGTGTTTCAAATCTTCGGTTCTGAATTTTTGTTGTGCATTGGGTTCGGATTATGTATAAAATATGAATTCAATTCGTACATAAGGTTTGTGTGAGCCAGTAAATAAATATGGGGACTTTTTCCGCTCCCTGTGATATACATTATTAAGATCCATAGCGCGTATAGTCAGAGTAAAACATCCATAATCAAAACAAGGCACCATCATATCAATAACATTTCCAGCCTGAAATACTAATTGGCATCTGCCATGTATTTTTAATGGTTGAAATGTGTTGCTTTGCCGACTAGGACTTTCTCTGCTGCTAAGTGCCCAAAATGTTCCTGTCTGGGACATGATAGATCATAGTGGTTTGAATACCCTGGTGTACTAATAGTTATACCCAAAACCAGAGATCCAGAGCTGCTGGACCAAACAGGAAAGCGTTAACTCCTCACACGACGCGCCCAGAGAAACGCTGTGGTCGTTCCTGAGTGAATACTAAAACACGTGGTGGAAACCAGAATCAATCCTTCTCCTAACTCACTCCTGAATGACTTATTTCTGGCCCCATTTAAGCGTCTGTAATTGAATCTCGGCGTTAAATAGTGGTAAAGTGGACCTGAAACTGAAGTTGCTGTGTGTGTGTGTGTGTGTGTGTGTGTGTGTGTGTGTGTGTGTGTGTGTGTGTGTGTGTGTGTGTGTGTGTGTGTGTGTGTGTGTGTGTGTGTGTGTGTGTGTGTTCTCCCCCTGGTCTGCTGAAACACACTCGCACTAATGACCCTGGGAAGTTCAAGCGACGTTAGCTGCTTAGGAAGGAGCTGAATGGAGACATTTCGGGGTTGTACTGGTTTGTGTTTCCGTGTGTAGATGATACACTCTGATTCACGGTGTGAGGTGGAGACGTGTCTGTTACAGAGGTGTTTTTGTTTGTATTTATAGAAGGTGTTGTTTTGGTGGAGAACGTGGCGTGGAACCAGAAGTAGCTTCTGTTCAGAGGAAATAAGGAAAAGCGGGATAAACCTGTGTGTGTGTCTCACTGCAAGTTCTGAGGTCAATCTCAATGTATTTATCTTAATACATATCATCTACAGATATAGATATATACCTTACGTGAAAAGGACTTTGTGCCTTTGAGGAACAGCTCTCCTTGCTTACCACCACGTTGGGTGACAGTGCTTGGTGGGTTGTATCCAGACCAGAGAAGAATGACCGACTATAGAAGACGCTGTGTGAATGCTTTCTGATAAAAACGTGGATGTTGACGACTCCAACATGGTTACAGACAGCGGAAGAAGCAACAGCAACCCAACATTTAGAATACTGATCCAGGCAATAGAAAAGCAGCCCATGTATCAATCAGCCCATTTCATCCCCCACCAAAAGTATTCTCTTAAGAGGATGACACTGGTCTGGGTGATCAAACCATCGCAACCTTCTCTCTGGTTCTTCACCTAAACCAGTGTTACAAATACATGTTTTCCCAAATCCCTTTGTTTTGCTGAGTCTGCTTAAAAGCATTTTGCCACAGTTTGGTTTGATCACGATTATTTAAAAATCTTCTGGCCAGCCGCCCAGAGGACCTCACACGACTCAAGGCTAGGAGCTAGGCTAGGGTAACTAACGCGCTAACTAACGAGCTAACTAGCACGCTCAGTCCACGAGCCGTGGCTGATGCGACCTTCTGTTAATCTCGTTCTCAGCCCCTTTCTAAAACGACAATCTGTCCGTACATGTTGTTGTTTGATGCTACGTGGTAGCGTGAAGACATTTGTCTTTATGCTCTACTTCACAAATTACCTTCCATCGTTTAAACAAGGCGTTCAGGGCCAATGTGAGCGAGGCTCCTGGTCAGAATAGCTGCGTAGACACTGGATGCACGCGCACACGTACACGGTCGCACACACACCACACACACAAAAACACCTTTCTCAAACACAATAACCCACACTTACACACTAGCGCACACACACGTCCCCTCAAGACACACTCACACAGCTAAACTCTCCGTTCCTGTCTCCAAATGTTTCCACAAAAGGAGAAGCAGGATTCAGATGGGTTCATAATGGTTGCCACAGCTACCAACACACACACACACATAGTTCCCAGGCTTTTCTCACTTCTGTCATCCTTGATTTGTTTTTGGTCTGTGTGTGTGTGTGTGTGTGTGTGTGTGTGTGTGTGTGTGTGTGTGTGTGTGTGTGTGTGTGTGTGTGTGTGTGTGTGTGTGTGTGTGTGTGTGTGTGTGTGTGTGTGTGTGTGGTTTAGGAGTGGGGGGGGGGCAGACTTGGGACAGGGTTAGGAGAACAAGCAGAAAAAAGCAATGTGCAGTGCTCAATTCCACCTGACAGCCACCTCCACCCACCACCACCACCATCCAAACACCACCACCTCCCGCTAAAACAAAAGAAACGTGTTACTTGGTGTGTGAACGTTGCCTATTTAAGACTGTAGCACACACATCGTATTATCCCACAGAGTCCATTACACTGAATGGACTCTGTCACATAGATTAAAAGCTTATGAATACTAACGAGTGTTGATGTCAGATTTCCGTCTATGATTATGTAGGGCACACAATCCCCGGCACACCAAGAGGTTCACAACACAAAAGGTGGCAGACAGATTTCCTCACATGCCCCCTTCATTGCTTTTACACTTTTGGATGAAGCGATTCCGTTTCTGGTCAAAGATAACTCAAAATTTAATATGTGCAGCACCACAACATGAAGAAATGCTAATCTCCAATAGTGTGTTTTAATGTGTTTTTGGTGCGCACCCGATGTGCACACCAGAACACAAATCTTCCTCTCAGCATCTAGTTAAAATAAAATATGATGTTTTCAACATCCAACGTAAAATGACGAGTCGGCATCAAGACACATAAATAAGCTGAATCCCAGTTTAAATATAGCCTAAATAAAGAGTACTTTTTTTTAGCCCCGAGTATGACAACACCAAAGAAACACTTCTTAGAGGCTCCTCTGTCTGGGCCTGGTCTGGACCTTTAAGTTAAGTAGGACACGCGAGCATGTCTTCATGCTCAGTGGGTTACATAACGCGCTCAAACTCCCTGGGTGCAGTCACAGAACTTTATGTACTTCAGAAAGCCTGGCAGGAAAGATGGATAGATGGATGGATGGATGGATGAATACTAGATGGATGGATGATGGACAGATGAATGGATGATGATAAATGACAGAGGGGTGGATGAAGGATGGACAGACGGATGGAAACGGCCCTGCTCAGATGTTCCAATAGGTCAGAGGAAACAACAACTTCAAGTGGCATCCCCCCCTAAACTCAACCGCCCCCCCCCCCCCCCCCCTCCAAACAACAACAACAACAACAACAACAGACAAGATGGCGACTCACCCGGAGGCGATGAGGGCCCGGGACTGGGCCATGGCGATGCGCTGCAGGGCGGGTCTGCTCAGGCCCGCCAGGCTGGCCCGGGGCGGCAGGGGGGCCGCGCACGCCGCCGCCCCCGCCCCCGCCGCCACCGACACCGACGACGATGACGCCACGGGTCCCAGGACGCGGGCTGAAGGCGAAGGGGCGCAGCTGGACGCCACGGTGGAGATGAGGGGCAGCGTCTGCATGGATGCCGCCGTGGTGACCGAGGAGGCGTAGGAGGAGGAGGAGGAGGCGGCGATGGCCGAGACGCCGGACGACAGGTGCGGGGGAGCCAGGGCGGCCGACAGGGAGATGGAGGGCGGGTGGAGCGGCGGCGGTGGCGGGGGCGGGGGCGGCGGGAGGGGCGGAGGCGGGGGCCGGGTGGAGGAGAGCGAGAGGGCGGCCGTGGCCGAGCCCAGGAAGGAGAGGGAGTGTCCGAAGGGGCCTCCGCCGCCGCCGCCGCCCCCGCCACCACCACCGCCGCCGCCGCCGCCTCCCCCCCCCATGGCCCCGATGATGGATGTCCTGTGCGGGGAGAGCGTGCGCGTCAGTGAGGGGGGCCGCGGCAGGGTCAAGGAGTACGAGCCCCCCTGGAACATGTAGCCGCCCAGCTTGGGGCTGGGGGGCTTGCTGGGCAGCGGGCGACGCCCCAGCGTGTGGACGGCCGACATGGCGCCCGCCTTGACGCTAAGGACCAGCATGCACTGCTGGCAGGCGCACGGCTGTCCCAGCGAGGTGATGGCGGAGGCGGGCAGCGCTCCGCTGGGGTAGGCGCTGCCGTTGCCCGTGCCCGGGCCCATACCCCCTCCGCCGCCTCCTCCTCCTCCTCCTCCTCCAACTCCACCTCCACCCATGCCACCGCCGGCCCCGATCCCCATGAGTCCCCCGGGGCCCGCCGAGCCACCGCCGCCGCCGCCGCCACCGGGGCCCCAGGCGGGCTGGGACTTGGGCAGGGGCCCCGACACCAGGGGGTAGGCCAGGTCGGAGCGGCGCTGGATGCGCCGGCAGCGCTGCGTCTGCCCGTTGATCTGGGTCATGCTCTGGAAGTCAATGAGGTAGCAGAAGCCCAGCGGCGCCAGGTCCAGCCAGGGCTGCTGCCGGTCGCGGGCCGCCTGGATGGCGATGCCCACCTCCGTGTCGTAGGCCGTCCAGCTCCCCGTGTCGTTCTCCCACTCCCACTGCCAGCCCTGGCCGGGCGCAGAGGCCGGGTCGTAGAAGCTGCGCCGTACCGGTCGAAGGGTACCTGGGCCCAAAGCACACCCACAAAGCAGTTTACCAACCACTGCTGAGCGGAACGGAACACGAGCGACGATTGAACAACAATCCGGCTGGAAAACTAAATTACATTTGCGGGGAATGGAAATGTAAAAAAAAAAAATAATTAAAAAAAAAAAAGGTTGTTGTCTGTTGCGGTGGTCCTTCTAAATGTGTTTTATTGTATCTCGCTGCTCTGTGCTCAGTTTACCTTGTTTGTAGCTCATTGTTTTAATCTCGTTTATCTCATTTGCACCCTGTACATTATTGTATCTCTACAAAAGCCCTGCTCGGGATGGGTGATGCAAATGAGCATCTGCTATAAACACTATGATACTAGCGCTGTTCCTCAGTTCCTCAAATAAACCATCATCACAATAAAGTCTTCTACCCTTGGTTTGAAAACCCTCGCAGAAACGCGTGCAGACCTAGATCCAGCCCTGGCGAGCGTGTTGTTGTAAACGCGCGGACCCCCGGGTCGACAGATATGAGTGGACGGTGGAGGGGTGAATGGAGTCATTGTTGCTGTTGTTACGGTGACGGTGGAGGAGAGAGGGGACGATTGGGACACAGAGCTGTTTGCCGTACGCAAGCAGATTACAATTCCTCCCAAATTCAACATGTCTGTGTGTGTTCACGAAGAATTTGGGCAATCGGGTCGGCCCTGTGGCTCGCTGTGTGCTGGGTTCCCATTGGCTGGGCGGCCTTGATCCGACCTAAAGCCAATGTTTGTCTTCCCAGGGAGTCCGGTGGAACTCCCAGTCCTCATACCACAAACACGCATGGTGTAAATATTGTTTCTAAATGCAATGGGACTCAGAGGTAAAAAAAAAAAAAAAACTCAACTGCAACGACCACCATCACAGGAGAATCAAACCTTCCTGTGATTGACAACGTAATACAAATCAAGCCTTTCAGATCCCCCCTAGAAAGGGATTTCATCAGAACCCGCTGAAAAAGGCTTTTGTCAGGCATTGGCACAAACATCTGATCATCAGCATTCAGCACCATTTTGTTCACATCCCTAAACTTCTGAAATGAAATCCCCCCCCCTGCACCCTCCAACTGTTCCTCTCCACCTCCACCTCCACCTCCTCCAGTCTCCCTTTAGACTAGGCCACCCCTCCCTCCCACCTCCCCCGTTTGCCTCTCACCCAAGGTTCGGGGCTGGAAGTGGTAACTGGAGGCAGCAGGGTGAACAAAACTCTTTTGTCAGCTCCAGGGCCGAGGAGGAGGGAGCCACACGGCCCTCCGAGCCAAAGTTCCACGTCTCTCGGTAATTCTCATTTGTGTTGGATTCTTCTACACCCCCCCCCCCCCCACACACACACACACACACACACACACACACACACACACACAAGTCGCTATGTGTGTGTGTCGGCGTATGGTGGCCTCCTTGCTTCAGCGAGCATACAGTATTGTTTTGATTTCGTTTTTTTTCCCTCATCACAACAATAAGCACCGTGTTGCCATGTCGATTCGCGTGTTGTGACGACAGACACATGTTCACCTGCTTCGAGACCGCCTTTCTTTCTTCGATTCAGCGATCATTATGACTTAAAAGAAAAAAAAGGTCCGATGTAAACGGTTTAAATGGCCATTGCTCCCCCATGCCATGCGTTTCAGGGCGGACACGACGACAAAGACGCGGGTGAAAAAAAGATCGACTTCCAGAGAGCTTCAAGCGCACAATGTTTGACACCTGTACACAATGCATCCATGAACGCTCGTCTTTTCGCGCACACAGCCGCTGCTCGTTCAATCGGAGGACGCTTCTAACAACATGCACGACCACGGTACATCCTTTTTGACACAATACGTAGACAGAATCCGGCCTTTAAAAGCAACAACACAAGCCTGTCATGGCTTGGGGGAGCTTCTATTTACGGGCGTGCATATAGGGGCTCAGTGAAGGCCTTGCAAAACATGTCCTATAGCTCACCGCCACATTTAGCCAGCACCCTCATATCACCCACATCACTCCCGAGCTGCAAAGACGCACACAAATAAAAACCATTCCGGCCCCAGAGATGATATTATCCATTATTTTAGTTGTTACCTGTGTCTTGACGGAACTGGTGCATGGAATGCACGTCAATGATGTAGGGCGCGAGGCGCGGGTCCACCTGGCCCAGGACCACACTAGCGGTGCGTGGGTCGCAACGGATGACCGCCTCGATGTGGTGAGAGACGGCCGGGCTGTAGGGCCGCCAGCGTCCGTGCTCGTTCAGCCATTCCCATACCACCACCGCGGAGGCTAGTAACATTCTACTCCGGCTGCAGGGGGTGGTGATGGGGAGTGGGACACACACACACACACACACACACACACACACACACACACACACACACACACACACACACACACACACACACACACGCGGAACACAATGACAACACGCCATTTTTGCATCATCCATGGATAAAAACACCATAACGCGCGCATCGCACCACCGGGACGCCATTTAAAGAGAGGATACCTTGTCATCTTTTTACGCGCGCTCGCTCTGCATCCATCTTAAGACAGTTTGCCAACCAGATGTGGCTCATATTTTTTTCTGTTGTTCCCCCCCCCCCCCCCCCCCCCCACCCACCCCCTCCAACGTCCACCCCACCACCACCACCACCACCCACCCCCCTTAAGATACGAGCACCATCATCGTCGCTTTGACGGCGACGGTGGCAGTGGCATGCCGATAAATAAATATACCTTCCATGTTGGGTTTTGAGGTGTGCGCCATTTCCCGGAGAGCTGGGACAGTGGGGCATTATTATATTATTTTCCACCATGGCACCACCACCAAACCTCGCAGGTTCATTGCATTTCATTCCCCTATGCAGATAGACGTGACGTCTACTGAAATAATCTCTATGGTACATTCAGGGTGGAGAGAGAGACGATGTCCGTTTAAACACTCGTAAGGTGGTAGGTGATGAACGCACTTTGCTTTGATCTTGTGATCATAGTGTCTAGGCTTTTTTTTTATGTGTACACAGTTTGTGTACACCCCTGTCAAATATGTCAATTTCATCACTGGAGTGGACGGTGGTAACCATAGTACCGCCACGGCCGTGTACATACCCTAGAACGAGCTGGTTGACCTCTTTAGATGAATAGAACCAACATATTTACCAACGTATGGTTCGGGTCGCCGTCGGTCTCTCCGAAGCAAGCGGGGGGGGGGGGGGGCGAGTATTCTGGCCTCTTTATCGATAATCCATCACGATACGTCCAAAACGACCAGGGATGCTGTGATGTCTTGAGAGAAGATCCAGTGGCTGTTACATAATTGCTCTGATCATGTCTTATCCCCGTATGCTCCTTGGCCTACATGCTGCCGCGGACGGGAGCGGCGGTGCTGGATGCTCCATGGTGTGTCTACGTGTGGCCCATTAATGCAGAACCACCCGTGTTGATGAGGAGAGCCACACTGAGATCCAGCACGGGCACGGCTGGCCTATCCAGTGTTGCCAGATTGGGCCAGATTTCCCTATTCCCGATCTGGCAACCCTGGCTGCAGCGCGCAACAACACGGGAAAGAAAACGGGAAATCTGGCCCAATCTGGCAACACTGGGCCTATCCTAGCGGAAAGTGGGGTCTGACATTTGTGTGCGTGCGGTGGGGACCACGCCCAAAACCCCGCACCGGCCAATGAGAAGCGGGTGCTTTTTTATTTTCGGGAATATTCCTCCAATAGTGAACGGCTGTGTTTCGGGTAACCAGGGTCGGTCATATGCCCCTTTCAAATGTTCGCGATATGTTTTACATAAATCTTTTGACTCGCAGCTAATTATTTAACACAGATTCACACATGATCGTTTTATTTATTATGTTTTTGGAAAGTATCAAAAGAGGTGGAGATGCCGGGGATTGAACCCGGGGCCTCATACATGCGAAGCATGCGCTCTACCACTGAGCTACATCCCCCCATTGGCTGTGTGAGAGGATAAAATAGATTATGAAGCTAACTGTTGTTTACTAGAGTGTTGTTAAAACGTTACATAAGTCAAAAAACACGTAGATGTTTGTATATGACCTTAGTAACAGACTACTGTAGCCAAGTTCCTAGTCCACGTTGATCATTTTCAGATGTTATGCTAAACGTTGTATTTCCACAAGACAACCACTCTTTTAAATGACTCGAAGCACAAAAAGAGACCTGTAGAAAAGTACTTTATTCACTTTTGCATTGACAAATAACCCAGCGTTACATAACTCAAATTGTAAGTCGTCATATTAAATCTTCCTGAAGTACTGACAAGCGTTGGACTTATGAACACAGACGGCAAAGGGCCACAGGGGGGCGCCACGCGGCCCAGGCTGCAGCCATGAGGCTAAATGAGGAAATTGTTCAATAATTGTATTTTTCAAAATGCATGCGTCAAGCATTAAAAAAGCTCATGTTGACCTAACGGCCTTTATTTGCACAAACACCTCCCTGATTGTATTAACAATTACATTTAGCCTTTATTAGCCTTTTGGTTTGAACATGTTATGAGGATTTGGCACATTTTGTGGGGGGGTCTGTGGTTGGAGGAGGAGGAGATAGGAGGGGGCAGAAGGTCATGAACCCCCCCCCGGCATCACTCGATAGCTGCTTGGGGGACGTCCGCATCACTAGGACCTTGACATGCCCCACCCCACCCCCCGTGGTTGTTTTGTGTCTTACAACACCGTCAGGTCAATGATGGTGCCGTCATCTTTATCGTCCTCCGACCACATGGCCCCTCCAGAGAACTGCTTGAGGTTTATCATCAAGCTGGCCCGTTGCACCCCTTCCTTGCTGCTCCCACCCTCCTCCTCCACCTCCACCTCCACCTCCGCCGCCTCCTCCTCCTCCTCCTCCTCCTTCCCATCCCACCCGCCCCTCGCCTGCTCCACCACCACTATGAGTGTGGAGCTCTCATGGGCCGGGTGTTTGTCGTTTGGTACATTGGCGTGGCCGTCGTCTGACTCATCATCGTCATCTCCCTTCCTGCCCTCCTCCTCGTCCTCCTCCTCCTTGTCATCCTCGTCCTCGTCCTCGTCCTCCTCCTCGTCACTTCCCCGGCGGCCCCCCTCTTCCTCCCCTCCCTCCTCCCCTTCCTCCTCTCCCCACTCCTTCCCTTCCTCCCCCGACTCGCAGTCCCCCTCGTCGTCCCGGCCGGCCCAGAGGCGGACCCCCAGGTGGGTGAGGCAGGCGTCCCGCAGGAGGTCCCTCCCGCGGTCCCGCAGCCCCCCCTCGCCCAGCACCACGTGGCTGACGGTGTACTCGCCGTCCGTCAGCTTGTTGAGCTTCTTGTACAGGAAGAGGAGGAGCAAGACGAGGAAGAGGAGGCAGAAGAACAGCAGGATCACCGTCTTGTACGAGGTGGTCTCGTCTGTGATCTCATACGACATGGCTGGCGCCTGTAGGAGGGAAATGAGGGTGGGGGGGGGGGGGGGGGGACACGTGATTGCAGGGTTTGAGTTTGGTTTGAGTTGGGTTTCCATGGTCACCACCCTCATCCTTCATGGTGTGTGCCGTGCGAATCCCTGAATGGCTTATCACACCCTATTAAAATGATTGTAGTGAGTGCCGGAGTGCCGGAGTTGAGTTTGTTAAATCTCATTAGGATTATTACCCTCAATGCTGCAAAGGAGCATCCAATTAATTTGGAGGCCTCTGGTAGCCATGCCGGCTGACCCAGTTGAGAGGGGCAGCAGCAGCCGGGGAGGCTGCTGTAAGCATCTTATTGATGGACTGCGCTGGCTGCTGTGTGGAGGAGCCTTACCATGCTGGGCTGGGCTGATTGCAGAGCAGGGGAAGAGTGTCCTCTGGGAGTGGATCACTGCAGCAGAGAACTGAGGCCCTCAGTGGAAGTCCTGGATGTTGTTGTTGTTGTTGTTGTGGTGGTGGTGGTGGTGGTGGTGGTGGTTCGTCTCGCTGATTTTATTTTGCAATGTTTTCCGAAGCAGAAGATCCATCGAGGAGAGAGTCTCAGAGAATCTGGAAATGCGGTTTGGGTTTTGGTTAGTGAAATAAAATCAGGAGCTGTTTTTGTTTTTGTTTGGTGCGTTTTTACTGCATTTCTTCAGAACATCAAGTAAAACATAAAAAATATTTTAAAAGTAATAACGTTTCATAACTATTAGAATATTGACCCCTGCCCTTTTCTAAATGGAAATTAAACAGTGAGACATCCAGCAATCCCATTCTGCTCCAACTCTCTTCCATGTACTGTAAATTAGAAAAATTTACAGTAATAATAGAGTAAATTCAAATTTCTAGTCTATACTTAAACCACAGCTTGCTTATTATTTGCGTAACAAGCATATTGCACAGGAAGTGTGTGCGTATGTGTGGGGCTGATTGTGCACGCCGGAGCACTGCGGTCAACTCGTATGACAGGAAGCCAGTGCGCTCAAACGTGCATTTCACTTCTCAAAGACCTGTTGTTTCCGCCCTAATGGTACGAGATCAGACCGGTCCGCGTGGCATTCACGTTCAATTTCAATTCACAAAGGAGGATAAAGGAGATATTTTATGAGCAGTTATGAAGTTATATATTTTTATGTGCTAGATGTCCTCAGTGATCTCTGAAAACAAAGATGCACTCTGGAGCAGTAGCATGTGTAACCTCCAATCAGATTCAATTAAAACCTAATTAGTGATTCTAAACAGCCTGGCACAAGTCATAACAAAACTGGGACGACTTCTAAAGACAGGTTGAGGAACCGAGATCTGCAAGAGTGATGCACACAAAGGTGAACATTCTAAAAATAATAAAACTATCCGCTTACACACACTGTAAAACTTTGTGTGCATGATAGCTCATGATTAAAGTCACTTACCGGGTATTGTGGTATCACATGTGGAAGAGCACCTGTGATAAAATTAGTAGATTTGAGAAGGCATGACAGTGGAAATAGGTGTAAGCCTAGCAGTGGAAAAATGGTAGAGTGAGAGAACCAATGATGTATGAAAACACTGCCAACACAAACTCACTCTGTGGTTTTGAGAAAGGGGCGTCATAACCTGAGGTTGACAGCGCTGAGTTTGCAAGAGCAAAAAGAAATAAGAATCTGAACATGCCTCTTTGAGTGCAGTTAACGCACAACAACAAAACTAGCTTTTTGTAGTAAAACTACAAAAAAAGTAGTTTTAGAACATCATGTAAAACTACAAAAAACAAGTTTTAGATCATCACAACCATAAGGGATGAATGAGAGTGTGTGATTATCAAGATCGAGAGTTATTGGCCAATAGGTTTTCCAAATCAAAGGTCCAAGCCCTTTTACCTAGGAGTTATACAAGTTCACAAAGAAGACACTTAAGTATACGTTAGTTGACACTCCACCGAAACTAAGTGGGTTTATGAAACCGTTAAAAAGTACCACAATCCTCAAAGCACCCGTCAGAGAAACCTCAGTTGCATCATCTCTGCATTCTATGCCCTTCCTAGGAGACCGGTAACCTTCATAGCTTCATAAGGTAAAGATTGGGGTAACATAATTGTGTGTGTATCTTTGCAACCCCGGTGGACGGCATCCGGTTCCTGGCAGCACACCAGCCAACGCATGAGATGTACACAGCGGTCCTACACACCTTAGCGATCTGCACACCTCTGTCATGTACAATGTAACGTGTATTCCAGCAGACATATGCATTAAGATTAATAAAATGAATAATCATTTTAAAAATCGTTGTCTCACTCATAGCCCTCACATTATTAAAAAACACTTAAATCAATGGAATCAACTAAATGCAGATGAAATGAGTCCATGATTCACACAAATAACTATGAAAGATGTTGCAGATTTCCATAATTTAATTGTTGTTGAACCAACATTTCTTTGGATTAGTCGTTCAAAATAAATCACATTATTTTCAACACATTTTTAAACAAGGTAGTTGCCGTATACAAATGATCTCACACACACACACACACACACACACACACACACACACACACACACACACACACACACACACACACACACACACACACACACACACACACACACACACACACACACACACACACACACACACACACGTTATAAATCACTCAATCTTTACACAAAACTATCAGTCCATTTATTTACATCCCTGCTGTGAATTGCAATTGACTTAAATCAGTCAAATAAAATCCTTTGTCAAATGAGGACATGGAAAATAAAATGCAGAAGCGGTAGCACTATTACGATATATATAACAGTAGAGAAATTGGGGCAAAAGCTTTGTTCATCATTCACAATACCACACATCGCTAATAGTGCTCATGTAACAATAGTGTTAACAAAAATAATGCACCACTCATGCATTGATTAGGAATCTTTAAAAACCAAGCAGCCATTTATGTATTGTTCTAGAAGTTACCGTGATAACCCAGTATCCAGTAACGCTGTACCGCAGTGACCTCCACCCCACCGCTACGCTACGAGTCCCTGGCCCTCCGGTGGCGCGTGGAGAAGGGCACCAGGCGCCGGTACAGCGAGGCCAGCAGGGCCACGCCCGCCGCCACCAGGCCGCAGATGATGCTGAAGGCCCAGCGGGGGCCAAGCCGGGTGTAGACGTTGGACACGAAGACGGGGCCCAGCGTCCGGGCCCCGCTCCCCGACGCCGTCAGCCAGCCCATGTACACGCCCTGGAAGAGGGGGGGGGGGGGGGGGGGGGGACGACACACAGTGTGTGAATGTGTGTATCAACCATCGCTATTTTATCGCTTTGGATAAAATAGTGGAGGGAATTGGCAAAAATGTGACCATTGCGATAGTATTGCGATATTTGGGCCACGATTCAATACTATTATTATATCAATATAATACTATTATTGCGATTCTTAACATATTGCGATACAGCATGTATTGCGATTCGATTCTGCGATAATATTGCGATTCAGTAGGCTATCGCCTCAGGGATTTTCTTGGCTCTTTCGGAGTTTGGAGGTAACTTTATCATTTTTTGTTTGGTCCAAGGTGCATAGATTTGGGGGTAGGACAACCACTTTGGGTCTTTTCACCTCCTCAGGGGCCACTTACTCCACTAATATCGCCATACTAAACAATCGATTTTTTTTTCCCCCCCACCAACTAGGATCTGCTAAACACCCTGAACGTAAATGTAGCCTCTGAAAACCTTCTGAGGTCGTCCTTCCTTCTCACCTGCGGCTTGGGCCCCAGGATCTTGGAGTAGAGCGTGTAGGACATGACGTTGCAGGCCGCGTAGCCGGCCCCGATGAGCACGTCGGCGCTGATGTACTGGCCCAGGTGGATGGACGGCGTGTACTGGCACCAGGCCTGGGCCAGGGGACAGCCCCGGGGCCCCACCGTGCCGTTCGGGGCCCCTGGGGCGGCGGTGGGGGCAGAGAAGGTCTGGTTGACCACAGAGTTGTTCTTGACGTCTTCGGGCGAGGACGTTGGATGGGAAAAAAAGGGGATGAAAACAACTTGTTACGAAATCACTCGATGCTGCTGGAGTTATTAGAAATGACTCAATGTTCTTATTTCTGCTTATTACGGTGACTTAGTATAAGTACTTAGAGAGAGAAACAATAAATATCGCTGTTGTTACAGTAAAGATATTCATAGAAACAACAATATATCGCTGTCTGTACAGGCAGGATGTTCATAAAAACAAGTGCGATGCAAGCGTTTACAATGGCTAGGTTAAACCCGATCCCCGTACACAACAATGACAGCCAGTTCGCAAAGACGGCGAGTGGATGTTAATGCGTCGTTTTCCCGTGAGCTCCAACACACAGACCAGACCGGTCATCGCTTGATTCCAATCCCCCACAATGCAACAGGAGGGGCACCTTACCGTCCCACTGGAGGGGAGGGTACTGGTCGCCCCACGGCAGCAGCACGAAGAAGCCACAGAAGATGACACTCAGGCCCCCCAGCAACACGGGACGGTCGCCCACCCTGGAGGAGGGGGGAGGAGGGAGGACAGGGAGAGGGAGGGGGGGGGGAGGAGAGGGAGGAGAGCTCAAGATAAGACCCCGTCCTTGAGACCGTTTATACAAATGTCACTTTTTGTAGCGTCTGGGCCGTGGGGGGGGGGCTTATCGCAGTGTGACGCCGTGGGGTGACTGGCGCTGTAGGGAGGGACGGACGCGCGGCGGTCCTCACCTCTGCGCCACCACCTTGACGGCGAGGAACACGGCGATGGACTCGACGCCGATGCAGCAGAGGATGACGCCGTTGTAGAGCACCGCCTCCCGCCGGGCCCACGCGAACATGTCCATGGAGAGGGGCGTGGCGATCCTGGGGCCGACGCACCGCGACAACCACGTCACACGCCGAACCGATCACACGTCAGATGTGTACTTATTTCAACAACGTTTAGAGATATTATTGCAGCGTGACTCAATTAGAAACCTTCTCATGCCTAAACATTATAAACTTGGAACATTTTGTATGTGATTTCTTTTTTTCACGTTCATCCTAAGACGTTCAAGTTGTTCATTACTTTTTCTTACTTTTGGAATGAAAGTCAACCTCTTAAAGGGTGCTAGCAGCTGCTTCTCTAGCCGGCCTAAAAGGGGATCAGGGCCCCCGGAATTGACAGATCACATCTCTCTTGCATGTCCCTTGAACCCTGAAGCCACAGGAAGACTTGTTTTTGTTTTTTTTCTGCAGTGTCTTATCTCTCACACCACTGTAAGAGATAAGACACTGCAGAGCAACAGGGGCTTTTTCTCCTCGTGACTCTCTTCCAATAAACCGAGGCTTGCCGAGCCTCTAGACAGGGGAAGAACGCCCCCTGCAGTCACTAAGCAACATTTGACTCAAATGGAATCGAGGGGATTGTGGGCCCTGTACTAGACAAATATCCAGGTCAAATATCTAAGAAATTAACACATTGACCCGTTAACACATATCTTACACATTGTCCCTTAAAGTTGAGTCATGTTCTGTCTACGGTGGGCTTCATCGCAGCTGCACAATTCTTCCTTTTTTCTCCCTTTTCCACCTTCATTCTGTCAGTGCCAGGTTTGGGCACGTCCATGTCTTCACAGGGTAATGACTGTTATGGGTTTTCCAGAGCAGCTGAAACTCCTGTGACATGTGGCCATATCCAGTTACAGTTATTATTAGTTTTGTTTCATTCATTTTTGGTAATACACCAACTCATTTTGTCTTTCATCACATCTTTCTTGAAAGATCGCCCGCACCCAGATGACCCGGCTGATTGGTTAATTGAACCGTAATCCGCTTACAGGACGCATGACTAAAAGCAATCTCTCTCTCTCTCTCTCTCTCTCTCTCTCTCTCTCTCTCTCTCTCTCTCTCTCTCTCCCCCCGCGCTTCCATTCACGTACGTCTCAAAGACGGCGAAGATGAACATGACGACGAAGAAGAGGAGGTTGGACGTGAGCACGGCGACGGGGTCGATGTCGCCGTCCGTCTCCTGCACCTCCACTTGATCTACACGAGGGAGAGGAGCGGACGAGACGAGGGTTACATAACAACAACGCCCGGACCTCAGCAGCCTCAGATGTGGTTTCTCAGCAGTGTCCAACAGCGAATCAGAGACGAGGTGACGAGGGGTACTTGCCGTCTGACGCGTAGTTGATGGCGCAGAGGCGTCGCCCCTCGTCGTCCACGGAATGCTCCCTGGGGGGGGCACGACGAGAACACACACACACACACACACACACACAAACACGTGTCGCTCGCATTGATTGGACCATCTTTTGAGACTCAGAAGATGGTCCAATCAATGCGAGCGATGGGGGGGTGGAGGGGGAGGGAGGAGGGAGGGGAGGAGGGAGGGAGGGGAAGATGGAGGGGAGGAAGGAGGGGAGGGGAGAGGAGGAGGGGAAGAAGGAGGGGAGGGGAGGAGGGAGGAGGAAGGGACGGAGGGAGGGGATGGGGGGAAGAGGGAGAGGAGGAGGGAGGGGAGGGTGGGAGGGGTCAGTGGGTACCTGAGCACCAGCAGAAGGGGGGAGGGAGGGGGGGGAGAGAGGGGGGGCTCTGTGGGTACCTGAGCACCAGCAGAAGGGGGGAGGGAGGGGGGGCTCTGTGGGTACCTGAGCACCAGCAGAGGGGGGGAGGGAGAGGGGAGGGAGGGGGGGAGAGAGGGGGGGGCTCAGTGGGTACCTGAGCACCAGCACCACCAGCAGGATGTTGACGACCCCCAGCAGCGCGGCCAGCAGGGCGGGGGTGGTGTACATGTTGAGCCGCAGGCCGCCGCCGCCCCCCACCGCCACGCCCGTCTCCCCGATGAAGGACAGCCCCGCCTGGAGGGCTGAGGAGGGGGTCCACAGGAGAGGGAGTCAGACCCCCGCCCCCACGGGCCCGGGGCTAAATATACTGTCTGTCTGTCTGTCTGTCTGTCTGTCTGTCTGTCTGTCTGTCTGTCTGTCTGTCTGTCTGTCTGTCTGTCTGTCTGTCTGTCTGTCTGTCTGTCTGTCTGTCTGTCTGTCTGTCTGTCTGTCTGTCTGTCTGTCTGTCTGTCTGTCTGTCTGTGTGTGTGTGTGTGTGTGTGTGTGTGTGTGTGTGTGTGTGTGTGTGTGTGTGTGTGTGTGTGTGTGTGTGTGTGTGTGTGTGTGTGTGTGTGTGTGTGTGTGTTGCTTCATGTCTGATATTGGTGGCGGTGTGTTCGCGTTGGTCACGGGACTCTTTATGGTTATGTGGAGGGGTTTATTAGGTTAGGTTTTGCATTCTTGATGTACATTTATATATTACGGTTTTGTTTCTTTATAACATTTGTGTACATTTATATTTTAAGATTTCTTTTTATATATATATTTAATGTCATTTAAATATTTCATGCTCTCTTTTTTTTTTTTCTTCAATAAGCGAGTCTGACGGCAAAGAGATGACAGAATACTGAATAAATGATCGCCATCTGGCCAGTCCGGAGAAAAAACCTGCATTCAAACAAATGGACTAATTCAATGAGCCAATAAGTTAATTAAACCACAAATAGTTTGGTCCTTCAGCCACAGAGACCGTCTCACAGGACTTCAAGGCCCACAGCATCCCACACACACTAACCCACCACCCTCTTAGGTCGGGTTGGAGACTGTTGATCTTAAACACATTGCACTTTCTTTTAACTTTGCCTTTATTTTCTATCTATTTTACTTTTTTTTTACTCATCTTTTTTTCTTTTATTGTATGACAATGTTTATATGTGAAGCACTTGGAGTCTGCCTTGTGTGTGAAAAGTGCTATATAAATAAAGTTGCCTTGCCTAAAGAGCAAGGAATAAAACGCTACAAATCAAAAACCCCCGTGAAGAGGGATCCCTGCTTCTAGGGACGGCACGGACTGCAGCGACAGACTGGATCAAGTAGCATACTTTAAGATGAGTGATACGTGGCGGTGTGTACCTGGGCCCAGGATGAAGCCCAGAGCCTGACAGGCGCTCATGTTGGCCATGGCATTGGTCCGCTCCTTCAGCGACGTCGCCCCGGCGACGAACGACCTCACCACGGCAACGTTACCTGTCATGAAGACATCATCAGCCACACTCCTGTATACAGGACGTGGTCAGAACCCCCCCCCCCCCTGATGGTATAGCAAACGTGTGAGACCCCGTTATCTTGGTCAAACATAGGTTGAGAAACACAGAGAGACCCGAGTGTTGTTTACAAGACGCAGAGATGGAGTCGGCCTCCGTTAAGCGCCCCGGACGACATGTACGCAACGTGAGAGTTGATCTGACCCTGAGAGACAGTATTGAAATACAATACAGTTAGTTGGTGGTGATGGGTGGTGGGTGGCGGTGGTGCGTGGGTGGTGTGTGTGGGGTGACGGTGTGTGTGGGGTGGTGGTGGTGGTGGTGGTGGTGGTGATGTGTGTGTGGTGACGGTGTGTGTGGGGTAATGGTAGTTGGCCGATGCAGCTATGTGTGTTGCGAGGGTGGGTGCGAGTGAGTGAGTGAGTGAGTGAGTGAATAAGTGAATAAGTGAATGAGTGAGCGAGCGCCAGTGTGCCAGTGTGTGTCTGCAAGTGTGTTTGAGGGTGTGTGTGCGTATGTGCGGCGTGCGTGCGGCGTGGCTCACCAGCGCCGAAGCCCACCAGGGTGCGGGCGGCCAGCATGTGCCAGCGGTTCCCGGCGGGCGGCAGGGCCACCAGGGCGTAGTACACGTTGGCCGCCACGTTGACCAGCAGCGAGCACGCCAGGGGCTCGCGGCGCGGCCTGTGATTGGACCAGAGGCCGAACAGGGGCGAGGCCACCATCTGCCCCAGGCTGTAGGCCGCCACCACCCAGCCCAGGAAGCTGGCGTCGGCGGCGCCGTCGATCTGCATGGCCGTGGGGGGGGGGGGGAGGGTGAGGGGGGGTGGGGGGTGGGGGAGGGGGGGGAGACAGACGGACGGGGAGATAGGCAAGGACAAGGACAACTTTATGTATATGGAACTTTTCATACACAAGGCGCAGACTCGACGACACGTCGTCGTACAATGAAATGAAATGATAAAATAAAATAAAATAGATAAGTGAAAGATAATAAAGGCAAAGTAATTTAAAAAAATTAATGCATTATAGAAAGTGCAATGTAGTTTAGCAGATGAAAGCTAAAGCCAACATAAAACATAAATAGGGCAGAGAGGAATAGGACGTAAGCACATTTCAAAAATGGGAAGCCGGATATCATTTCAGTGTCTGGTTCACTACTGTCAGTGGCATGTACTGGCATCAATGAATAATATGATTACATAAGAATGGTTGGACGTTGGACTTTTAGGGAGCCTTTCATCAGCACCCAAGGCACTCCCAAAACTGGGCTGCCCACCCCAGCTACTCAACCTACTGTGTGTGTACCTACCAGTGGGATTTCTCCAGGCTTCTGCGTTGATAAGGAGTTATGCACTACCTCTTTGATTCCTGTGTGTTTTTCAGGGAGCTTGTCTATTGTAAAATAACAGCGCGTTGAAAAATGTTTTACCTCAAGACGTTTTGTAAAATTTATTGGACCAATTTTGTCCAATACATTTTCTCAAGTGAATGTCCTTCCCAGTGCCAGACCCAGGGTTCATGTTTGAAGGAGTCAAAGCATATCTCGGTTATGAAGTTATTGAACAATAAAAGCATTGGTAGGGTCGGGTGGGGCCATTCTTTTGGCAGTTTTGTGCACAGTTTTGTCTTTGGCAACAGGAATTGAAAGTGCCGCTACTGCATCAGGTACTGATGTTCTGGCGGTCTCTATATAACTCCAGCCTACACGACCGCAGTTTAGGAAGACATATCCTGACTAACCCGATTCAAAATCGCAGAGAACCAGATCCGAGGCATCCAGACCGACCACAACAGGGTGTTCATGAAAATACATGTCAAATGCGTAACTTTAAAGTCAACATTTTTCTTTTCTTCATGCAAGTCCCTCCTCTGACTGCAGAGAGAAAGGCCAGAGCATCTCCGAGTCCATGTGAAAGCAGAAGTCGGGTCAGTGAGGTGTCAAAGGGGGACGATTAAAATAAACGGTGAAAAATACTCATGCAAAGACTGTAGAGTCTTTGCATCAGTGCACCAGTGCATCGTTCGCACCCTCGCTTACCTTCTGCAAGTAGGGCCAGATGGAGGTTATGACGATGGTGAACCCTGAGAACAGGAGGCGAGACACAACAGCACTGTCAACACACACATGCAGACCCAAGACCGAGCTGGCAGTCTTTGATAGCGTGCAACAATTATTTTTGACACACATTTTTACAGATCTGCCGAGAAGGTGAGGCCACATAAGGTCTGTGTGTGTGTGTTATCATTTGTATATGTGATGACTCCGCCCCCTTCGACGGCCCCGCCCCCTTCATCCACGTCGAAGTCTCTCACCTCTTTTCAACTTTTTTTTTTTTTTTTCCAAAAGGAAGATACAAATACGACTATGCTCCACCGTTGCCAAGGAGACCTTCTTGTGATTGCTAGTGGCTTTTTGTACAACATAGCATGTGTCGGGTCTGTGCGCGAGTGCGAGTCTGTGAGTGTGTGTGTGCGTGCGTGCGAATATACGTACATGTCCCTCCCCTAGACCCCGCCCCCGCCCCCCGTGTGTGAGATACCCTTAAGAGGGTATTTTAAGTGGGTCGCAGAGCATATGCCAAACCTTAATCTTCAGAAAAAAGTTCACGGCTAAAAATGTATGTTTTAATGTTGATTCATGTCTCAATGCCTTACTATTTCATAGTTACCATTACCCATACTACTATTCATTAAAACTATTGTTTCAGCTTTCTGTTATTCTGTTATTTATATCTTTCTGTTATTGGTAAATGTTTTTTTTTATTTTTGGGTTGTGACTTAGTGACTTATTGAATAATGAAACGTGGGACCTGAGACTGGACCGTTGGAGAACCACTGTGAAATCTAGAGGACATTCGGGTTGTTTTGAGAGACACGGGAGGTACCATCACTCACCCACACTGCTGAGAAACATGGTGAAATACATGATCCTGATCGACCTCCACCTGCTCTTGTAATCTGCATCTTGGCAGTCGTCACTGCACACGGACAGCACAACAACAGAACAAATCAATGCAACAGCTGCACTGCGATACTAACAGTCAACACGACGTGCGTTTTTATAGTGTACGACAAACATGATTGCTTGTCGTACACTATACACGCACGCTTGTAGAAGACAGACACATCTACAGATCTGACCCAACTCTCACAATCTGAGTGACATGTTAAGTCACTGAGTGTTGACATGTTAAGGCCAGCGGTTGAACACTGGCGGACGGACAGGCAGTGCACTGCACTGTGATTTAATAGGTCATAGGTTATCGCTGTTGTAGTGAACTCTGAACCTACCTGCTCGCATCGTCTCTGAGCAGCGGAGTGCTTTCATCAGACTCCACCAATTGAGACATGGCTGCAAAACAAGATTATGTGTTTCCTTCAGAAGGAACCCAGTGTCTATGTCTGTAGAAATGTCTATTTCTCCGTCTTCATGTCGTCACAGAGAGGTTGCAGAGTGGGATCATTCCTCCACATCCGATGACTTCAGATCGGGTTCACTCAGACGTGGTTCACAATGCCCGCGTCCGATCGTCCCTAAGCGAGGCGAGATGGAACATGATCCTCCTTAGTGTAGAAACGCTGTTCAAATCCCCGTTATTTACGAAGTGCAGAAGACATCAATGACCGTATCACTGAAGAACACAGATACAAGCGGGGCTTCAAGAAGTCCTCCTCACGTGAAAGGCAATCAGCTGTATTTATAAACACTTCCGCTCACGTCACTCTGGTTCTGTGTGGTTGGTGGATGGAGGGTTTGTGAGGACGCCCTCTGGCGGACAAATCCAGAAGTACAGGTAAAACAAGTTCGCTCACTTATGAATAACGTTATGTCTTTTTTATTCTGCTTTGCGATGAGATAATTTATCCGATACGGTCACTAAGGTGAATTAGAGTGGGGCGTATTTTTTTTTCAAAGCATACAATTCAATTGTAGTGACTTCTAGAAATGAAAATACATTTTAAATTAAAAATATATATTTATTAGAAAATAAAAAATAAATATACAATGGGAAAGACTGACAAGGGAATAAAGATGAATTAGTTGATGTTATTTTTAGAAGATTTTTACACGCTGGTAAAGACCAAAAGACAGTCGCCGACTGTGCTGCCGAAACCCGGGATCGAACCAGGGACATTTAGATCTTCAGTCTAACGCTCTCCCAACTGAGCTATTTCGGCAGATGAAACAACGTAAACTCGCGTTGGACTAAGACTTTGTATAATGTGGTGATGTATAATGGTAAACCTGTTAGGAACTTCCAGTGATGGAAATAGATTATATTACCAATATGGAACGTATAAAACACAAAATATTGAATAAATTACGGTTAATTTCCAGGTGAACTTGTGTGTGGGGTAGTGGTGGTGGTGATGTGTGTGGGGTGACGGTGTGTGTGGGGTAATGGTAGTTGGCCGATGCAGCTACAGTATGTGTGTTGCGAGGGTGGGTGCGAGTGAGTGAGTGAATGAGTGAATGACCTAACCCCCTCCTGACCCTTGTCTATTATCATATAGCCCCGCTTTGAACATTGCAGTAATCTGCAGTCTAACAAACCGCATCTATTTTAACCCTAACCCTATTACTTAATATTAGTTAAAAAAAATAAAGCTATATTAAACTGATGTCTGTAAAAATACGGAACGGTTTTCTATAATTCAATTGTAAGTTCAATTCTATCTGTTTACCAACCGCTGAGATCCAATCTGGGATCTAGAAATACTTTTTTCCATCATTGGGATAGTTAGTCACAGCATTTTAACAATTTAATCGTTGGACTCATTACAATTGATTTTGTATTTATTCATCATGCCCACAATCCCGTTTAAGAAAACACTGCAAAATGTCATACACTTTAATAAGTACAGGTAGTATTTACAGTATTTACAATATCCATATCACAATACCACCATAGTATCCACTACTGTATATGTTTAATTGATAAACAATTATTTACATTGTGGAATAAGACCATGTATACATACAAATAAAAAATAAAACACCACTGAATTGATATGAAATGTATTCGAAGGTGGCCTTTAAACAGCACAAGCGTCACTATGATTGCGGTAGAGGTATGCCGAATAAAATAAAAATAAAACTGAACCACTGAACCACACAGGTGCATCATGGTCCGATATTTGAAGAATACACTTGAATACACAAACTATACAGTTCATAGATGTCCCAGTCCATTCAAACAGGCAACCAGAAATCAGGACTCGTATGGACTCGTCCGCGACCGTTTGGGTTTCTTCATCGTCGTCATATTCTTCATCGTCGTCGTCGTCATAACTTTACACATTCACGTTTGGTCATCAGCCTTCAGTAGACACGGTCGCTGAACCTAAAAGTGTTCATCCGGCGTGTTCCTCAAACGACACGCGGAATATAAACGTCACGTCCACTAGATATTTAAAAAGGAAAAACAAGGACGTCCACCGCCGTCTCCGTCGCTTAAACTTTGTACTTTTCATTATCGTATTATTACACTACTCCCTTATCGACCGCGAGGAGCCTCCGGGGCCCCGAGGGGGTGATGACTCCGCCTCCCTTCGACGGCCCCTCCCCCTTCATCCACGTCGAAGTCTCTCACCTCTTTTCAACTCTTTTTTTTTTTTTTTCCAAAAGAAAGATACAAATACGACTATGCTCCACCGTTGCCAAGGAGACCTCCTTGTGATTGCTGGTGGCTTTTTGTACAACATAGCATGTGTCGGGTCTGTGCGCGAGTGCGCGAGTGTGCGAGTGTGTGAGTGTGTGTGTGCGTGCGTGCGTGCGAATGTACGTACGTACATGTCCCTCCCCTAGACCCCGCCCCCGCCGCTCTCCCGCCGGCCCTGCTTCTTCAGCAGCTGGATGCGGTTGTGGACGTAGAACTTGATGGAGCGCCAGTCTCTGTGGTTGCTGACCAGCAGGGGGCAGAGCTCCAGGCAACGCTCGCAGTCCGCCTTGGCCGGCACACGCAGCTCCACGATGTTCCTCTTCAGGTGGGTCTCCACCGCCACGCGCTCCGCCTCCGACCACGGCCGCTTCAGCACGCCGCGCTTCCCTGAAGGGGGGGGGGGGGGAGGGGGGAGTCAGATAAAGGGGAGGAGTCAGATAATGGGGAGGCGTCAGACAGAAGTGATTGTCGTTGATGTTCTCTTTGGATTTAAAACTTGTTTTTTTGCTGGCCCGTTTTGAAGTTTTGTTCAACGGCTAGCGGGAGGCTGTCGTAGGAATGACGATGAATGATGCTTTGGTGGTCTGGTCATAAACTGATCAACATGATCAGTGATTGGTGGTTCGCTGTGCATGCAGAGCCTGCATGTCACTCCCTATAGCAACACACTGTATATCCAAGAACCCCCAAATCTGAGTAAACTATGTTATATCAGACAGACTTCTCTTGTGGATTAGTCATGGAAAATGAGAACAGTACGAGGTTATTTATAAAAATAAAATAGTAAAATAGACATATTTTGATTTCAATATCGCACGTCCAGCAATACGAATATCGCACATGCGCATGTCGCGATTTAGATACGAAAACAATATATATTGCAGCCCTATACTACACGCATCGCCCATCAGAGCTGCGGACCCGAGATTCTGGTGCCTCAGCACGTAGGACTGAAGACTGGAGTCTCACTGGAGACTTGAAAGCAAACAAACGCTCTATAAGCTAATGAGAGCAGTGAGATCAACGACCTCCTTTGCCGATACACAAAAGGCTAATCACTGAATGTGAAGTGTGACCGGGTCAAGGAGACAAAGCTCTGGCAGCACACGATCTAGTGGTTTTCCCCGGTGTGTAGTACCCACGTTTGTAGCTCCGAGAGCAGCATAGGTCATTATACTTGATGAGCCAAGCTGAGGTAGTGATGACTCAATGGAATGAAACAACACTGTTCATTTTCCTCGCTTTCCCTGTTTTGATGTTGTAGTAGCCTATGCGACGTGCAACTGCTCCGGAGAGATAATTAGGAACAACGTTACATGGCAGTGATACAAATATAAATAAAAAAGCCAGTTTGTCAAATATATTATTTTGCATTGCAAAATGATGTAGCCAATTAGTATTTGGTTCTGTCATTTTGACTCTTCCCGTATTTCAACATGTTTGCAATTTTGAGACCATTCCTAAACAAAACCGCCCAATGTACTGAAGCTTCATTTTAGTTATAGAATTATAGTTATACATTTTAGTTATAAAGTTATAGAATAGATTCATCAGATTTCAGCGTATCTGACAGACTCAAATCAAACTGATGCCATCGCCAGACAAATAGTGACGGTTCTCCACCTACCGGATTTGGGCTGGACGCATCTCCTTTTATGGGCGACAGGAAGCATGGTGTTGACGGGGGTGGGGACGGGGCCCCTCTTCTTCCGGGGCGGTCGGCCCGGGCCCTTCTTCTTGGCCACCGCCACCTCCACCTTCACCTCCTCCTTCTCCGCCTCCGCGTCCGAGTCGTCCGAAAACGAGTCGCCAGAGTTACCGGACATCACTGCGGGGGGGAAACGAAACCCAGTTAGACAAACTGGGTCAAACTGGGACAGAGTAGTCCTCCCAGTTAACAGTCTCTCCCGGTCTAACTGTCCCAGTTTAACTCGGGTCTAACTGGGACTGGGACTGGTCCCAGTTAGGCCCTAGTCAAACTGGGACAGAGTAGTCTGTACTCTACTGGGATAGAGTAGTCCTCCCAGTTAGACCAGAGTTAAACTGGGACAGAATAGTCCAACCCAGTTGGACTATTCTGTCCCAGTTTGACTCAGTTTGGTCCCAGCAGGAATACTCATGTGGTTAAACATCCCATTATCTAAAACCTCTGATAAAAACGTAAACACATGGGTGGTGGTGGTGGTGATGATGATGGTGGTGATGGTGGTGGTGGTGTGTGATGGTGATGGTGGTGGTGGTGATGGTGGTGGTGTGTGGTGGATGACGGTGGTGGTGATGGTGATGGTGGTGACAGTGGTCCCCCACATCAGGGCCTCACCGTCCAGCTCCAGGCAGATGTGCTGCAGGCTCATCCCGCGGAACAGCACGCCCTCGCGCTCGCCGTACAGCACCACCCGCCCCACCTGCCCCATCAGCGCCGGGTCGCGCACAATGGTGGCGCAGTTCTGCGTCACGTGGTACTCCCGCTCCAGGAACTCCTCCAGCCGCTGGGTGGCCCGGCCGGCCCCGGCGGCGGCGGCGGCGGCGGGGCCACCCCCAGCGGCGGCCACCGCCGCGCCGGGGGCCGTGGCGCCGACGGGGCCCTCGCCTCCCTCCTCCAGCAGCAGCAGCTGGCTCAGGATGGCCACCTGCCGCCGCACCCGCGTGCCCGTGAGCGCCCCGGGGTTCTTGGCGCCGCTGGCCCGCGCCAGGTTCCGCAGGAGGTCGGTGCCGCGCAGCGGCGTGGCCGGCGAGTGGTACGGCCGCGAGAACACGTAGGGGCTGCCCGGGTCCACGCCTACGTTGGGGCTGGTCTGCAGCAGCAGCTCCAGGCAAGACTCGCTGTGCGGCGGCAGGATGAGGGGCTGCATGCGGCCCCGCTTGCCCACCACGCCCGCCCGCGGCAGGTGGCAGAGCACGTGGCGCTCGAAGGGCGAGAGGAGCGCCTCCGTGCCGGTGGGCGTGGCCGGGGCGGGGCCGCCGCCGCCGGCCGGGGCGGAGGGCGGCGGGGGCGGCGGCAGGGTGCGGTTGCGGTAGTCCTGCAGGGAGAGCTTGGCCACCTCGCACTCGCGGTGGCGGTTGTACAGGATGAGCAGCGAGAGGCTGGAGTGGCAGAGCAGGCGCCACGCCTCGGCCGAGTGCGGCGAGCGCGTGAGGGACAGGAAGGAGGCGTGCTGCTGCCGGCGCAGGTACAGCACCAGGCAGGACAGCGAGGACAGCAGCGGGGAGATGTGTTGTCTGTGGGTGCTGTGGGGAGACAGGGGGGGGGGGGGGGGGGGGGGGACACCCAGTGGTTAGCACTCGTGATGTGACTGTTACAGCGACCACGGCGTCTCACGCACTACAAACCAAGACGGATGTTTGGGGACTGTGACGACGTGGCAAGAGTGACAGCTAGCATTGGAAGTGAGGACACATTCTGAACTGTTGACGAAAAAAAGAGTGATTGGCTTTGCTTCTATATTTGGCTGCTCTAATATTGCAGCAAAAGTAAGGTCATCAAAGGAGAAATCAATATGAGGTTGGAAAAGGCGCTCTCCATCGCTTGAATATAATTTAATTTGGTCGTTTTGAGAGATGGCCAGCGCATAGCAATAACTCACACTGACGTAGTTATGTCAAGGTGTCCCTATCGTCTAAGCAGGGTCTCCTTGCTAATGGCAATATCAAGTCGCCGTTACAAATTAAGATATCTCGCCCTTGCCGCGCGTGTTCCGCACGTTTTCCACCCACAACATGCTTGGTTGCTAGGCGACAGACGCCACCACTGCACCGCAAGCCACCGTCGTTGAACACCGGCGAGACACACACACACACACACACACACACACACACACACACACACACACACACACACACACACACACACACACACACACACACACACACACACACACACACACACACACACACACACACACACCTGAGCAGCTCTCCGTTGGTCTCCTCTGGCGGCGCCTCCTCCTCCTCCTCCTCCTCCTCCTCCTCCTCCCCCCCGTCGGCGCTCAGCTCCAGCTCCTCCTCCTGGTCCACGTGGGGCTCGGGGGTGGGCGGGGGCGCCAGCTCCTCCTTCTCCACCTTCTGCTGCTGCTGCTGCTGCTGCTGCTCCTCCTGCTTCTCCCTCTTCATCCTCTGGCCCCTCCGGGGGGCGGGCGGCGGGGAGGAGGAGGACGAGGAGGAGGCCGGCGGGGGCGGGGCCACCTGTGGCGGGGGCGGCGGCGGCGGCGGCGAGGGGCTCTTGACCCGGGACGCGGCCTGACTGGCGCCCGCGCCCCGCTTGGCGGCCGGCGCCGTCGGCCCGGCGCCCTTCCTGCTGCTGGCGGCGGCGGCGGCGGGGGGCGGGACCAGGGACGGCGGGGACAGGGAGAGCGAGAAGGAGACGGCGGGGCCGGCCGAGCGCGTGGCGGGCGACTCCCTCTCCCGCTCCCGCTCCCTGGAGGAGGAGGAGGAGGAGGAGGAGGAGAAGAGCGGGGGCGGGGTGGGGTTGGAGGAGGAGGGCTGCGGGACGGCGAAGGAGTGCGTGGCGGCCGCGGAGGGCGGGGCCGGCGTGGAGGAGGAGGAGGAGGCCCGCGCGTGCGCGTGCGAGCCCCCGTTGCCGTTGGCCGCGTGCGCGTGCAGGTGCGCAAGCTCCATGGCGGCGCGCACCTCGGGCTGCCCGGCGTGGTGCTTCTCCAGGTGGCGCGCCAGCGAGCGGTAGTGGCGCCCGCAGTACGGGCAGTGCTGCCGCCGGCTCACCGTGGCCGCCGCCGCCACGCCCGACGCCCCCCCGATGTTGATGTTGATGTTGTTGTTGATGTTGGTGGTGGGCGGGGCCATGGCGCTCACCGGCGGCGGTGGCGGCGGCTGCTGCGCTTGCGACTGGGAGCGGGAGTGTTGCGCGGCCGCCGCCGCCGCCGAGGGCCGCGCGAACGACGAGCAAGGGCGGCCGGGCCCCCGGGAGGAGGTGGCCGCCGGCGCCGCCGGTGGGGCCGGGGGCGGGGCGGAGCCCTTCTTCTTGGCGTTGACGCCGGCGGCCGCCATCTTGCGCTTCTTGCGGCGCCGGAGCATGCGGCCCCGCATCTCCTCCATGTCCTCCTCGTCGTCGTCGTCGTCGTCGTCCTCTTCCTCCTCCTCCTCCTCGTCCTCCTCGCGGTCCGAGTCGCTGGGCTCAGAGTGCGTGAGGGGGGAGGAGGAGGGGGAGAGCGACCAGGAGGGGGTGAGGTAGTCCGAGACGGAGAGGGAGAGCGGGTGGGGGCCCGCCTCTTCCTCCTGTTGGATGGTGGATTCAAAACAGAAACGGCGCCGGGTGAGACACGCATAACATCAAATAGACTGTTCAGCTAATAAAGCATTGATGTTCAATGTTCTCCGTCCGATTGGAATAATGTACCTGTCAACATTAGATCTGGTTCAGCTCTATACTTAAAATACATAAAAATGCTCTTTCTTCTTACTATAGGAACAGCTGTACTTCAAATGTCTACATTTCGTCTGATACCATCACTTCCCCATGTATTCACCTCTTCCCTATAGAAATCGTATGCAAGATTGATGTGAAGCTTTAATCATGCAAGTGTGTGTGCGTGTGTACATGTGTGTGTGTTGTTTAGGTTTTTTTTTTGTTATTCAGAAATATGTTCCTAACGTGTTGTTATTTGTTGTTACGGGAGAACGAGACGGGGTTCATCTCAAGGGGCGACTCCTAATAAAGCAACGGGAACATTTAAATAAAGAGCGTTCAAAAGAGAGCAACACCCACCATGGCGTTCTCCCCCCAGTCCGTGAGGCTGTAGTCCACCGTGATCTCCTCGCCCTTGGCGATGTCCCGGATCGCTATGACGACCAGCCGCACCTGGCTCCCGCAGTGCACCTCGCGGATGCGGCAGTTGGGCGGCGGGTGGAAGAGCACAGGGCCGCGCACGCCGCTGGACCCGTCCTCGCCCAGCTCGGGCACGCTGCCGACACACACACACACACACCTCAGTAAAACGTGTGACGGCAGAGCGCGTACCTCTGGTTGGGCTAGCCGTAGCTTAGCTTACCATAGCTGGGACGGGTCGGCCAGGTAGTAGGGGCTGCCCGGCGGTGGGAGGCGGTCCTCTGCGCCCTCGGGGTATTGGCCGTCCCCTGCGAGTGCACACACACACACACACACACACACACACACACACACACACACACACACACACACACACACACACACACACACACACACACACACACACACACACACACACGTTAATGCTCCACAGTAGCTTGCTGCATTGCATCACTTGCATGGACGCACTCGACAGCCCCGACTCGGGCCCCCGGGGGCCGTGGGATTATTAGGGGCCGACTCAGGAGTGACAGAAAGGGCCAAGGCTTTGATTGGCAGATCCGGCATTGGAGCAGAGGTTCGCAGTGTGCGGGGCCCCGGCACTGTTCTCCACGCGAGCGGGAGGACAGGAAACGCTTGATGGATTGATGGCCCAAGCCAAACAAGGCGCCGCTCCGTTTTTAGAACCAGCCGATATGGAACACAATACAAGGCTGCAAGATGGATTGACAAGGGTTTAAGTCTGATCTCGGGGTTTCCTCCACGTTTACTCTGACTTGATATCAATGTCTGAGTGTGAGTGTGAGGGCTTGACACTAAACCTGTTTTTTTTTAATTTGTTGTATTTTTAAACTGAGGGGAAAAAACATAGGAAGGAAAGAGACCCCCCCCCCCCCCCCCCCCGTGTGTGTGTGTGTGTGTGTGTGTGTGTGTGTGTGTGTGTGTGTGTGTGTGTGTGTGTGTGTGTGTGTGTGTGTGTGTGTGTGTGTGTGTGTGTGTGTGTTTCTCTATTGCGATGTGATGTGATGGTTTACTAATCGGATCTGATGTGGTCCAAAGGGGCGGGTTTATTATCATGGTAACAAATAGCCAAAAGCGTCTGTTTCTCTCTCTTGTTGGATGACTTCGTCAGCAAATGTAGAAAGCTATTCAGTTACTAGGTAGATACTGGTTGGTCATTTAAGGGTAAGCAGTAACAGCAGCAACTTGCCTCCCTATATATATATATATATATATATATATATATAATCTATTTACCTACTAGGTCAACATATTCACCTGGTGAGTCACATTAAAACACACTATAGGTCTTAAAAACACCTTAACATCGAAAGAACTAGGGAGTGTTACACTGAAAATAGCATGGGCCACCAAATGGAATTTTGTGTTTGTGTGTGTGTGTGTGTGTGTGTGTGTGTGTGTGTGTGTGTGTGTGTGTGTGTGTGTGTGTGTGTGTGTGTGTGTGTGTGTGTGTGTGTGCACTAACCAGGGCTGTAGCTGTGCTCAGACATGCTCTCCTCCTCTTCATCTTCGGTGACGTAGGCGCGATCACAAACCTTCACAGGCGTCCCCTTCCTCTTCCTTCCACATACGCGGCTGCATGAATGAATGAATTAAAAAAATAATTAACACACATGTCAAGGATTCATTCAACACATCAAAGCCTGTCAGAGACTCTTCTGTAGTGAGCACTTCAAAGGCATGGCAAGTGAAATGTGCCAGGCAAGGATATCCTGGAAATATCCAACATAAAACGGTCCTTGATTTACTTTAAAGACAGGGTTTTCCTGGTCTTATACATCAGAGATGCTATAAGCCACGAGGACAAATGGCTAAGCTTTTGAAACCAGAGTTTACCTCATTACACATGTGATGGTACACGTTGAGTGATTTTCTGGTATACTTTCACCAACATAAATATGATCCTAATTTAGCTAGAGGTACTGTTCAGTTCCTCTTACAACAGAATCATAGATGGACAGAACAATTGTATTATATATTTATTCTTGCTTTACAACAGTATCATGATAACACTCTCTCTCTCTCACACACACACACACACACACACACACACACAGTGAATATGTTGAACTATTAGGTAAATAGATTATATATATATATATATATATATATATAGGGAGGCAAGTTGGCACTGCTTACCCTTAAATGACCAACCAGTATCTACCTAGTAACTGAATAGCTTTCTACATTTGCTGACGAAGTCATCCAACAAGAGAGAGAAACAGACGCTTTTGGCTATTTGTTACCATGATAATAAACCCGCCCCTTTGGATCACATCACATCAGATCCGATTAGTAAACCATCACATCACATCGCAATAGAAACACACACACACACACGCACACAGGTAAACCGTTGAAATAAAGGGTTAAAAAAGGCATTTGTCATTCACGTCCCATAGTTTGACACACTATACCCTGGGGGGCGTTTTACTCGTGGTCAGCAACTTTGTTTACAGGAGATCTGATTAGCCCTGTGCCATCCCTCAATGGCCAACCCAAAACAAAGTGTGACGACAGCAGGCGATCGGGATATGCGGGCATGTCATGATCATCATCATCCCATGGAGACCTGGCGTGCCACAGAGGAGCCCCTCACTAACACTAACCCGGTGGAGGGGAAGCTGGCACCAACACACATCACTGGCTGCTGCTGCTGCTGATCTCTACGCTGGCTCTACCACGGCTAACCAGTTAGCTCACACTAGCCTCTGCTATCTGGTATATCACGTGAAAAAAGACCAAAATACAAGTGCTACGAATTCGTGATGTGCACAAGCCTCGGATACACGCAATCTGGCACCCCCTCCCCACCCCCCCAAAGAAAAACGCGCACAGAGGAAGCCTCGGCGGAGACCCCGCATCGCCCCCCACTTCCATTTTCCTCCACGATATTAAACCATGCGAGCGAATAACAAGCAGCGGACTCAACTAGCGTGCGTGTCCCCGGCCTAGCCGTCCGAGCGCGGCGCAGAGAGAGCCACCCGGAGCTTATGTTTCTCACCCCCGTGGCGGCGGAGGTTTGCTCCCGTCCCCGTCGCTGTCGAGGGTCGGCGGCTCCCGGTAGTCGAAAGGCGACCGTACGTTCTCCGCCATTAGGACTCCTCTTCCCTACCTCTCGCGCTCCGACGCTCCTCGCGGTGCGCATGCGCGCCGCTCTGTGTCGGGGTTCTAATTGTAAAATGGGGGGTACCGTTTTGGAGAGAGATGGCCCTGCAATTAACACACGTCGCCCGTATCACGCTCTGTGTCCGATTGCCGTTGTGCAAATGTGTCTCAGTGATATCCAGTGTGTTATCCAGTGATGCAGTTGAAGTGGATAACATACTGGATATCATTATCGAATGATGCAGTTGAAGTGGACCCCTTGAACGGTTTAATTGAACGCACACATGGAGATGATATATACACAACTGGATTTTAATGTCATTTTAAACTACATTCAATGAATTATTAGTGTTGCTGATTGGATATAACTTCAACATTACATTGCATGAAAACAACAGGTTTGATATAACAATTCACAGCGCAGGTCATTCATTCTTAAAACATTCAGTCCATTTGACAACATCTCTGTGATGGTGATTTGAGTTTGGTTCAGTGTGAAACATTTATCTACAGGCTTCATCAATTCATCATCAAATCACTTCAACGTTGTGAACACAATATAGCAGCATTTTCAAGAATGAGAATACAATAACGCCAAGTGAACATACAGGACCCAGAAATCACACCAAGCTAAAAATAGTACTGGCACAGTAAAGTCTGAGCATACATCTATCTTGTTCACACTACGATAGCATATAGGGCTAGCCTGGTGTTACTATCTGCATGTTAAGTCACAGTTTATCAGTCAGTGAGTTCTGGCTACAATCTAGCAGGATTTCTAGTGTTAGTTGGAATAACTTAAAATATCTTCACTAAACCTATTCTAATTAAATAGTTCACCTTTAGTGAGTAAAGAAAATAAATATATTTAAAAAAGAAAACCACCAAAAATGCAACAACAATTGAAGAGAACATTTCCAAAAGAACGGCCAACAGTTTGGAAGTACAGGTCATTTTGACACGTGCCAGGGAAATACCAGTCTTAGTGAAGCTAGTAGAATTTGTTCAAGGGGCTTGTTAAACCTTTCTCAAAGCGTTCTCTTTGCAGGTTAACCAGAGAGGAACCATTCCTTCACATTAACTTCTTCCTTTCCTCTCTTTTTTTTAAATTCTTCTCAGCACATTCACACCCCGAGCTGGTTTAGTTTGGATACAGAATCCGTCGCGGTTCACATTCGGGCTTGGATAAAAAGAAACAGAGTTAGACGGCGACGTCCTCCTCTGTGTCGTGGCTCTGTGTGTGTATGTTGTGGAGGGTCGTCTTGGCATGGTCGGACCAGTGCAGTAGCTCCAGCAGCACGCGATACGTCCACATTTTGAGGGCAAAGGATCCCATCTCCCCATCCACCTCCTGCACGCAAGACAGCGGAAGAAGAAGAAGAAGAAGAAGATGAAGATAGCATTCGTCACACACGTCTGACCTGGCCCATTATCAAGTAACTAAGATGGGCCTACGAAGAACAACACAGAAAACCTTGAACTCAGTCATGTGTGACCAGGAAGCATTCAACCAAAAGCACAGAGCGAGCCGAGTATGTTTATTTATTAACTAAATTAAAAGGCTCAAACTCTACCACTATTTTGGCAACAGGTGGTGGAAAAACATTTCCAAACTTAATTTCAATGTCACAGCCGATGTGATTCTGAGTTGAACCAAGCAATCCGATTGGTCAACAACTAGACCCTTTAGAATATCTCCCATATCTGCATAACAGCTCACAATCTTTGCACAATAAATGTGTTTGATTACCAATTTGACTTATCTACAACACATCCTAATCAAACTGAATTGTACCGATTTCTTAACGTTCTGACGGGTCAAGAGTCATCAATCACCGGGATTACCTTTTAAACCAACACACGCTGCAAGTCAAGATAAGGACACACTCTATTGATCCGAACAGGAACCGGAGCAGGAATCAGCTTCATACTGAGTCAGGCCCGTTTTAAATGGTAACTTTGTTACCTTTAATGCTTTCCTGTATAATAAAAATAAATAAAAATAAATAAATCCCAGACAGGGGAAACGCGAAAAAGACTGTGGCATGTCACCGCCTCTCCACCTCCTGGCACGCAAACCACCCACAACAACACAACCCCTACGTCAACAACAACAACAACAACAACCCCTGCTCCTGCACCGGGGGGGGGGGTACCTCGGTGCAGGGGTTGTCGGGGGTGACCTCCGCGCCGCCCCCCCCCTCCTCCAGCAGCGCCCGGGTGCTGTGCAGCAGGTGCTTCAGCCTGCTGCGGACGCTCTTCCTCAAGGCCTCGTACTCCCCCTCCAGCTCCCCCATCTCCTCCTCCTCCCTCACGATGAGGCAGTGCAGCAGGCCCAGGCACTGGCGCAGGGCCGCGTGCAGCTCCTCCACCGCGGGGCCCCCGTCCAGGGCGTCCGGAGACGGGGGGACGATGCGTTCCCCGTCGGGGGTGTGGTCCGGCAGGAGGCTCTCCCGCTCTCTCTAGGGGACGGGGGACGGGGACCGGGGGAGGAGTTATAGTTTACGACGACAATAAACTACAAGATGACAAGAGGAGGAGAGCATGTGTGAGCATAGCTACAGCCCTGGTGTACGTGCGCACACACACACAGTATCAGTTCTTTAACAGTGGGGATAACATGGATGTAACCTCCGCTTGATTTGAGAAAATAAGTGTAAAATGCAAAGTGATCGAGGAGAAGCAGTGCAGTTGTGTCTTTAAGTTCAGCAGAAATGATGCATGCAGCGGAGGGCAACGACGACTTTGATTGTATTGATTTGATAAAAGCAGGGGTGAGGGGGGGGGGAGTGAGTGAGCCAGAGGATCCATTAGGACTCTTTCCATTAGGGTGAGCCGGTATGGGCGTTCGGGATGATTCAATTATGCACTGCAGCAGCAATCCATCCACCAGACTGCACATACAAAAGCCAACAACAACGCATAGCAGCAGCCGGTTAGACAGGCTATGAAACATAGCCATGATATATAAGTATGTGTATCACGCGGGAGGGGGCGACAGACATACTGGCACTGCCTGGGAAAGTAACGGGACGATGATCTATCAATCATAATCCAGCCAGGCGATAAAGGTAAACATGAGCGGGTCGACTTGTACTCACGTATAACTGGAGAAGTTGATCGCACTCCTGGTGCAGCAGCAGCGCCAGATCCACCGCTCTGGCCGTCCGGGACCGGCTAGGTGCGGGCATGTCGAGCAGGGCATCGAGGTCTGCCGTTATCTCCTGCTCGGCCATGTCGGACACGGACACGGACCTATTTAGGTGGCGAGGAACGGAGGGCGGTGAGTTGGATGAAATAACACCGGGACACCAATGTTATTTCCGTTGGGTCAACGTGAAACTCCCCGAAGATATCCACCACCTTTAGTGTTTTGAGGGTGTGCGATTCTAGAAAAGCATACACTTTTCTCCCCCAACCGGCTCTGCAGTTTCGTGTTCAGTATAGCATGCTTGTTTCGATGTTATGTTGCCATGAGCGCAACCCACGGTGCGATGGGGGTTTAATTCGTTCCGTGGGGCGTTTTTAGGGGGATGCACAGGAGATTTTGTTTGGTGACGTCACAGTATGACCATGTCTCCCCCCCCCCCCCCCCCCCCCCAACCCTTATCTCCCGACTCCCAATCCCCTATCTCCCGACCCCACAGTTGCTGCTCTCCATTTGTATTATAATGTATTATTAATGTATTATAATCCGTATTATAATGCATGCAACGTTCATCTCATCAACAGAAGGAACGACATTTACGTTCATGAATCAAGAGGCTAAATTGCAAGTTTGCAGCACAGTTTTGTGAATTGTGTGTCGGCCTAGGTAAAGAAAAAGATGACAAAAATGAGCACAGCAGGTTTGATCATCTTTATTCTACTAACGTAGGTAATATACTACGAGACATTTTAAATGCATTGAATCGCATCCACCAAATGCAAACGGGGCGCCGTTATGTATTGCAATATGTGTCGGACGGTGATGCAATCAAGAAGATGACTAATATAAAAAGCTGGCGGTGGTATTGGTGTGGTTCTCTGAACCGGAGAAGGATGGCACAAGAGAGGATCATGAGGTGGGCCCGTTCTGAAGAGCAGGGGCTAGAAAAGAGCGATAGTTACAACAGGTTGGAGAGATAGGGAAAGGAATATGGAGTGTGATACAATAATCAGAGAGATAGTTTACCCAAATCAACTCTCTAGATAGCCCCTGCAATGATTTCGATGAGTGCACACGCTGCACAGGTTAACTACGGAAGAGTATTAGGGTCACATGTTAAAAAAAAAAAAGTTCTGAGTTTAAAGTCAGACTTCTGACATGTTATTCACTGGTGATAATTACAATCGCGAACGTAGTACACTATATAACACAAGCAGACCGTAGCCCATCCTCGGTGAATATCTAGGTTGGCTGAGTGGACTGAGTGGGTCCATGTCTGCGTACCGAGGGCGCAGAGCACCGGTTGACCACCAGAGGGAGCCAGAGGACCGCCACGTCAGAGCCGCAGAGCACAGGTTGGCCACCAGAGGGAGACAGAGGACCGCCGCGTTTTTAAGGCAACTTGCAATGTCCTTCATAGCGCATCTTAAATCCGCAAATCAAATTAATTCCTCAAGTGAAATAAATAACTAGATCGAAATAAAATATAGAATTAGGGTGGATTATTATCAGATCCCATTAACCTTTAACTTTTGAATGTGTGTTTAATGTGGAAAAGATGTAACAATATTAGAGCAAAAATTAATCAATCTATGTTGTATTGAAAAATTGTGTCCAGTCAAAATTACTGATACTTAGGTTCACTATTTTACAGAGTCTACCTTACCTACGGTTTGGTTATATTAAGAACGTTTTACTAACTAGGTTATATTACTTCTAATGTAGGCTACTATAACTTAATCATTTACTATTACTATTTAGTTATAGGCTATATACAAATCGTTGAATCCAAAGGGACTTCTTTACAGTAAATTCTGATATAATTAATGCTTAAGGATGGCTCAATGGACTATCCAGTATCCATACCAGTATTTCACAATAATATCATTTGATATTATTATATAATTAATAGCCAAATTGGTGTTTGAAGTTAAAGTGAAACACTGGGACCGTCTGAAAACTTGATACACTGTCATTAGCAGACCCAGAATTGAATGACCTGTATTGAATTGTGTTTACTTGTAACAATAATAATTAAAACAGTAAATGAAAGTATTTGATGTTGTTTTTTTGTATCCACTTGTTTTACTTCTGTACAAGCACTTTGCAAACTCTCCAAAATGTGCACATTCATCATTACATACATTTTACAATACATAATTTCATTATATAATTTATGATTCCTAGTATTGCTGCACGCAACATCAATTTGATATTTAAAATGGGTTAAATTAAAGTCTAGCGACTATTCAAATGAGCAACACTCATCATAACTCCCCACGTTACGTGAGAAGCAGCGATAGTCACCCAATGTGTTCCACGGCCAGAACCGCAGCCGTACAGAGTTACCTTATCTACGGTGTGCATTGTGCACACATGGTGCCCGGAATGCACAGATCAGCCATGGAATGGAGACAATGCATGTGTCTGAATGGGGGCAGGTATTCTCTGTTTTTTTTTATCCTTTGTTACAGGTGGAGCCTAACCCTTCACCCCCTAGTGTGTGACGGAGACCGTTGTCATGGTAAACAATGATTTGAATGAAAACGTTTCCATTAGCGTCTATTTATATATGAGGTGATGATGTATGATCTTTAATGATCAATGATCTTACTGATGATCGGCATTATCAGCTGGACACATTAAGGTCCTTTTATTTCCCTGGACTGGATCAGTAGGATAACAATGGGTGGTGCTCTTGAGAGAGTGGTTTTCAGGTCCTATGACCAGACAGACAGACAGACAGACAGACAGACAGACAGAGACGTTGCATTGAACACTTAGAGGACATTAAATATTAATATGGAAGCTTTGCCCCATGGACCCCCCCACTGGTGGCTCTTGGCGGCCCCCAGACCTCGGCTCTCAGCTACCCTGTAGACAGCAAGCAAATCGGTTAGATCAAACTCTCTTTATCACGGCCGCTCCCACAGATGCACTGATCTGGCCTTTGTCTGTACATGAGTCTTTTCTGAGTCCTCGTACCGCGAAATGGAATCTGTTAGGTACATGGAAATGGGTTTGACACATAGGGGCCAGCTGGTATGTGGTGGCTTTTGGCGGGCCGGATGAAAGGAGTCAGTAGGGGTGAAACAATTACAGTAGGAGTGACATGTCCTTCAAATAGAAGGGCAGTGTGCGGCGATAAGAACAACGCAAAGACACGGGCCAAATCCCAACACTCCTCGATCCCATCCGCTCAAGTATGCTGACGTTTCTCTGCGTCACAAAGGTTAGAAATGACAGACCTTTACATTCTGTTTATGCTTTTCATTGCGAACTGACGTCGCAATCCACCGTATGGGGACCGTTGTTATGTTAAACCACTAGGGTTTTGTCACGTTCTGTCATGTTCTCTGTGTTGTAGACTTTTCCCCTCACAGAACATCTCCAGCCTGCAATGATGACACACGTGACATTTACATTTAGGGCATTTAGCAGACGCTTTTCATCCAAAGTGACTGAGAATGAGTACATTTGTCATAAAAAGGATGTCATAGTTAGGATGTTTATAGAACCAAGTGCAAAGCACTAACAACCGCTAGGTTAACCCATTCCCTGCATACCACAAAGATAGCTAGGATGAGATGCTACACAATGAAGTACTGTAACTAAATAAAACATACAATAAGTGTGTACATTAAGTGCCAGGATGTACAACATACAATAAGTAGGAGGGGTGGGACGGGATGGCTATGCAGAGTATTTTAACACATCTCATTCCTCTCATTCTTGTGTGTCTATGCGGTTATTAGGGGTCCTACGAACCGTAGGAACCCCATTGTATTCGTTAGTATTATTATTTTTATCCTGACTTTTTGGCTCCAAAAGTTAATATAAAATATATAATAAAAATTGGCAGGCTTGTAGAACTCGTAAAGTTAGTAAAGGAATCAAAAGATGGGCCATAATAAAACATAGGTGGCGCTATAATACAGCCTTGAAGTTCAGGAATTCAACAGGCTGCCATTACCACTAGGAAGGTGCAATTTGTATGAAACTTTATACATTCACCATTTGTCATGATGAACAACTTTCACATTGCAACCCATATGGTCAGACCATTGGGATATAGTGCAGTGACCACAACTTGACCAAACACCCACACATTAACTCCTTTGGTGCTGAAAGTGGGAAAAGCTGCAAATTGGCACACATGTACCAGGTCACTGTTGGACTATAGGGTGATTAACTAATAGCAATAAGGCAAAAGACAGCAGAGATATGCATTTTAAAGTGAAATACATGCATATGTATACAGCTCTACAACACGTTTAAACAGCTCCAACATTGCATCCAAAACACCTAGGCCCAGCTGTTGAATGTGGCTATTAAGAGGAGATTCCATAGTATACCCATGCCAAATTTGAAGACTATATCTGAAAAAACAACCAAAAAACATTTGTTTGAAGTTCTCCCTTCTGAACCATGGCCTCTGCAGGCTGGGCCTTAAAGGGGTAAACATGTTATTTCGCAAACATCCGTTTGACAGTAGATTTCGACACAGTAGGTTGGTGATTGTTTTGATATGTTAAGTGCCGGAAAAACAGTTTTTAAGGCATACCAATGCATATTACCATACCAACCAAGCTCACCATACCTCCACATAGGAAAGACTTATATTTCTCAAAATATACTCCAATCTGCCCTTGGCAGTCTACGGTCATACTGTCATACTGTCATGTCATACGGTCATACGGTCATACTGTCGTTCATACAGTCATACTGTCATACTGTTGGTCATACGGTCATACAGTAGGACCCCTTCATTGTTGCTTGCAACTATATTTAAATGTCTTTACATGAGTGATATGGGTGACATGTGTGACACGATAATGTGTGTGTGAGAGAGCTCTGATGCCTATGTTGCTGTCACAAGAGCTGCAGTCAAAGACAAATTGCTGCAGCGTAAATCAAGTCGACAGAAATGTTCTGGGGACATAAAATGGTGCTCCATCCAAGGCAGTAAAAAACTTGATTAAACACAAAATGTGAATAGGTGTGTAGGTGATGACATTCCCATTTTTAACATTTAACCCCCTGAAAAAAGGGTTTGAGGTAAAACCCGGTTTATTTTTCAATGATCTCATTCAAAGCTAATTCATGGCGACTGTGGTATCAGTGGTACATACTGTATGCTTCTTTGAAATGTGTGGCATGCGTGAGAATTAGAGAGACAGCGAGTGGGTTTGTATGGCTCTTTAGCATGCAGAAAACATATCTATGGTGCTTTAACACCTATTTACATTAGCTGGTAATAAATCATGCTCAATAACTAAAAAAAAACACCTTTTTATTCTTTTTTTCCTTGACAGTTTGACATCATTGATCGACGGCGGCCTCCCAACACCCACTGGGCCCGTGACATAAGGGCTTCAACGGAGAGAACGGAGCTCGTACGCACAGACACACTAACATTACATTTTACAACCATGAACTATTTCACCATCGTTTCTGTGTTCACCACACCTAAAGAATGCACACTAGCGGGTTGTCACAGCACAAAGCAACCCAGGATCTAATCTCCAATGACAAGCTTATCGAGACATCTACCCCATGCTCCTCCACGCACATGCTCAAAAGCATTCTCAGATATATATATCCCGTGGTCAAGCAGTCCTGGTGCACGGAAGCCCTGAAACAGCAGGTTAACACATCTTTATTTATAACCCTGCTCCACCGGAAGGACATTCTTAAGGGGTTGCACATGCTTACTGTCAAATGGAATTAGCACACAAAAAAAAGGCTCCTGGCATGGATCTGAGCACAATTCTGTTCTGTACCTGAATGTTCCTGGTTGGGGCTGAGCAACTGTAGCAAATAAATCCCCCCCTGGATCAGTAGTCATCTGTATGATCTGTATCTGAATGATATGAATCCCCCTGGGTCTGAAATAAAAAATAATTATATATATATATATATATATATATATATATATATATATATATATAATCTGTATCTGTTGGTGTGTATATTGGTGTGTGGCTGATGGAAAATGTTATGAGGTGTATTTAAATAAATTTAATCCAAGCAAAATAATGTGTTCAATTGATTGATTTATTACATTAGTCAAATGAATGTGAAGAGAACTACTTTCGTCAGGGGAATTTAAACTCATACCAGGGTTAACACTCATACAGGAACTAAAGAGGGTGATTTCTAAAGTGAAAACCATCTGATACAATCACCTCTTTGATTGCAACAATGGTAGCAGAAAGAGCAGGCTGTTCCGGTTCATCTGTGATGGCCTCTAATGCAACCTCTTACCTCAACCATCTTACCTCTGAATGCAAATGGTCAATTCTGTTATGTAGGTGTTCTGCAGTAACCTGGTATCTCCTTACAGATGGACAAAGTCATTATGCTATAGCCGAAAGATAACTCGCGCACTCACAAATTTAGAAATCTAAATTCCAAACAAGCAAACAAACAAGTTTTAGCCAATGTGTGTGATGTTATCAATTAGGTTAAGTCCATTAAAAAAAAAAAAATATATATATATATATAAATAAATAAATAAATAAAAGGTGCTAGCATGTTTTAGAATGTCTATGAAGTTTGATGTGGTGATTGAGTAGATGACTTTATTTATACCCACAGTAGACACAATGTGTAGTAGACACAATGTGCAGGAATGTATGCGTCACTGCGTCAGGTGTGGTGGACAGTGTGCCATCTCTCCTTTTGCTGTAAGGCGGAACTGTTTCAAATGAACAACATCGATGAACTGTTACTTGCATTAAAAAATAATCAAGAAATGTACACACTGGCTCTCGCTGTCTGTACAGCCTGGGATTGTCTGCAATTGTATTATACATATGAAAACATAAATCCTTGGACCAGTCACACTATCTCAGAAAGTCCCTCAAGTGTATGTGGACCAGCAGAGGAAGAGGGAGATCAGACTGCATCTGTAAGAACGGCAAAATAACGCAACGCGTTAATAGTTTAACGGACAATATTAAATTAATTGGAAATTATCCGAGACACAAGGCCCACTCAAAAGCCGATAATTATTCTCTGCCATGACCCCCACAATCTAGAAACCTCTCACAGCAACTAAGAACAACAGTGTTGAAGGGTGACTGCAAGTGAAACGGTCACAGTTTGAAATTTTCAGTTTGACTTTTGTCAAACTGTGTCCTTTTGGTTTCTTCTCCTATATGTCCTCAGTTATTATGTTATTTAACCTCTTCAGTCTTGATTGAGTTTGACCTGTTTTGATTGTGGATTGCATCATTCTGTGTATTTAATCCCTCCGTTTTGGTTGCCCTTTGTTTGATGATCCTATTCTGTAGCTAACCCAGTCTGGGTTAGCTAGCTTATCAACAACTAAGTGTCTTAGTTGTTGATAACTCCTTTTGTTTTACTTCAGAAAGTCTGCCAGTTCTTTTGGCTTGTTGCTTTTGTTAATCTTTTAATTTTTGTCTCTCATTTCCGAGCTCCAACTTGTCAGACATGGTGTACTTCATCGTTAATGTGAAGGAAATTATTATAAAACAGTTTTTTGCTGTGGTTATAGCACAATGGGGAATTGAACTGCTAATTTACTGATTAACTTAGATAGCTAGTGTTGACCTCCTCCACCCTCTATGTTTTCAAAAGTAGGATAAATTTATGTGACATTAGGTGTAATAATAGGTGACATTTCCTTTAAGTCACATGTTTGTCATGGAAGACTTCTATATCTTCTACCTCCCGGACTGCCAAGGCAGAAGGGAACTTTTCAGGCATGGGGAATGCATAAGAAACACGCCTTCGAAGGGGAACAATGGAATAATCTGATGCACGTGGACAATGAATCTGTGATGACTGACATTTTGCACCCTGTCTATCTGTCCTTAACTCATCTCAGAAAACCCTTGACACGTCATACTAACCCACCCATATAAGTGTGCGTGCCAACATCTCACTAGCAATTTGCACAGTTTGAGAGTTTGACAAGTGGATCCAATCTAAGCATTCAATCAAGATTTATATATTTTTTATTTAAGAAGGTGCCACAGACACATACATTTGAAACTTTGGAACTAAATTAAAGGTGAGTCCTTGATATTTTTATGTTTAATTACCTTTTAGGAACTGCATCATTGTATTATTTGCACACTTTTGCATGAATGCCCGTTAATATAATTTTACCACTGGATGGTGACACACTGAGGATGGAAGATTTTTTGACATTTTGGAACTGATTACCACTTAATTATGTTTAAATATGCCTAACTCTTAATATGTTAATGTTTAGTATGACCTTTTGAGTAGAATATTGGAGAGGAATACTGAAAGTCAAGTCACTTAAATTGAATAATGCACATAAAAGACTTAAATTACATTTTTCTAAGATTTTAACAATGCACACAAAGTGATGCTGGACAGGAACAGAACTGGGCAGAGTAGATCTTTCAAAAACTGGCTGGAAAAAACTTTACACATGTTTTTTTCTGATTATCACAGTTATTAACAGTAACAGTGAAGAAATGTCATAGATCACTGTGTTTAAGATAATAAAATACATTAATTGTGGTTCACTTGCACTTCAGAATTCACAGATTGTTAGTAAATGACAATGATGACAATGGCAGTGTATATTGCAACGTGACTGTGGAGTGAGTCAACATCTATTGGAGTTTACAGGAGAACATTCTTGTGTCAGTGATTCCAAATCATAGGGTTTGTGGTTTGAACTATTAGCAGATGTATACATCTGCTACATACATACATAATACATTGATTGTGTGACAACAAGAACAGCAAAGGAGACATCTAACAATGTAGAATTGTGGAATTGCCATTTTAGTCAATATTAAATATATAAATATGGATATGAAATTAAAGAATTAGGCGACATTGGACGTTTTTCCCGAAGGACTACTTTAATTTAATAGTTAATATAATATATAATGTTAATATAATATTAAATAATATTTAATATAAGTTATAATGCCACATTTATTTATTTCAGGGGAATTTTGTTTTGTATGCCACATTTATTTCCTCATGGCACATTTCCTTCTGGTTTATTCAAAAGAGTGGGCGTGGTTATCTCAGACTAGAGCAGGTGTACAGACTGGATCGAGGTCACGAGCATGTCAACTGGGACGTTCAGAGTCGGTCGTCCCACACCCGTGCTCGAAGTAACGTTGAGTCCTTGGACCTGTTCCACACAAACATGGGGCTGAATCAGTCCCAAACAATTGAAGACCTCGTCATCCATATCCATATCTTGAAGGGCGCTTATTTCCAAATAGGGACCGAGTATTTCTAAAAGGTCTTCAATAGGCTTCGAGGCACAATAGTAGCCGCCATCGATGCGCCATATTGTCCGCACTTGTCCCACCTTATTTTCAAGTGTCCCACCTTATTTTGTAAGTCATGTCCTTCCATCCGTCAGAAAACTGTTCAGTGATTCAGTGCTTTAGCTGTTTGAGATAACCACTCCCCCTCATTTGAATATACCAGACGGAAATGTGGCATTGAATTAATATATGTGGCATTAAATAATTATATGTGGCATTTAATAAATATATGTGGCATTAAATAATTATATGTGGCATTAAATAAATAAATGTGGCTTTAGGAAATAAAAGTTCCCTGAAATCAATAACTATAGCATGATGAACTAAAGGTCCCCTTAAATAAATAACAGTAGTCAACAATGTCTTGTCTATTTACGTATTTCATAGCTATATGTATTTATTCAATGACTCAAATGGCATTCCATACAGAATACTTTTGAAGGTGAGCTGCTCTCAAGCTTAAGGTTGAAGTCTCCCAAACATCCGACTATACAAAGTCACAATGGGTGGTCGCTTTAAAGTTCATCTTTCACATTAGACATTAGAGAAATTAACCTGTATCTGTCATAACTCTGATGACATGATCTGAGAGTTATGTGCATGCGTGTCGTGTCATGTCTTAGGCTTGTCACGGTATCCGGTTCACCGGTGTGATACGGTGATCATTACCGCCACACCGGTTTTTACAGAATTGTAACAGATTTCAATGAACGCAGTAGACCTATGTTAACAGAACGACATAGAACTGACATCGATTTCACTACATACTTGCCTGACGAGCACCTTTACAATGCGCTGAATAAAGTCCACAAACAATGGATTTGTGCAAAACACCACGAGGCTACCTGCAAAATGAAGGTGGACATAGCGTGGACTAATATAACTGCGATTCACTGCAAAGAGTTGTCAGCTCCCAACACATATGATGTCAAGTCTCGCGAGATGATGCTTCTATGCCAATTCCCGCTAATCTTGCCTCCTCGCTTCATGATTCCCCCTAGCGGCGAATACAAGCAACGGTAAATACTGTATTTTACAAATGTGTAAAAATGTGTGTGTGCCTACCGATAACAAAAAAAGAATACAGTGACAAGCTATGTGACTGAAAAGTTACAATAAAAGTGTGATTTATTTGATAATGTTGAATGTTTTCTTTCATCCTTAGGGTAAAAAAGAAGACAGAATGGATTTGAGAAGGAGAAAATCGGCATTTCTCTTTATTCTGGGTAGGTTCATACAATAATAAGAGAAGCTTTCAGGGCTGGCCCGAATACATACATTTTACATATTAAAATAGGAACCAGTTATTATTAGTAGGGAGAGCTTTTGGGCCTTTCTCCAACTTTGAAATAGATGCTAAATGCATTCATTATTGAAACCCTTCTAGACCCATTAACCCTCCCTCTTGCCGCAATCCATTTATTTTTATTGAAATCGACTAGTTGGAGCACCACCATGGAAAACTAAATCCCGGGGAGAATCCTACAACATTTAATAAATATTATCATTATTCCAACTAGCTCTTTTAACGTCTATCTATGTTGGTCTTGCTAATTCTCACACTGGACGACCACTCGTCAAACTACTAATACTAATGAAGGATTATTCAGTCGTTACATTTTCGGAATGAAACATCAACGGAAGCGGCAAAGAGAAGCATTCTCTGACTGAGGGAATCACGCATCCTTACATATTTGCTCATATCTTTTCATTTACACTTTATACAAAATACTTTAATACTAAATTGAGATTTAAATACCTACCTAATGAACGAACAAATATTAAAATATCCTGGCTCAGCACTAGAAAATAAAAGCGTGTGTAGGACATGATATGTATGATAAGTATGATTAAATTAAATTCCTATACATTTTAAGTAACATTTTAATGTGTTTTTCCAAATGAATGCAAAGTTGCCTTTCAATTGGCTTCCAATCCGATGACCATATCAGCGGAATCCTCCACCAGCATGGCACCAACCACTGGAGGTTCAACAACCACAGGAGGATCATCAACTACTGGAGGATCAACAACCACTGGAGGATCAACAACCACTGGAGGATCAACAACCACTGGAGTATCAACAACCACTGGGGGTTCAACAACAGGAGGATCAACAACCACTGGAGGATCAACAACCACTGGAGTATCAACAACCACTGGAGGATCAACAACCACTGGGGGTTCAACAACCACTGGAGGATCAACAACTGGAGGATCAACAACCACTGGAGGATCAACAACTGGAGGATCAACAACCACTGGAGTATCAACAACCACTGGAGGATCAACAACCACTGGGGGTTCAACAACAGGAGGATCAACAACCACTGGAGTATCAACAACCACTGGAGGATCAACAACCACTGGGGGTTCAACAACAGGAGGATCAACAACCACTGGAGGATCAACAACTGAAGGATCAACAACCACTGTAGGATCAACAACCACTGGAGTATCAACAACCACTGGAGTATCAACAACCACTGGAGGATCAACAACCACTGGAGGATCAACAACCACTGGAGGATCAACAACCACTGGAGTATCAACAACCACTGGAGGATCAACAACCACAGGAGGATCAACGACCACTGGAGTATCAACAACCACTGGAGTATCAACAACCACTGGAGGATCATCAACCACTGGAGGATCAGCAACCACTGGAGGATCAACAACAGGAGGATCAACAACCACTGGAGGATCAACAACCACTGGAGGATCATCAACCACTGGAGGATCAGCAACCACTGGAGGATCAACAACAGGAGGATCAACAACCACTGGAGGATCAACAACAGGAGGATCAACAACCACTGGAGGATCAACAACCACTGGAGGGTCAACAACCACTGGAGGATCAGCAACCACTGGAGGATCAACAACAGGAGGATCAACAACCACTGGAGGATCATCAACCACTGGAGGATCAGCAACCACTGGAGGATCAACAACAGGAGGATCAACAACCACTGGAGGATCAACAACCACTGGAGGATCATCAACCACTGGAGGATCAGCAACCACTGGAGGATCAACAACAGGAGGATCAACAACCACTGGAGGATCAACAACAGGAGGATCAACAACCACTGGAGGATCAACAACCACTGGAGGGTCAACAACCACTGGAGGATCAACAACCACTGGGGGTTCAACAACAGGAGGATCAACAACCACGGGAGGATCAACAACTGAAGGATCAACAACCACTGTAGGATCAACAACCACTGGAGTATCAACAACCACTGGAGGATCAACAACCACTGGGGGATCAACAACCACTGGAGGATCAACAACCACAGGAGGATCAACAACCACTGGAGGATCAACAACCACAGGAGGATCATCAACCACTGGGGGATCAACAACCACTGGAGGATCAACAACTGGAGGATCAACAACCACTGGAGTATCAACAACCACAGGAGGATCAACAACCACTGGAGGATCAACAACCACTGGAGTATCAACAACCACTGGAGGATCAACAACCACAGGAGGATCAACAACCACTGGAGTATCAACAACCACTGGAGGGTCAACAACCACCGGAGGGTCAACAACCACTGGAGGATCAACAACCACTGGAGTGTCAACAACCACTGGAGGATCAACAACCACTGGAGGATCAACAACCACTGGGGGTTCAACAACCACTGGAGGATCAACAACAGGAGGATCAACAACCACTGGAGGATCAACAACAGGAGGATCAACAACCACTGGAGTATCAACAACCACTGGAGGATCAACAACCACTGGAGGATCAACAACCACTGGAGGGTCAACAACCACTGGAGGGTCAACAACCACTGGAGGATCAACAACCACTGGAGTATCAACAACCACTGGAGGATCATCAACCACAGGAGGATCAACAACCACTGGAGGGTCAACAACCACCGGAGGGTCAACAACCACTGGAGGATCAACAACCACTGGAGTGTCAACAACCACTGGAGGATCAACAACCACTGGAGGGTCAACAACCACTGGAGGATCAACAACCACTGGAGGATCAACAACCACTGGAGTATCAACAACCACTGGAGGATCATCAACCACAGGAGGATCAACAACCACTGGAGGGTCAACAACCACCGGAGGGTCAACAACCACTGGGGGTTCAACAACCACTGGAGGATTAACAACCACTGGAGGATCAACAACCACTGGAGGATCAACAACCACTGGAGTATCAACAACCACTGGAGGATCAACAACCACTGGAGTATCAACAACCACTGGAGGGTCAACAACCACTGGGGGTTCAACAACCACTGGAGGATTAACAACCACTGGAGGATCAACAACCACTGGAGGATCAACAACCACTGGAGTATCAACAACCACTGGAGGATCAACAACCACTGGAGTATCAACAACCACTGGAGGGTCAACAACAGGAGTATCAACAACCACTGGAGTATCAACAACCACTGTAGGATCAACAACCACTGGAGGATCAACAACCACTGGAGGATCAACGACCACTGGAGTATCAACAACCACTGGAGGATCAACAACCACTGGAGTATCAACAACCACTGGAGGGTCAACAACCACTGGAGGATCAACAACCACTGGAGGATCAACAACCACTGGAGGATCAACAACCACTGGAGTATCAACAACCACTGGAGGATCAACAACCACTGGAGGATCAACAACCACTGGAGTTTCAACAACAACAGGATTATCAACAACCACTGGAGGATCAACAACCACAGGAGGATCAACAACCACTGGAGGATCAACAACAGGAGGATCAACAACCACTGGAGTATCAACAACCACTGGAGGATCAACAACAGGAGGATCAACAACCACAGGAGGATCAACAACCACTGGAGTATCAACAACCACTGGAGGATCAACAACCACAGGAGGATCAACAACCACTGGAGGGTCAACAACCACTGGAGGGTCAACAACCACTGGAGGATCAACAACCACTGGGGGTTCAACAACCACTGGAGGATCAACAACCACTGGAGGATCAACAACCACTGGGGGTTCAACAACAGGAGGATCAACAACAACAGGAGGATCAACAACCACTGGAGTATCAACAACCACTGGAGGATCAACAACTACTGGAGGGTCAACAACCACTGGAGTTTCAACAACCACTGGAGGATCAACAACCACTGGAGTATCAACAACCACTGGAGGATCAACAACCACTGGAGGATCAACAACCACTGGGGGTTCAACAACCACTGGAGTATCAACAACCACTGGAGTTTCAACAACAACAGGATTATCAACAACCACTGGAGGATCAACAACCACTGGAGGGTCAACAACCACTGGAGGATCAACAACCACTGGGGGTTCAACAACCACTGGAGGATCAACAACTACTGGAGGGTCAACAACCACTGGAGTATCAACAACCACTGGAGTATCAACAACCACTGGAGGATCAACAACCACTGGAGGATCAACAACAGGAGGATCAACAACAACTGGAGGATCATCAACCACTGGAGGATCAACAACCACTGGAGGATCAACAACCACTGGAGGATCAACAACCACTGGAGGATCAACAACCACAGGAGGATCAACGACCACTGGAGTATCAACAACCACTGGAGTATCAACAACAACTGGAGGATCAACAACCACTGGAGGATCAACAACCACTGGAGTATCAACAACTGGAGGATCAACAACCACTGTAGGATCAACAACCACTGGAGTTTCAACAACAGGAGGATCAACAACCACTGGAGTATCAACAACCACTGGAGGATCAACAACCACTGGAGGATCAACAACCACTGGAGGATCAACAACCACTGGAGTATCAACAACCACTGGAGTATCAACAACCACTGGAGGATCAACAACCACTGGGGGTTCAACAACAGGAGGATCAACAACAACTGGAGTTTCAACAACTGGAGGATCAACAACCACTGGAGGATCAACAACCACTGGAGGATCAACAACCACTGGAGTTTCAACAACTGGAGGATCAACAACCACTGGAGTATCAACAACCACTGGAGTATCAACAACCACTGGAGGATCAACAACCACTGGAGGATCAACAACAACTGGAGGATCAACAACCACTGGAGGATCAACAACCACTGGAGGATCAACAACCACTGGAGGATCAACAACCACTGGAGTTTTAACAACTGGAGGATCAACAACCACCAGAGGATCAACAACCACCGGAGGATCAACAACCACCGGAGGATCAACAACCACTGGAGTTTTAACAACAGGAGGATCAACAACCACTGGAGGATCAACAACCACTGGAGTATCAACAACCACTGGAGTTTTAACAACAGGAGGATCAACAACTGGAGGATCAACAACCACTGGAGTTTCAACAACTGGAGGATCAACAACCACCAGAGGATCAACAACCACCGGAGGATCAACAACCACTGGAGTATCAACAACAACAGGAGTATCAACAACAACAGGAAGATCAACAACCACTGGAGTATCAACAACAACAGGAGTATCAACAACAACAGGAAGATCAACAACTGGAGGGCCAACAACCACTAAAGCCCCTGCAATTATCACTCCGGTTTTTGTTTTCAGTGCACAATTTGGAGAGCAATTCATCCCTGAGTTTAATGATAGTACCTCGCCCGAATATATAGCGCTTGAGATAACAGTTGTGACAACGGTCAGTAAAAATAAATAATACTTGAACAATTATTTTTCAAATTTGCAATTTTGGAATAAATATAATGTTAGAATGTTAAATTCATTTTTTTTCCTTTCAGTTCAACGCGATCTACCGGGCTGAATTTGGCGCGCGGTTCATTCGGACAATTGTCCTCAGATTTAGGTAAAATTAATTGAGGAATTGGATTCTGAATGTTACAGAATCCAATTATTCAAAACTGTCTTTCATAAAGGAAAAAATACTATGTGACAAGACCTAATAATATTTTCTTCTTTTAACAAAGGGTCCCTGTGGTTCGATCCACCAATACTGAAGCAGATATACAGCTTGAGTTTCAGCCAACTGCTACTCCACAAGACATCCCACAGGCTGCCGATATTCGAAGTACCCTGGTCGACGGACTGAACGACCCGAACATAACCTCTAACCTCACTGTAGTTACTGAAAGCATTACTCTCCCAAGTATGTAAACATTTTGCAGGAAATTTTATAACATCGCTAGCCTACAATTTGGAATAATAGCAACCACAGGGAATACAGAAATGTAATTATAAAATTTCCGGGCTGCATTAAATACCCTTTATTTTGGTTTTACTTGCTTGTTAAGGACTGCAAGTTAATAAGCGCTACACTTTAGTAAATACACATTTCTCTTAAACCTGTGGAAGCCGTGTTGGTATTTCTGAGGCAAATTCCATGTCTTCTACATTGTAGTAGTATTAAAACAAAATGTCAGTTAGAGGTGTTTTAAGTATGATTTAAAAGCTATGATAAGAGTGTAAATTGTTAGGCATGTCAGTTATTAGTGAGTGAAATGGGCTGTGAGATTATAATTTCTGACCAACGTGGGCATCTCAGAAGCAGAAATCTCACGAAAGACCCATAAACAAGGGGATATTGTTTGATGGGAGCATCCACAGATTGTTTTACCAGGTGATAATCATTTCAGGGCTGGATATCGTGAGACAGATATGATGGATTGAACCACATTGTTTAACTATACATTTCAGAGTTGCTGTTTAAAAGATGTTTGAAATCATTAGAAAAAGCCTTTAAACTTTTCCACCCTTCAAATTTTGCTTTTTCAGCAACTCCAACAACTACCAGTTCTCCAACCACTACTGCTGGATTATCAACAAACACTGGAGGTTCAACCGCCACTCCTGGATCAACAACTGAAGGACCAACCACCACTGGAGGACCAACAACCACTGCAGTACCAACAACCACTGGAGGACCAACAACCACTGGAGGACCAACAACCACTGCAGTACCAACAACCACTGCAGGACCAACCACCACTGGAGGACCAACAACCACTGGAGGACCAACAACCACTGCAGGACCAACAACCACTGGAGGACCAACAACCACTGCTGGACCAACAACCACTGCAGGACCAACCACCACTGGAGGACCGACAACCACAGGAGGACCGACAACCACTGCAGGACCAACAACCACTGCAGGACCAACAACCACTGCAGGACCGACAACCACTGCAGGACCAACCACCACTGGAGGACCAACAACCACTGCAGGACCAACCACCACTGCAGGACCAACCACCACTGGAGGACCAACAACCACTGCAGTACCAACAACCACTGGAGGACCAACAACCACTGCAGGACCAACAACCACTGCAGGACCAACAACCACTGCAGGACCGACAACCACTGCAGGACCAACCACCACTGCAGTACCAACAACCACTGCAGGACCAACAACCACTGCAGGACCAACAACCACTGGAGGACCGACAACCACTGCAGGACCGACAACCACTGCAGGACCAACAACCACTGCAGGACCGACAACCACTGCAGTACCAACAACCACTGCAGGACCAACAACCACTGCAGGACCAACAACCACTGCAGGACCGACAACCACTGCAGTACCGACAACCGCTGCATCAACCGCAGCTCCTAGTCCAGTTGTTTTCACTGCCACATTACCAAGAAATCCATTCATTACTGCTTATTTAGATCCTTCTACGCCCCAATATATAGAGCTTGAAAACACAATTGTGACAGCGGTAAGTAAAAAACCAAATATTTTTGCATTTCATGCTACATATTAATTATGAAAGCTAAATCTGCTTTTTTTTTCCAGTGTGACGCGATCTACAGTGCAAGATTTGGCAACAGGTTCATTCGTACAATACTCCTCTTGTTTAGGTAAAATTAATGAATTAATCAATTCCATTCTGCATGTTATGCATGTTACAGAATCCAATTATCCAGAACCGTCTTTCAAGGAAAAGGAAAAATACAATGTGATCTTCATCTAAAAGATGTTTTCTTCTCTAGACGAGCGACCGCTAGGGTACGAACGGAAAATACAGAGGCAGAAGTACAGCTTCAGTTTCGGTCAACTGCAGATGTCCCACAGGATGCTGAAATTCAAACTGCCCTGGTCGAAGGACTGAATGACTCGAGCATTGCAGCTAACCTCACCATAGATACTGAAAGCATTAACATAAGTAAGTAAACACTTAAAGGATCTTCCACAACATTGCTAGCTTACAATTTGGAATAGCTGCAACAATGAAGATAAGAAATTTCCGGGCTTCATATAATACTGTATTTTTGGGTTTTACTTAATAATAATAATAATAATCATAAATTGATTTTATATAGCGCCTTTCAGGATACTCAAGGTCACTTCACAAGAGTGGGTGGTGAGGGTGTGTGTGTAGGCAAGTGAGTGAGAGTGCAAATGCGCAAGGCACTGGGTGGGGCCATAGGCCTCAGAGAAAAGGTGTGCTTTCGTGCTTTTTTACTTGCTTGACCAATGACCATGTGGAGACATAGCAAGTAGCACTTCTTTACCTTTTGTTAAGTCCTGCAAGTTACTAAGTGCTATAATTGTGCAAACCCTTTGAAGCTATTTTTCTATCTTTTAGAAAAATTCCATCTCTTCTACATTCTAGGAGTTTTATAACAAAATGTCAGTTAAAGCTGCTGTAGGGCTGATAGCTAAAAGCTATTATTTTAGCGTAGTTGTTGGAAATGGCCCTCCGTTAGCTATTAACGGGTGAAATGCTCTTTGAGAATACATTTCAGACCAACCTGGGAAATCTCAAAAGCAAGTCTGGTCCCAAAATGTTACACTATAGGATCCCTTTAAAGTTGACCACCCTTCATGTTTTGCTTTTGCAGACCCAAGTGCTGCAACTACCCGTGCTCCTACGACAACAGCGATAACCGGAGCTCCGACAACCGTTCCAGGTCCCGTTATCACTGCTGCACCGCAACTCACTTCCGTGAGGGTGGTGTTCAGATCGGCAGGAGAAACCTTCACAGACGATCTACTGAACTCATCTTCTGCAGCGTTTATTGCCCGGGCAGCGCTGTTGAAATCAGAAGTAAGAAGACAAAGTTTTTAACAAACTTTACTACTGTTAACCAAGTTTTGTAAAGTTTGTTTGTTATTTTTGTATGTCCCAAGGCAGCACAAGCAAGTATTTAGTTGAAGACTGGAGTAAACAATTTATTTCCTATGTATTTCCACAGCTCGAACCCTTTTTCAGTCGGGGTTTTGCCTCCTTTAGCACCATAAACGTGGTATCATTCAGGTAAGCATCCATTTGTGACTACTCGATACCTCAACACACATAATAATAATAATCATAATAATAATACATTTAATTGATATAACACCTTTCAAACTCAAGGACACTTGATACATATATCATAATCTTAATCACGAATATCATGTTGTCCTCTCTTCTCCCTCCTCAGCGATGGGTCGATCATCAACACCCTGGACTGTTTGTTCAACTCAAACTCAGTTCCTGATGGCACGCAGATTTCGAATGTGTTCACCACTGCAGCTCAAAGCATCACCGCCTTCAACATTGACACCAACAGTATAACTGTGGATGGCCAAGCAGGTAAGGAACACATGGTCAACCAGTGCCATCTCCATTATATCTGTGAACCTTTTCCTCTCGTTTTACATTGCTCTATGTTTTTTATTTATTTTCAGCTTCAACCGGAGTCACCCACAAGAGCAGTCTCCTCACTGCATTGGTGTTAGTGGCACTATCCTGGTGTCTCTCCAGACAGAGTTAGTGTCAGCTTGTCTGTCTATACCTGAACCTTGGGATGCACAATAAATATATGTCTGATTAATTATCGGACAGGAGGTGTATCTATTGGGCTGTATTAAAGACAATATGTACGTTACAAATTATATGTATTAAAGGAGCTAATGTAAGATAAATGTGACTTTCTCAGGTAATGAATTTATACTGGATGGGCTTTAAAGAAATATATCAGAAAGATTTCCATTGATTTAAGTTATTTGTGTGATGCTTGCATGTAGGTCTATTCATATTGTCTTATTCAACCATATTGTATTCTGTGGGATTATTTTGCCTTTAAATACCATTATCTTTATAAATGAAGCCATCGTTAAAGGTTATTTCTGAATTGTTTACACAAGTGGGATGAAGCAATAATAATAATAATAAAGTTTTATTTTGATACTACTATTCTTATTGATGGTTAGTACTAGGAATGTGAACCTGTTCCTAATTCCTTTGATATATTTATATTGCCGTCTCCGTATCAGAGCGTTAGAATTAGAAACTGCAGTACCCAGCATTCCCCTCCCGCCGGCAATTCCCGGAAAAGGAAAAAGCATGGATTAGTGTTTACAACACAAGCCCTGTTGCCTCTCGTACTACTACTGTGGTGGGGCTGTAATCGAACCGACATAATCGCGGCGTAATTCGGACCAGCACATGCCGATGTTGGCCTATATATATACATAGTTAATTCTTCAAATACCATCCAAATTGTATTTTTTTTTTAGGCGCGTTTGCCGCAGCGGCGGCAGAAGCGCGGCCATCTGCGGCCCCAGCGGCTAACGGCTGAAGTGGGGCAGGGGGGACAGATGGCTCGGCCGAGCTGCGCCACAGGTCCCCAATGATCAGTCAGTGTGGACACCAGCGCTGAAGGCGGGTAACAAGACCGTTACTCGTGTCTCAGTCATAGCACAGCGAACAGCTTAGATAATAGATACATCATTACTTTCGTGTTTTTTTTACACACGCGCGGAAGGAAGGGGTTCGGGGATATCTTTAAGTCGGGGCTGTTTTGGAGGGGACTGCGATGGGAAAACCCACGTCCACTTGATCCACTCAAAGCCCGCGCAGTCGCCCGCTCCACATCCCTCTTAATCCCCCCCGCCGCCCTGTTTGCGTTTTATCGCGGGTGGGTAAACAATGGTGGACAACCGCTACGCCACGGCGCTGGTGATCAGCGGCGTGCTGAGCGCCCTGGCCACGGTGTACCTGGCCGTGGCGGTGGGCACGCAGCACTGGTACCAGTACTCGAGCCCCGGGGCGCGCGGCGAGGCCAACGTGTCCGACCTGCGCTCCATGCACGAAGAGTTCAAGGACGGGGAGTTCGACGAGAAGATGTACAGCGACACGCTGTTCCGCCTCAACGGGACCCTGGGCCTTTGGTGGCGCTGCGTCCTGGTGCCGGAGGGAGCGCACTGGCACAAGGAGCCGCAAGGTACTACCCCCCGCTATCCCCAGACTCACTGCTCACACACCTGCACCAAATCCACGGCCACACTTGTGTCTCATATTTAAGCTCTGATTATCGTGTCATTTCAGATATTAAGCTGGTGATGGAGTGTCGGAGCTTCACGTTGTCTCAGCAGTTCACCCCCAAGTACAAAGAGCCCGGGAACCACAACAGCGGCGAGGATATGTTGCGCACCTGTACGTATTCAATTCAGAGCAACTTTATTGTCCTCGTACTGTAGATGCACATGCATACAACAACAGCATTGTGCTGTCCCGGGTACAGTGCTCGTTCGGGAATTAAGTGCGAGTTAAAATGAGTTCTTAAGTAATTCAAGTGTCACCTGCTGCCTCTCCATGGAACATTATGCACCATTATTTACACACTCATGTGTCTAATTTACTGTGTGTGTGTGTGTGTGTGTGTGTGTGTGTGTGTGTGTGTGTGTGTGTGTGTGTGTGTAGACCTATGGAGGTGTCAGTTCCTGCTGCCTCTCGTGTCCCTCGGACTGGTGGTGCTGGCCGGTCTGATCGGGTTCTGTGCTTGTCTGTGTCGGAGTCTCTCCCCCACCCTGGGCTTAGGGGTGCTCCACCTCTTGGCCGGTAAGCCTGCACAACAACGTCACACCTGCGCAGGTGTCTGGCTTGTCAATGACGTGGTGGCGTTGATATGAGTTCATGGTAAATGGGGAGAGAGAGAAGTTTCTAGAGATAATCTGCAATTTAAAAAGTGTAGTGTGCCGCTGAATCACAAATAGATCCAAAAGATAAGATTTTTTGATAGCCAAAAAAAACACAGCATTATTTTAAATCTTTGGGTAGCTGAAACTGTGCTGTCCCTATGACGACAATGACCATATTTGGTCCTGTGTTAAAGGCTCAGACTTTCACCGAGTTTTCCACCCCACCACCTCCCTTACCCCACCTACCCCACAACCACCCCCTTCCCCCACAACCTCCACCACCTACCCCACCACTACAACCTCCACCCCTTCCACCACCTATCCCACCACCACCACAACCCGTTCCACCTACCCCACCACCACCACCACCACAACCTCAACCCATTCCACCACCTACCCCACAACCTCCACCCCTTCCACCTACCCCACAACCTCCACCCCTTCCATCTATCCCACCACCTACCCCGTCACCACCACCTCCACCCCCACCCACCACCTACTCCCCCACCACCACCACAACCTCAACCTATTCCACCACCTACCCCACCACCACAACCTCCACCCCTTCCACCTACCCCACAACCTCCACCCCTTCCATCTATCCCACCACCTACCCCGTCACCACCACCTCCACCCCATCCACCACCACCACAACCTCAACCTATCCCACCATCTACCCCACCACCACAACCTCCACCCCTTCCACCTACCCCACCACCACAACCTCCACCCCTTCCATCTATCCCACCACCTACCCCGTCACCACCACCTCCACCCCATCCACCACCTACTCCCTCACCACCACCACCACAACCTCAACCTATTCCACCACCTACCCCACCACCACAACCTCCACCCCTTCCATCTATCCCACCACCTACCCCCCACCAACCACCACCATAACCTCAACCTATCCCACCACCTCCACCCCATCCACCACCTACCCCACCGCAACCTCTTCAACCACAACCCCCACCCCCCAGGCCTGTGCACCCTGGCCACGGTGTGCTGCTTCCTGGCCGGCATGGACCTGCTGCACCGGGTGTCTGTGCTGCCGGACGGCGTGGACGGCTCTCTGGGCTGGTCCCTCTACCTGGCGCTCATCTCCTCCCCGCTGCACATGATGGCGGCCGCCCTGCTCATCTGGGCGGCGCGCAGCCACGGTCAGAACTACTACCGCATGACGGCTTACCGCGTGGCGTGAGCCCCCCCCCCCCCCTATGAGCACCTCGACGGGGGGTCCTCTGAGGTGAACCCCCCCTGGAGTACCTCCAGGGGGGACCTCACTTTGTTTTGTAATTATTATTCTTGGTATATTATTTGTATTATTCTTGGTATTTTGAGCGCTGTTTTGGACCTTGTTTACGATCCTATACTAATTCGGAGTTAGATAGATTTGCTTTATTGAGCTTGCTTCTGGTGTGCTAAAGCAAGTTGACAGTATGGTTGTTATAATAATATGAATTATATATACTGTATATTATATTGTTATTAGACCTACTGGGTCTGGGTTAAGTATAGGATTAATTGTCCTCGCGGGGATCTAGATCGATCGATCTAGTAAGGTAACATCTAGGGGTGTTCTGGAAATAAATAAAGGGAAATATTTTTCATGGGGAATCAGTCTATCTGCTTCAGATTCAGTACAGCTGTGGTCAGTATTGGTTTCTACCTCCACCTTCGTTTTGATATTGCTTTTGTATTATTGACTGATAGGATGATATCGTCTGTTTTGATAAAGTCGTGATCTACTATTATATGTTCAGTGATTCGTTACTCCCATTTCAATTATTTAAATGCTTCTTTCCTAAATATTAATAAGTCTTTATTTAACCCAATATTTTTTTCATTTTGGTAAATTATGTTTAACAGTTAAATCATTTATTTATATATATATTTATATATATATAATATGTCTGTCTTGTTTTGATATATTTCAGATTTCAATTCGAGTGTACTTTTGCAAGCTTTGGAGAATTTGTATTTCCTCAAGTGGCAGGGAGAGTTTTAAGCTCCATGAATGTATTTCAAACGCCAAAAAAAGATAAATTACTGTTTGTTACTTTATCATTAAGTTTACTTTTCTTGGGTTATATGCCAGTTATTGCAGTTAATATAAAACACAAGTTAACAAAAGCGTTGAGAAAGTGTTGCCTTCACAGATGCTTATGGTCGACATTTATTAGTTGGAAGCTTGTGTCTGAAAGTAAGTGCAGTGCACGTTGTGAGGCAGGATATTGCTTTCATCCAATGAAACTGATTCCCACGGTTAGTGGTTCTGACAACATGCTATGAGTTGGGATGAATCAGTTGTAAATTAAAAAATAAATAGCTTGTAGTATAAATTGCATAGTCCCCTTTAAAGAAACAAGTTGCATTTTGACTTCAGGCAAATCGTTGAACTTGGCTTCAGTGTGGCATAGACGTTGGGCAAATTAGACTGAAATATTTTTTGGAAATGTGCAGTGATACGATCTCCACTTCTGGGCTTGTGCGTGCGTGTGTGCGCATGTATGTATGAGCAGATTGAACACACTTGCGATGCTGTTTCAATAAAAAAATAAAAAAATACAATACACAAAAACGTTCTTGTTTTGGTTTATTGCTGCCGCTTCAGCCAACACCGCCATGTCGTCTTCGCCCGTGAGGCTCGGTGGCGACAGTGCCGCTTCACCCCCCTTAGAGTCAGTCATTGGGCTAGTCCTCTTCCTCTTCCTCCTCCTCAGACGTACCTGGGTCCACTCTGTGCTCCAGGCCGCTCTTCATCTGCACCGTGGGGATCTCCACGCTCCGCCGCCGGGCCAGGGAGAGGGCGATGCCCTTCTCGTAGTAAGCACACTCGTTGATGAAGAAGGCGTACAGGGGCTCGGGCCCCTGGTAGCGCAAGGTGGCCCCCGAGAAGGTCTCGAACAGGGGGTCATTCGGACGGAGGAGGCAGAAGTCTTGGTCCTGTGAGGAAGGAGAGGGGGGTGGGGGGGGAGTCGATGAATTAGTGCCTGAGGATTTGAGTTTGAATTTGAGTTCAAAGGCATTAAAAGGCGTAACGCTCAATCCCGATCCGAATCCCGAGATGCAATCTTATCATCGGTCGGGTCCCGTCTCGTGCCTCGATGGTTTACACGGTCGGAAATCAGATGCCTCGTCGGACGTCAAACCGCGGATGAAAGCGGCCGTCGTCCGCAGACATCCGACTCACTTCACCGGCCCACTTAAGAATATCTTATCATTTATTGACGACCGCCAAGCACACGGCACCTGCAGTTCAGGATGGATGGCTGCCATGATGTTGTGCGTGTGCCGTTCTCTGGGGTAGTCGATAGCGCTGACCATGGTGTAAACCTCCACCGAACCCCCCGCAAAGACGGTACCTCAAAGAGGAAAAACACACGTCAACAAGCTTGAATCTGAACCATCGAGAAGAGAAACATGCATAATTGGTGAAGTTTTTATGATAGATTGAGATACAGGAAGGTACGGGAGATAGCGGGGAGGACATGCAGCAAAGGACCACAGGCAGGAATTGAACCCGGATCGCTGCGATCAGGACTGAGCCCTAATGGTACGCACTCTGTCCAGTGCCGCAATGGCGCCCGCAATGTTTACTTTTTTACTATTATCGGACTGTCTCGAACGTGAATGGCCATCATTTGAATGGACTCTCGGCCGGAGATATTGATATAAAACAGTAACAGTGATCAACGGAGTATACCTGAGTTGAAGAGACGGACCCAATCCAACATCAGCTCCACCCCGGTCTTCATGTACGTGTAGATGTTGGATCTCACGACCCCATGGGGCTGCGGGCCGATCTCCAGCGCTTCAAAACAAAGAACCAATCAGCACGCCAGCACGGGGTCGCGTTAGGCCCGACCACGTCCGACCACATCCCGGGCCCCGCAGGGGGAGACACTAATGAATGAGTGAAATGAAACCCGCTTTGCTCTCTCACCAAATCCATGCTTGCCTAGCGAGTCAAGGGAGTATGCTTCTCTGCAGGGGAGATCAAAGTGGATATATCTAACTGGTACATCGGACATATGGTGCTGAAACACAGAATAGGACTTTCACTTGAGCAGATGAACAAACCGTGATAGATTTATCTGGAATAAATCGTACAAAAAATGTAATGAAAAAAATATATACAATTAAAAGGAAGATCCTTAGGGACAGGGAAAGCCTTTAACCCTTTGTCCCGACGTCAGACGGATTTAAATGTGCTTGCCTGTAAATACTTGAATATGTGCAGGCAGATCCAGTCAGTGTCAGAGTAGGCGATGACACACACGCCCATGTTGGCCGTGGTGTTGTGGAGGTCACACACCAGGTCCACGGCTTGCGGGGTTCCCTTGGGGCCCAGCAGAATGTTCAGCTCCTGGGAGCGGACGATCTCATAGGGGGTCCGGTCTGACACCGCACTACTGCAATGAAATAAACAAACCAAAACAATTAAAAAAAACAAAAACGAGCTTAACCTTTAAGTAACTATAATAATTAGGGATACAATCTACAACCATTTATGAATTTGTCTCATTCTCACTGTACTCTTGCTGTAGTCCTGCGTCATATCGCATAGGCCGCCTCCATTTTGGAAGCATTGGACTGATAGTTGTTAGTTAAGTTTTTTTGGTCATTGTTTAGTCATTAATCATAAGAAAAATTGTCATTGTGGGAAGAGTGTCTGAAAGTGCTGCTACGGTGTTTCTCATGCGAGACCTGGCGAAACAAAGTTTATTAGCTGAGGTTAAAGTAGGCTATATTGTACATGTACAGTAGGCTAACATTAGGCTACTACCGCGCGCTTGAGTCCTCTCAAAATGGCGGCGTTTTGCCCACAAAAAAAATCCCATGATGCAATCCGATGTACAAGCCCTTTAAATACAGTAGTCATGAATCAATAATTAATTAATGAATCCCCTCCGGGGCTCGTGTGGGGGCTTACCTGAGGTTCGCGCGCGTGAAGCAGCGGTTCAGGTCCGTCTCGGTGTAGCGGCGACACTGCTGGACCGCGCGCGGGTTCGTCAAGATGTTCGCCACCGACATCACGCCGACATCTTCATCCTCTTCTTCGTCATCATCATCATCGACCCTCTGCTGCTTCTCCTTCAGCCGCTCGCGCACCACGTGCACCCCCGACAGCTCGTTTCCGTGCGTCCCACCGCACACCGCCACGCGGGACAACGCCGGCAAATACACCCTCTCGCGCTCCATCGTAGGCCTACTGCGATGATGCGGACGCGCGGAAGAAGGAAAAAAAAAAAAAAAAAAAAAAAAGAGGGGATCAACTTCGGAGTAGCCCTGTTTTAAATAAATTACACGGTTTGATTGACAGCGCTCAGTTCAATTCAGGCCCGAACATTCGTAGCATGTATTTTCTTTCTTTCTTTAAAAGTTTTAATTGTAGAAAGTTGTTGTAGATCTGGAAAGCGGTCAGGACCAGGCCTACATCAACGAGCCCCCCCCAATGAGCGCGTCTAGAACATAGTTGTAGTAGGCCCGGGGGGGCGCCCCGTCCCGCTGACACATGCGCGTTGTTCCCGGGCTTTCTCGTGTCATGCGTCGAGCGTGCTGGAGCGTGTGTGTGTGCGTGTGTGTGTGTGTGTGTGTGTGTGTGTGTGTGGCGTCATGCAAAAACAAACCTCGGCCGCCTCGCAGTCGCTCCTCGACAACACGAGCAGCTGGAGGAGCTCGCCCCAACTCAGGCGTCTCCCTCAACTCTTTGGGACCCCCCCCCCCTCCACACACACACACACACACACACACACACACACACACACACACACACACACACACACACACACACACACACACACACACACACACACACACACACACACACACACACACACACACACACACACACACACACACACACACACACACACACACACACACACACACACACACACACACACACACACACACACACACACACACACACACACACACACACACACACACACACCATCCCGAGTCCGCAGTGCTGTGCGGTCGCTTTCCACCACCGGTCGCGCAGGATGCGTCCGGTTCGATAACGAATGACGAGGCATTCTGAACAACGCAGAGACCCCTTTCCCCCGACACACACTTCGACCAGCGTCTTGTTTTCCGTCTCCGCACACTTCTCCGCGCCCCCACCCCCACCACACACACACTTTACTTCCACGCCGGACCTCAGAAGCTTTCATGCGGTTCGTGAGTCAGCGTTTTCACATCGCCCCCCCCCCCCCCCCCCCACTCACAGCTCAGTAATGTACAGCAGATTTTTCTTGCTATGTTGCGTGTTGCTCCTGTTTTACTGTACGGCCTATACGTGTCTGCCCCCGCCCCCCCCCCCCCCCGTTGTACACTCGTTAAACCCCATACCCTCATACCGCATACAACCCTATGGGGGGGGGGGGGGGGGCTCTCTGTTTTGGGCGCAGTGCAATGTATAGGAGGGAAGGTTCCAGCAATGAGCCCCTTTCACGAGAACAACGCAGGTTAAAAATGAAATAGGTTGGCCTCACTGCGGGAGGAGAGAGAGCGCGCGCACACACACACACACACACACACACACACACACACACACACGCAATGCGCCATCACATAAGTGTTATCGGGACGAAAAACAAGTGTAGCTCGTTATAAGTTATGAGTCATTAGGCAGGCCTGTCCCTGCTATTATTAGGCGTCATGAGATACGACTGTGTTTACTGCCATTACATTTTTATGACACAGTCATAAAAGCATATGCTCAACTTCTAGTCAGATATTGCATTTCAAATACATACCACACACAGACGTCACTTACTGGTTATAATACACCATAATAAACATGACTTTTCCTTTGGCGCAGGGATAATCAACATTGTACATGAAACAAATCATTATAAGGGGAGACTTACAAGTAGAATAGTTCTCTTTTGTGATTTTATTGTCAACATTTTACATGTTCCCATCAATGTTGCACAGATTGAACTGGAACAAAAAAAACAACTTACATTTCTACAGGATTTGGCAAACAACCTTCAATTTGTGTTATCCGTTAATAACAATGTAAAACACAGTCAAACAAAATTGAAGATCAGAGTACGAAAAGCATTATTTTCTGATATACCAGCAGGTGTTTATAGCAAAGTCACTTTCTCGAGTCAAAATACTGAAGATCATGTGTACACTTCCATATAGAAAGTTCTGGAAACTCCCTTTTTTTGTGAAAACGCAGACATTCCTCTGCAGAGGAACTATCAGACAAGAATGAGCTACCGTACAATTAGAGTTGAATATGACCATTTTCTATACATTTATAAAATCATAGTTATTTTCAATGGTTTTTTAAAGTCTTTGTTTCTTTATTCACTTCATTAAGTACACTTAAACAAAATTACTCACACACACAGTATATCCCATATCTTTTCTTTTTTTTGGTGTTCAAGACACACACATTTTGCATATGTACGAAATCGCCAGAGCATTCGGATGTGTGTGTAGTTAGTTATTTTTTTTTATTGTATTTCACAGATGCATTTAAAACTTGTTCATTCTGCTCTTGCTTGGGTCCTTTTAGACTGTCCAAGCACTCGCCTGGCTTTTAAAAGGAATCTATTCGGTCAATGTATTTGACACACACACACACACACACACACACACACACACACACACACACACACACACACACACACACACACACACACACACACACACACACACACACACACACACACACACACACACTTCTAGTGTAAAATGGCATTTCATTCAAACCTCATTCAATCCTCTCTTAATAATTTCCTCTTTGCGATAAAATGCCAGTGCTGCAGCCAACTCTATTCCTAATTTTGTTCTCTCTTATAATATAATATTCAACATGAATATCTTCACCCCAACCAAACAAACCAACCAACAGACATTCTGGCCCATCTTATCCGTCCTCTCGTAAACAAACAAAAACAAATGCGCGGGACAAATTGTTTCTAAGGCAAACCCCCCGCAGAAAGAAAGAGAGAGAGAGAGAGAGAGAGAGAGAGAGAGAGAGAGAGAGAGAGAGAGAGAGAGAGACGGTTAACCAGTACGGATGAATGTTCAGATTCTTGTAGAGTACGCTGCCTGGAGAAGGTAAAAAAAAAAAAAAAAAAGAACAGAAAAGATGGAAGACCGACCCATAAACCTTCATTATTTTTTGCTTTCATCAGGAGACAAAATCATTAAGAATAACAAAATAACAAACAAAGAGACGCCCGCTGCAATAGTCACGAAGGCCACCAATTAATGTCTTTTAGTCAATTACTGAACTACAGTCTCTCCCCCCGGACGGCCCTACCGGCCTTGAGGGGGAGGGGGAGAATACTACACTGATTACAATGGAGGGTCAGCGGAGGGGGAGGGGGCGCATGGCATGGGAGGAGTATGGATGACCTATTTCAGGACGTGCTCCTCCCCCCTCGCCAGCGGCGCCATCATACTGGCTGCCCGGCGGGGGGGGGGGGGGGGCCAGAGGGGATTTAGATCAGATATGAAGCGCAGCACAACTTGCCGCCGCCACCACCACCACCACCACCACCACCACCACCAGCAGCAGCAGCAGCACCACCACCGCAACGTTGTGGTGCCATGTTTTCACAGACAAGGACACCAGGACCCACTCCTAGGACAGAGGTGATGGGGTCAGGACCCACTCCTAGGACAGAGGTGATGGGGTCAGGACCCACTCCTAGGACAGAGGTGATGGGGTCAGGACCCACTCCTAGGACAGGGGTGATGGGGTCAGGACCCACTCCTAGGACAGGGGTGATGGGGTCAGGACCCACTCCTAGGACAGGGGTGATGGGAGTCAGGGGGTAAGGGTCAGGGGGGGGATTTGGCGTGTTGAAGAGATGAGGACCAGACATGAACCCGGGGGGGGGGGGGGGCTCCTCAAGCTCTCCTAGAACAGAGAGCTGCCTTTTGGGGGGGGGGGGGGGGGGGTGGAGTGGAGGCGACTGGTTGCGGTGGTAGTGTGAGAGTGGGCGGGGGGGTCCGGCGGCGGTGGTCGTCTTGGCGGCGGTGGAGGGTCTAGAAGATGTCTCCGCAGCCCTCCCAGGTGCCCTGGTCCTTGGCCTCCCAGTAGCCGCCCTTGTAGATGTGCACGGGCTCGCCGGTGACGGGGTCGTCGCAGCGGTCGAACCATAGAGCCTTGTGGCTGTCGTGCGGAACGCCTGATTGGAAATGGCAAGAAACGCAAATGCAGAAAAGTTAATTCAAAGGTTTGAATGGATTACAAACGCACAAGCACAACGACACAAAAATGGAAAGACACAATAGACGCATTAAATAAAAAAGGAGAAGGGGAGGGTTGGTGTTGTTGCTAGGAGACCACCAGGGTGACAGGAATGGCAATTAAAAAGGTGGTGGGGTCAGGGGAGGGAGGGGGGGGATATTGGAGGAAAAAGAAGGGATACTTGCTTTTCAGAGCAGGGTCAGTACAGAGGTCCTCCTCGACAGCTTTTGGGAGAAAAGGAGGAGGGGGGGGGGGGGGATATCGATTTTTACACCGTTCAAATGTTGCTGATGACGGTAGAAAGGAACACACACACATCAACAATGAACCCAGAAGGAGCAGAGCAGAGGGGGTTAGGCACGTCGGAGGCCACGGAGGAAATAATCAAATTTTGCAATTATTTAACATTAACATTATTCCGATTTAGTCCGCCGGGTAGGTTGATGGACTGATCTATCCAGCACACATCTAGGGTGGACACGCCCACTTTCTGCCCCTTACGACGTCATAAGGGGCAGATTTCCAAAACGGCTCGTGACGGCCAACCACAGCACACCTGGTGGCGTGTCATGGCACCTTTAAAATTGTAATTGTGAAAGAAAAAATTAAATACGAATCTTGCTGATCTCCAGTCAGTAACAAATCCAAAAAACCAAAAACAAAAAAAAAAAAACTTTTTTTTTTGTTCAATTAATCGCAGTCTTGGCGATGTGCAAATGGAGTTCTATTACAACACTCTGTCAGCTTGGATGTGATTCGTCGTCCAGCCCTAGACGCAGTCCTCAGTGGCCGTTCTCGTCGCTACAACACCAACAGTGACATCGCCGCACCTAGCAGCACTCCACCGACTAAGCAAACGGCAAATCCCGTCGACAGCCGGACCCTCTGTCCCCACAACCCCACGCCTTGAAAAAATAAATAAAAACGGCGGGGTCCGGCAGCGGTTTCTCCGCCCTCACCTCCTTCCTCCGACGGGCCGGCGGCGCGCAGGCTGACGGCCTCGCGCTCGCGCTCGCGGCGCACGCTGCGCTGCTTCTCCTCCAGCCGCTGCTTCTCGGCGTTGGCCTCGTCCCAGCGGCCCGCCTCCATCAGCCGCTGGTCGGGGCGCTGCCGGCTGTCGGTGGGCGCCACGCCCTCCTCCGCCTCGTTCAGCGTCAGTGCCAGCTCCGTGAAGAAGTACATGGTCTCCGCCCGCTCGCTGTACGGGGGGGGGGTGGAGGTTCGTTTAGGTGTGTGTGTTGGTTTGTGTCGTTTTGTAGGCGTGTGTATGTGTGTA
>NC_140293.1:4973863-5060525 GCF_964030765.1 Micromesistius poutassou | reverse complement strand
ACACACACACACACACACACACACACACACACACACACACACACACACACACACACACACACACACACACACACACACACACACACACACACACACACACACACAGTGTGTGTGGGTTACCGAGGGGCATGATGGAGATGTATTTGCCCCTGAACTTGCTGGCCACGGTGATCTCCTGCCGCAGCGTCCAGCCCCGGCTGGAGATCACATGGTGCGCGGCCGCCGGCGGGTGGTGGCTCACCTGCGGGACGACAACAACAGACCACAACAACGTCATCATCAACAACACCAACAACAACAACAACAATCAACACGGCAAACAAGATCAGGCTCAAACTCAACTTCAAAGAACGAAGACGAGTCACACTCGTTTTTCGAGATGGCCTCAAGATACCGGAAAGAAAACGCAACACACACAGACACAGACACACAGCTAAACCCCCTGGGCTGACGTCTCGCCCTACCAGTTCCGCCACTGTGCGGTTTCGTAGGGTGTTGGGTGTTGTGAGGTGAAGTGTTGTCTTTGGCTGCGTGCCAAAGACAACACCTCTGTGTCGGTTTATGTGTCCATCCATGAGCACTCACTGGAGACGGGAGGCATTCTTCCAGAGGCCCGGCCTTTGTTCCTCGTTCCATCACATCTCAAGGTGTCAACAGAATTCCGAGGCCGGATTAGCGCGCAAAAAAGGTGTCACCGCCCCACACATCCCGTAAACGCTACAGAGCAACCTATTTCCTTACGGGAATTTTTATTTTATTTTATTTTTTTACCTGCCATCTCCTCATGTACTCCGGCAGTCATCTGTGTGACACTGCCCTCTAGTGGCGCCACTGCGCTGATGTACACTGACCCCTGCGGTCACTGCTGTGTAGTTCCATATGAATGTTCACAATGGGACATTTATAGGACCTTTGAGGACGCATGCTCTGGTAACAGTGATTTTTCTTGTTCCTCGCATGGGTTTTAGACTTGGTCCGCACACGCATTTTTACAGGTCAAACCAATAGTATGTTGACAGAATTGGAAGAAAAAAAATATCTCCTGACTTATTATAGTCTGTACATAGTCAGAATTGCTCTGCTCTGAATTTAGGAGTTACGGATGACCCTTTTTGTTTTTAGGAAGACTTAGCCAAATAATGGAGAATTTGGAAAATTCTGCTAATTAAACAATTCCACGATTTCCGCATCTTTGAAACCATAGGGCCCTTCTAATGTGAGCGCTAACAGCTCAGGTTAACAGCTAAAGCAAAGCTGTGCACACAAACGTCGCAAAAGACTGCTAATTTCCATACGAGGCAGTCCGCCTTGTCTCCCTCTCCCCCACTCACCCTCCCCCAGCCCTCTCCCCTCACCCTCCCCTACCTGCTCGCAGAGGGAGCGGTAGCCGCTTTCGCGGCCGCGGTCCAGCTCGTAGGTCTCCCCCAGCAGGGGGTTGAAGGGCTTGCCCGTGCGGTGCACCGTGGTGGAGTAGGAGGAGATGGAGAAGGCCGCCACGTAGCACAGCTGCTCCAGGGCGCTGCCGCTCTTGGCGCCCTTGTCCAGCAGCTCGTGGTACTCCAGGTCCTCAGACAGCCGCTGCAGCATGGAGATGGGCTCGTTGAAGTTCACCTGAGGGGGAGAGAGAGAGGGAGAGGGGAGCCAGAAAGAGAGACAGACAGATAAAGAGAGGGCTCGACACACACACACACACACACAGACACAGACAGAGAGAGATACAGAGAAACAGAGGAGAGTTAAGATCAGTAGAAACGCAATCATCACAGCAGCAAAATTTTGGAAAATAAAAAAATTCATGGTAATAAGATAATGGGCGAGCAGTTTACATTACAACAGAAAAAAAAAAACTTGCTTTAGAAATGCCACGCATGTGGGTGCGGTCCTTAATTGCCCTTCCTAACATCGGTGTAACAAAAAAACACAGGCGTGGCTCATTTCATTCCTCTCGCACCACAGACACAAGCATTGTTAACTCAATGAGCTCCACCCGTCTCCCGCCCCCCGCTCCTGCTCCTGCTCCACCCCGGCCCTCCATCACAGTGATCTGAACGGGCGGAGGAGGAGGAGGAGGAGGGACTGACCGGCATGGGGATCTTGGACAGCTCCTTGCCGATGCAGTTCTTCATGATGCTCCACAGGTTCAGGGAGTAGTTGGGCTTGTCGGGGATGCGGCTGCGCCTCTTCTTCACCGGCACCAGGTCCAGAGACGGCGAGTCCTGGTTGGCCGAGAGGGGCTCCTCGTTGAGCTGTGGAACCAATCAGGGGGGCGGGGTTTTAGCGTGACTCACGCAGCCGTCGAGAGGCCACAGATGGAGGGGGGGGGGGGGGAGGGGGGGGGGAGGGGGTGTTACCTACCGACTGGTCGTCTGAACCCATTTCACTGTTGAAGCCGCTCACGTTACTGCTGGAGCGCCTTCAAGGAAAGAACAACAAAAAAAACGAGTTCGATACTCACTTTAGAACAAACTGTGATTGGCATAAGTCGGGCCTACGAATAGCGAATACGAGGAATTTAAAGGGCGCTCTTGTGATCAGAATCTACGCCAGTGTGAAGACACGAGGAAGCCTCTACAGGAATAAAACCCGTGGCAGTCCCTTGCCTAAACCCGGGCAGTGTGAGCACGCTCCATCTCCTTCAGATCTCATCTCATCTCAGATCTTGACTGTGTCGCCTGGTAGAGTTTCCACATGCATCTCAAGTTCAAGTTCAAAATACTTTATTGTCCCCCCCAATGGGGCAATTTGTTGTGCAGCAGATAGTATACAAATCACACACACAATTAAAACAGTAAACAATCAATAAATAGTAAAAAAAAAAAAAAAAAAGAAACATAAATCTAAAACACATCTCGAGGTGGGCGGGTGAGCGGGTGAGAGGCTGAGGGGGTGAGGGGGTAAGGGGGGCGAGGGGTGGTCTACACACTCACTTGTGGAACTGGGGGTCGGCGGGAACAGTGATGAACTCCGGCGCCTCCTCCATGGCGTCGAAGAACTCGTTGTCGTCGTCGTCGTCGCTCGCCTCGCCCTTCCCGGGCCCTGCCGAACCTGGGGGGAGGAGGAGGAGATGATGGTGAAGGAGGAGGAGGAGAAGGAAGAGATGAAGGTGGAGGAGGAAGGAGTAGAAGATGAAGGAGGAGGAGGAGAATAAGGTGGAGGTGGGGGAGAAGGAGATGATGGTGAAGGAGGAGGAGGAGAAAGGAAGAGATGAAGGAGGAGGAGGAGAAAGGAGTAGAAGATGAAGGAGGAGGAGGAGAATAAGGAGGAGGTGATGAAGGAGGAGTGGAAGGAGAGGGGACTCGTTGGATGAAGGTCAATACGTTGGTGCTCGTCCCGTGCGTGGAGAAGGGGGAGATACATCTGGTGACACACAGACGCCCTCGACTTCGAGGAGTAAAGAATCTGAACCCAGATCGAGGATTAAATTCCGTGGCTCAGGCTGACGCTTTACTTTCCGGTTCCTTTTGTCCAATCAGGAACTAGAAATTGCTTCTCGTTCATGCAGAACTGAACATTGTCTGAACGCATGTTTGTTGTGTTTCATTAGGTTATCTATTTTTTATTGTTCTTCTTTATTGTTCGAGGTTACAGTGCATTCAAATACATTTCAGAGATGTTTGAGATAAGATACTTTGTTTGCTGCTTTCATGACAAAAAGGACACTACCCTAACCCTAACCCTAGCAGTTAAGTGTACCAGCAATTATTATTAAAAATAATTAATGTAATTTGAACTAATTTAAAGTAGAGGGAGAATCTCTATTGACCTGACCATGCCCACTTTCTAGAATGCATTCAAAATGGCGACAGACGGCTCTAATCACGTCTGTAGCCAAAGCAAACAGAGACTCGAGTGGACGCACCGAGCTTGACTGCTGATGGGAGGCGGGCCTACAGCTCAGCTGATAACAAGTGTATGGCCTGCAGGCCCACCAAACACAAGGCCATTATGGCCTGATGCAATCATTGCCTTGGGCCCTATCTGGAGAGCGATTAGCATGAGCCGGATGATCGGTCTCGCTTGACAAGACGCAGACAATAGCTGTATAACAACATATGTATGACAAAGTCCCATCTTTACACGTACAATTGACAATGTTTGCAGGGGGCAAATAAAACCGCTCTGATGACTGTTGTCTTTGTGTTGCTTCCATCTCATTGGGTCGTGTGGACACTAGCATATCAATGCAAGACAGATCAGAGAGAGAGTGAGAGAACGAGAGAGAGAGTGAGCGACAAGACAGCAAAGAGACAGAGACAGAGACAGAGAGCGAGAGAGTGCCAGAGAGAGAGCGAAAGACGAGAGCGAGAAACAAAATTGAGGAGAGGGCGAGACAAGAGAACGAGAGAGAGACACAAGAAAGCAAGAGACACAAGAGAGACAACGGACAGAGACAGAGAGCAAGATACAAGAGACAGAGAGCGAGATACAAGAGCGATAGAGAGCAAAATACAAGAGATCGAGACAGAGGGCGAGACAGAGCAAGATACTAGAGATAGAGACACCAGAGACAGAGAGATGAAGCATGATTGGGAGCGAGCGCGAGTGACAAGAGGCGTGGTCAGGGGCCGTCTGGTGACAGGGTGCGCCGGGCGGTAAGCGAAGGCGGGCCCTACCCTTGCTGTCCAGCGTGGTGTTGGACTGCGAGGCGCCGCGGAAGGCCCGCTCCAGGTTGTTGTGCTGCTTGGCCAGCTGCTCCAGGGTCTCCTCCAGGCGGATCCGCTGGTCGCGCTCCGCCTGCAGCGCCTTCTGCCACCGCTTGCTGTGAGCCTGCGCCAGAGCCAGGAAGTCCCGGCACGCCTGCACCCACCAATCACAACCGTCAAGACACAGTGCTCAGAGCTCACCTGGACTCTGCATAGCCCCGCCCTTCCACCCATCTTACGCACGTATTGTATGTTGTACGTCCTGGCACTTAAAAATAGTACTTAGCATTGTGCAGCGTCTTATCCTACCTTTGTTGTACACAGGGAATGGGTTAACCTAGCGATTGTTAGTGCTTGGCACCCACTGGTTCTATGACCCTCTTAACTGTACAGACAGCGATATATTGTTGCTCTTTCTTCAGACTAATGACCTTAATGTTTTTTTGTCTTTTTGCGAGTGTAGACACACCATATGAATCCGGAGAACCAAAACATATGTAGCGGTGTAACAAGGATAAATATATGCTGAGCATACACGCCGTTTATCGCTGTTGACATATCTTTATCGTCTTACCTTGGGACAAACGGACGACTACAAAAAGGAGAATTTCCCGGATAATGAAACAAGCTTTTCTTTTATGGACCAACTTGGATTTGGACATAGGAAAAAGAAAAGTGCTACGTCCACTTGGTTTAGAAAAACAGAGAGAGAGAGCTCCAGAGAACACGCTGCGTCGAAGGTCTGAAGTCAGCAGAGGCTAATGTGCTGAGCGCGCCTTTTAACCCAACCTGCCCTGGGTGTGACCCGATACCTAAATCCTACGGCTGTAGTTTAAAATGCAGATGAGGCATGAGTCTTGGAAGAGAGGCCAGCCACTTGAGAAAACTGCTGACCTATATTTAGATGGGGACGGAGAGGGGGGGGGGAGGGTCGTGTACTCACATTAATCATGGCATTGGAGGTAATGCGAAACAGCGTGGCTCTCTCGGTGACCTGTCGAATCTTGTCGCCGGCCTCTCCAGTGAGACGCAGGCTGTCCAACTCCGACAAAGACCTGAAGACAAGCGTCTCATTATAATGGACCCAGCTATGTATACATGCACATCTCACACACACACACACACACACACACACACACACACACACACACACACACACACACACACACACACACACACACACACACACACACACACACACACACACACACACACACACACACACACACCTCAGAGAGAGAGAGAGAGAGAGAGAAAGAGATCTGAAAGGAACCTCTGGAGGGCGGAGCCATGCTTGGAGATGAGGTCATTGCACGTGCTCAGATCCTCCACTTTGCTGGCCAGGGTCCGCAGCGTGGACTGGACCTCTGAGTTCTGCGGGGCGGCGCTCTGCCCGTGGGGCGCGGGGGGGCAGGACAGGGAGAAGTCGTCGCCAGAGTCGTCTGTGAGAGGAACAGGAAGAAGAAATGAGGAAGGAGGACCTCGGCGTCCGGTCATGGCAGTGCCACGTTGGGGGCGCCTTTGGTCGTCAGGGTGCCTCCGATTTTGCTTGCTTAAGCAATTCGGAGAAAGGCCCCGTTTCCCTTTTAAGTGATGCGTCATATGACAAGGTTGTAGTCTGCCTCAGCTGACTAGCAACATGTGAGTGAACACCTTTCCCTAGTAGACTTGACCTCTCTCTCTCTCTCTCTCTCTCTCTCTCTCTCTCTCTCTCTCTCTCTCTCTCTCTCTCTCTCTCTCTCTCTCTCTCTCTTATATATACCTGACTCGGCCTGCATGCGGGCCGCCTTGGCTTTGGCCAGCTCCAGGGCTGTGATCCACCGCTGGCGCTCCACCTCACAGCTGGCCTTCAGGTGGTAGGTCTGCGTGCCGCCGTTGGAGATGACAAAGTTGCAGGCGTCGTCCACGGCGATGGAGGCCGTGGCCAGGTTGATGGTGCCCCGACACGTGTGGCCCATTTCCGCCTGGGTCCTGGGTCGTCGTTAAGGAACCGTTAAACGCATTTGACCTCAAAAGGGGGTGACCGATGCGGTCACCAACGTTAAACTCGTCAAATGTGTATCTTGGGTCAAACTCACACAAAATCCAAAATAAGCTTAAATGTTGAAAGGTGTGAACTACAGCTAACTGTTGCTTACCTGTAATATGACAACAGTCCGTTGCTCAGGACGAACCAGCGCCGCTGATAACCTTTGATGTAATTGGTCCATTTGAACACCCAGCCTTTGTAAGTGTCGCCGGCTGGAGTAGGAGTGGGGGGCTTGGGTTCCGACATCACTGCCCCCAGGTACTATAAAGACAGGTTGGGGAACCTTCGATAAAGAAACACATTTGACACATGAGAGGTGACAGGTAAGTACATACTACATACCATGCCCATTTGACCCAGCAGACATGAACATGACAGGAGCCATTAACAGCCAATTATCTACCAGTGCACTTAGACGAGTCAAAAGGGTAAGGATCGGTATTGATTACTGGATAATGCATTTACCAGTACTCTCCCTGTAACACAAATGGAGTTGAAGTATAAACCAAGTGCTTCTGTTCTCTCAAATATGGTTAAAACGTACACATCGAGGCTCGTTAGTTACTCGTGCATGGTCATTGCTTTGCCTCATCCTGGCGAACAACATCCTTAAATAAAGACCATGGGGACGTTAAACAGTGTGTCATCGACTACAGAGACGATGCAGCCTTATACTTGAATAAAGTCGCTGTTGGTTGTAACGACACGTCAACGCAAGTAGTCGTGGTAGAAAACACACGAATGACCTTTACTTCAACATCAGCCGAAGTTAACAAGTGCCGACTAAACACTCGGTTATCGCTAGAGATTCGCAAAAGTTATCCGTCGTTTCAAATCCATCGCTAGCTTCCCCGGCTAGCCTCATGTTTACCTTGACGTGTCCGTAATGTGAGCTCAGGCCGAGCGCTGTTTACCTTGACGTGTCCGTAATTCGAGCTCAGGCAACCAGGCACCCGGTGAAGGCACGGCTAACTGTGACACCCATAGGCTGGCTAGCTCATCGGCGAACACTGCGCGGATCAAATCGACGACTCGGGAGGACAGCTGTCGCAAGGTGTCCGCCGACATGCACCGCGACGCCTCGGGTCGGGAGGAGACACGTCGAACACGAATTTTCTAAGACAAACACACAGAACGGTGCGCGATGGTACAACCTACATGCTAGCTAGATCTAACTATGCTAATGTTAGCTCGGCTACACCCGGTGCTCCGCTGTTCCGGCTCGGCTGGAAACCGACCCCGTCGGCTTTAGGTTCCGCGTCATCGTCGTCCCGACCTGAGCGTTGAGTCCCGAAGACGTCGCCCATGCGTCGAGGTATCGCGCCATATCGTGGTCAACAGCGCCCCCTAAAGCGTAGGTTCGAATCCCGCCAGGCGCGGTTACATTTGCACACTAACTAATTTGAACACTAACTAAGATAAATTAGGATGATTCACACGTTTATTCTTGACCAAATGTAGCCATTCGTTGTCCGTAACAATTATTTGTAGTAATGTAGTAATATGCACAATAATTTTGCTTTGTTCTGTACCTACCTTTTCTGCAATAAATGGTTCTCCAATGGCTCCAGACTTTTGATGAATTATGACAGACAAGTCCTTACCAATTACTTCACCATTACTATCTCAGAAATAAAAAAAAAACCTTTTTCATATATATTGAATTACACAGAGGGCGAAATTTATGATCAAAATAGTTTATTTAAATAACTATATTCAAATCCCCCTTCATTTACAAATTCATTTACGGATGCTGCAGGACGCTGCAGGGAGGAGAGGCCCGCTGTGTTGGTTGGCAGGCTGAAAACATGTGGGTTGTCCACCACAACAACAACGGACAGAGCCTCTTTTTGGGGAGTAGTTTTTAAATTTTATTTTACAGTAGATCCCAATTTTTTGGGGAAAAAGAGCTCACGTAATACGTAGTCATTTTAAAAAGAATTCGTAATTTTAAACATTCAATGATAAGGTCAAAATAAATGCGTATTGAACTGACTGGGAATTACTATGTTCATCAATTTTAGATCTTTGAAAGGTAGATCTGATACTTGATGGGGATGGGGGCGGATTTCCCGTTAACTTAATATCATTATATTATTGTATTTTTAATACAAAAAACAAAAAATGCGACTCCGGTGGGACTCGAACCCACAACCTTTGAATCACAACGCTAGTGAATGCCTAGAAGTCCAATGCGCTATCCATTGCGCCACGGAGCCACCTGTTGCATTAGAAGGAAAGTTTTTTTTTTATATCCAGATTTCATCATCATTAAACTAATTAATATTAATTTTTAACTATACCAAACCATAAATGATCGGCAGTTCATAACAAGACGAGCCACTACAGTGTACTGCTAAAAATGCTAATAATATAATTTCAAAGATAGTATTTTTCGAAAAGCTTAATTTGCTGTTTTTAATACTTTAGACCATTATTAAAGCGTAAACGTACTGTTATTAGTCTTTGGTTTGGGAAATCCTTGTATTTCTGAAACCACCACCAGGGGGCGACATAGTATAAGGATTAGCGACATTCCATCACATTGTACAGAAAATGCAAATTTGCAAAAGCACCCATGTGAATGGGATCACCAATAATTCGTATAAAACGTTAGTTATGGAATTATTTAATATAAGGGCCCTATGTTGAAAATAACCTAAATTCAAATGTGTTCAGTTGCCTTATCTAGAAGAAATAAAATGTTAATAAAAACATTTTGATACGATTTTACAATAGTATAAATATCTGACCCAACACGGGTCTATAGGGTCTAGTCTTATGTATAATTAGATTAAGTATCGTTTATTTAGGTCTGTAATACCATGGGGTTCGCACTACAGGTATCCCTTTGTTCCCACCCACCGGCCAATCTGCAGAGCCACCGGTGAGATAAACAACGCCGGCCTCCTCAACAAAGAATATCCTGTCATGAGCGGAAGTCTCCGGGATTTTTTTTTTCTCCATCCATAACAACCCCGACGCCTATCCTCCCAACCAGCACGAAGGCGAAGTGCGTACCGTCAGCATCAACCAACCCCTCGGTGCAGCACACCCATCCCTCGGTCCGCCCGCGTCTATCCCACCGCACACCTTCCATGTAGGTTCTTCCACCGCGACACGCACCCCCCCCCCCCCGTAAGGTCAGCCTCTCCACCCCCCCCCCGACCACACATGCCTTATTCGCGACAGACCTGTCGCCGGAGGATACGTGCTGAATCGGATCGCGCAGCGGAGGAATTCGTGTTTTTTCGGAGCGCAGTTTGATCGGCTAGACGCGCGCCGCTGACCTGCCGGGGTATCTGTGTGTTAACGTCGGTCGCGTCGGGTCGCTGGGAGCCTGTAGTCTGCAGCACATAGGAAGGGATTAAGTTACTGCTGGTGGTGGCGACGGTGGATTATTTGATTTGGCCTTCTCCCGAGCAGCCACACATTCCTCCTCGTCCACTCTCCCTCTCTCGCTCTTTTTTTTTGTTGAACGGGGATAAACTACTTTCAATCAAGGTATTGTATTTGAGTGATGTGCGTTGTGTTGGCTTCTGTTGTGTGCCTTTATTAAGCAGCCTTGGACATAAATAACACACATTCGCCTTCTTTTGTTACGGGCATTGGAATTTCCTGAAGGACCCCTTCTTTGCAACCACCGTTACTCCCCACCGCCCCCCTCCCTCCCCCCCTCCACACGTTCGTGTGTAGTCTAATGTGCAAATTTCCCTCTTTGTCCTATGTTTTTTCCACTGTTGCACCTTTACAAATACTAGGCATTTGCAATTATGGAAATGTGCGTCTTATGCAAAAGCTTGGACATAATAAGCAGCCACAGCTTTTACATTACCAAGCATTTCAGCAGCATCCCCCTGGGTCTGGAGTTACACCTCCCTCCCCTTACACCTCCTCCCTCATTTTCCCTCGATGCCCCGCCCTCCCTCTTGCTCTATTTTATGTTCATGTATATGTTATATTCATGTAAATAACAACAAAGTGCAATTATTTAGGTTGTCCTACTTGGTATAAAATATCATTTTAAGTATCGACTGTTAGTTAATAATTCCTAATCTTGGTTTAATATTGTGTTACCATACCCACTGTGGTATAGCAATATGGTGGCACACAAACCTTACATTATACAATTTAGCTTGAACTACTAATCTGTTTACATTGGAAGAGTGACCAAAAAAAAAAAAAAGTCTCCCAACAAAGGCTGTGTATTTAAACTCAGGTAGAGCACAGGTAATAATGGACCCTTTTCACAGAGGTGCCATTGCAGCACCCACACAGGTGTTGCTCCAAACACTAATCTACTACTTTTATGTACCAGGCCACGTGTGGCAGACTCACCTAGTAAACAACAGTCTACTATTACATGCCTCTTTGAAAGAGGCCATTGTAACCAGGTAGAAGCACCTAAATGAATTCCGACAACGCTAAGCTCATGGGAGGGAGAATTTGCCTATGCTTTGAATGAGGCTTTTATTTTGGCAATCATTTCTAACAAGGACTACAGTGCGGCCCTGATATGGTGACCTACAATATGTTTTATTAAGATAACCTTATGGTTAGGAGGTGAAGCTTTGACCGTAATGGGTTATTTGTGATGTTTGCCTGTCTGGGTAGCGCTAAGCACTACGCTATCCTCTACAGAGTTGGCCTACATATTGTGAAGTAATCATAACTCGATTTGATCATGAATCATTTTGATCCTGTCCACCAACTAGGCAACCGCTTATTTGCTTATCATTTTCTCCTTCAAACAAATGTTGTATTTGCTTTAATTTGGCCGGTGTTTACTTTACCACCAAACCAAAATGATGTACGGGGATTTTTTTTACACATTATGTTATCAGCCAGTGGGGGTTAGCGACCTACTCATAGACACAAGACTTTATTGAACCCAGAGCCCTACTCGTAGACTCTAGCTCTATGAACCCAGAGCCCTACTCGTAGACTCTAGCTCTATGAACCCCTACTCATAGACTCTAGCTCTATGAACCCAGAGTCCTACTCATAGACTCTAGCTCTATGAACCCAGAGTCCTACTCATAGACACCAACACTCTGAACCCAGAGCCCTACGGCTATCAGTCCCGTCACCCTAACCGCTGTCGTGACCCTGTCCTCCGCAGTCATGTCGTTCAGAAGGGGCGTGGTCCGGCAGAGCAAGTTCCGCCATGTGTTCGCCCAGGCCTGGAAGGCGGAGCACTGCATCGACGACGTGCGTGTGTCGCGCGTCACCTGGGACAGCCCCCTCTGCGCCGTCAACCCCAAGTTCATCGCCGTCATCGTGGAGTCCGGCGGGGGCGGGGCCTTCCTGGTGGTGCCCATCACCAAGGTGAGGCGCAGACGTGTGTGATAAGCGGCGCGTCGATGGTGTTAAAGTACCGGTTTATGGTTTGCTGGCGTTAAGCAAGAGCCTTCGCCCGCAGAGTGACACACAAAAATACAGTAAAATGTCGTTAAGAGGCAGGTGAGGGCTTGGCTACAGATGAGGCCGCGTACATGGGGGGTGTGGGGGGGGACTCAAACCCAGTACCTTTCGGCTGGGGTGCAAATCCCTTCTGGCCTACTTCAGTGGTTTGTTATGTTTTAAATATGCAGATGCTCACTATATATTGGCCTTTTATTAAAGGGGGGTTATTATGCCAAAAGGTGTGACTGTGAATAACCGTTTTGAAAATCTGCCTTTTGGTGTGTTATAGTGACATCACAAAAAGGCAGTGTCCCTCAAGATGTATGCTGGATGTAATGGCTAACCACTCTCACATAATGGCATAGTATCATATCACCCCTTTAACTTTTGTATGATGGGACACAGTTTTGCGTAATGCATAAAAAATGTGTTCACCCATTGGCTGGTTGAGAGGAGGTCCGAGTGGGAGATTGTTCACATATCATCATGGGCTGAGAGGTGGATTCCCGCTGGGGTGCTGAAAGGTTTTTTTTCCTCTCTCTGTTCCTCAGAGTGGCCGGATCGACCAGACCTGCTCCACGGTATGTGGTCACCTAGCGCCCGTGTTGGACGTCCAGTGGTGTCCCCATGACGACAACATCATCGCAAGTGCCTCGGAGGACAACACCGTGAAGGTAGGCGCGGCGGTGGAATCTGGACTCTCCATCGTTTTGGTTTTCTGCTCCGTTCACGCTGAACCCCCACATGTTATTTATTATTTTGTATTCCATACCGACAGCTAACGACAGGTGTAGCAAAACAGTTGTTCATTTTGGCATAACTCGATCAATCCTAGTTTCAGAATATACGCCTTTTTAGCAAAAATTAGGAGGAGAGGGGGCACAAAATAATTTGGGTTTTTAAACCATCGACTTGAGATCATACTTGACATAACTATACAGTTCACTGTGATGGAACAGTTATAATTGTGGGGTTACGTATTCATGAGCTGATGTTAAATATAGCAACCGCAAGACTATTCTTCTATATTGTCAGCGAGTGAATGATTCAATCGTTTTGAAGGTCATGTGATTGGCTGTTTGACGCTGTGTGTTCCCCAGGTGTGGCAGATCCCAGACGGGGGCCTCACAGGGCCCATGACGGAGCCCCTGGTCACCCTGGAGGGCCACAGTAAGAGGGTGGGGATCCTCGCCTGGCACCCCACGGCCTTCAACATCCTGCTCAGCGCAGGTAGGGCCATCTGCTTCCTGGTGACCATATTTGTCGGGGGCCTGCTTCCTGATGACCATATTTGTCTGGGCCTGCTTCCTGATGACCATATTTGTCGGGGGCCTGCTTCCTGCTTCCAGAAGACCATATTTGTCGGGCCTATTGTCATTCACGGTTTTCTATTTAAGTTAAAAAAAAAAAAGTAGTTCCTTTTTTTTCTTTTAATCATTATTGTCATTTTTTTCTAACAAATTCAGTTGCTCGTCGTTCTGTTGTAGACTTTGGACGTTTTGAAGGCCTGCTGCCCAGCCATGCATTAGCTGACCAAGCACTTCCCTAGAATTCCTGGGTTTAGGTATTTAAAAGCCTACCGGTTCGCTTGAAAGCAATCGGTCACTGTTAATGCTTTGCTAGAAGAGATCCATTAAACAATGCTCAGTGTTTGTGTTCGAAGGCTTTCATTGAGTTGAGCTCATTTCTCTGCCATCGAGTGAGATGGCATTGAGGATTTTCATTGGATCATGAGAAAGGGTTGGGGTACACACACACACACACACACACACACACACACACACACACACACACACACACACACTTCCTTAAAAGGAAATAAATGAGAGCGCCACAGCATGTGTCTCTGTTCTTGGTTCCTGTACTGTTGACAAAGTCGTGGGTCGGCCAGTGAACCGAGTCAGCAAAGAGGAGGTGACCTTTAAAGCAAATATGATTTATATATAATAAGATCATACATAGTAAGTATGTATAAGATAATAACACACAGTGGAAAGATCTCTTAAGAAGCTTAACATAAAGTGTGCTAAGATGCTTAAAGCCATTAAGGCCATGAATGATTGAATAAATGAATTAATGGCCAGGGTAGCCAGATATTTCCAGTCTAGCTCAAGGAGCAGACCAAAGATCCTACTCTGAGTCCGAGGATGTATCACAGTGCATCGGCGATCCTACAGCAGGATACAAAGTCTACCATATAGAGAGGAGGTGGGCCAATTAAAGCGTTAATAAAAGAAAAAAAGTTATTTGGGCAGCAAACGGCTATTGTAAAGAAGAGTTTACAGTAGAGGGAGGGGCGGGGTGAAGGTGCAGCATTTTACACTAACTACAGGCTGGCTTTTTTGTTTGCATTTACATTTCCGGGGCGTTTGCCTTGCTTTTCTGCAGAGATTTGACTCTGCATGGATACAGATGTACAGGTAGTCAAGGTGCTGGCGGTCAAGGTCCAGGTTGCGTTTGATGAATGTTGATTTGCTGTGGTTGTAATCAATACACTCAGCTTTCTAGAATATCAGGAGACCACTTTGAAGTCCCTTCCTCCCAGCTCCAATGCTTTCCCCTCACCTTTCTGATTCCTTTGTTCCCGCTCTCCTCGCTCTCTCTCTCTCTCCCCCTCTCTCTCCTCTTTCATCTGTGAAGTCGCTTTCTCCCAGTTCCAATGCTTCCCCCTCACCTTTCTGTCTCTCTCTCTCCCCCCCCCCCCCCCCTTCACCCTCTCCAGGCTGCGACAACGTGATGTGTGTGTGGGACGTTGGCACCGGCGAGCTGGTGTACCAGCTGAGCGACGCCCACCCCGACCTGATCTACAGCGCGTGCTGGAACCGTGACGGCAGCGCCATCTGCACCGTGTCCAAGGACAAGGCCCTGAGGGTCATCGACCCGCGCCGCGGCACCGTCCTCAAGGCACGACGTTCCGTCGCTGACGTCCACTTTGCCCGATGTTGTGATTCGCGGTTGTTCGTGGCGATAACCCGGGCAGCGCGTCACACGGCTTTGTTTAGAGTGCTCATTGATCGGTTGTTACGGGTCACTAAATCAGAAATAGATCGATACTTTATTAATCCCGAATGAAATGTATAAGTTTTATTCGATTTTTTTTTCCCGAAGTATTCTTTGCGACTTTTCGAGATTTGCGCATTCCGGAGGCTAAAATGCTGATAACCATTAGTATGTAATTAATTGACGGAGCCCTTACCATTGTACACACAGTCTGTTCTAGTGCAGTTTCCTCAATGTTCACCTGCTCAAGAGCCTCCCGTTTCGTATTAAATCAGTGGAATTGCACGCTACAGGGTGTACGACATTGGCCGCATCGGTCTGCTAACAGAATGCTAACATGGCTCTGCTCTTACGTTGTATCCTGGTTCCCCCTGCAGGTGAGGGAGAAGGTCCACGACGGCACCCGGCCCATGAGGGCCGTCTTCTTGTCCGACGGCAAGATCCTCACCACCGGGTTCAGCCGCATGAGCGAGAGACAGATGGCGTTGTGGGATACGGTAAGTCCGATTTCCTGTCCGACTTTCTGTCAGACCGGTCCAATAGACGCAGCAGTACGTTATATTAGATGATGTTATTCCGTTCTGAGTGAGACAAAGGGGAACGTTGAGGAATCGGATGGAATGTCTTTTTGTTTTATATTCCGAACAGAAAGATCTCACTGAGCCAATGGCGATGCAGGAGATGGACACCAGTAATGGCGTCCTGTTGCCTTTTTACGACCCGGACACCAACATGGTCTACCTGTGTGGGAAGGTAAGAGCCTTCAGGAGGACACGCTGTGTTTACACACCGGAGAAGCCTGGATCAGTGTTACACAAAATTGGTTTTCTGGAGAGCCTCTTTCTACAAAGGGACAACCACCTCGACCTCATTCACAATAGGCATTGCGAAAATTAACATTCCTGGTGTCATCACTGCCGTTTCTCTAACCCTTTGCATTTACATTTAGGGCATTTAGAAGACGCTTTTATCCAAACAGACTTGCAACCATTCATGCACACATTCACAACCATGCAAGGGGACAGCCATGCAAGGGGACAGTTAGGGTGAGGTGTCTGTTTTGCTCACGGACACCTCAACACTCAGCTAGGAGGAACCTGGGATCAAACCGGAATCAACTTTATTCTGGGAAGAATGCATTTCAAAGCAGTTCTTTGATCAATTCATGTTTTGCACTCATTGTTGATGCATTAGGTCAGTTAATAGGCTCATAAACTATTTATCATTGGTACAACAAACGGAATTGAGTTCATAGCAGCCTTTTATATTGTATTCATCTTATAATAATTATCAGCGCAGCACTATTGACCCAAAAAGCAATATGTAGTATGTCAGCCCACGAGATGAAGGCTTAATTTGAAAGGGTGGCTGCAATCGTGACTGCGTATGGGTAGAAACGGCACCACCCCCATGTGGTCGAAATATGTACTGCAAAGGAGAGATCTAAAATGTTTAGAATAGCGACCGCCACGCTTTGTAAACACTAGATAACTGCCTTCCCTCTCCCGACCTTGTGTGTTGCCTTGCGTCTCCAGGGCGACTGCACCATCCGCTACTTCGAGGTGACGGACGAGTCCCCCTACGTCCACTTCCTCAACCTGTACAGCAGCAAGGAGCCCCAGCGAGGAGCGGGCTACGTCAGCAAGCGGGGCGTGGACGTCAACAAGTGTGAAATCGCCAGGTGTGTACATTTGCAGTGACACTGGGGTTGTTAGAATGGATGTTGGTTTTCCTCTGTGTTCGTTCTGTGAATAATTACGTTGTAAACATCACGTTTCACGGCCGTGCCTTCCGTTTCTGCAGGTTCTACAAAGTCCACGAGAGGAAGATCGAACCTATCTCCATGACCGTGCCACGCAAAGTACGTCCGTCTCTCTGTCCTTCTGACTGTCCGTCAGTCCCTCTGTCTTGTCTGTGTCCCTCTGTCTTGTCTGTGTCCCTCCGTCTTGTCTGTGTCCCTCTGTCTTGTCTGTGTCCCTCCGTCTTGTCTGTGTCCCTCTGTCTTGTCTGTGTCCCTCCGTCTTGTCTGTGTGTCCCTCTTTCTCTCTATCTGTCCAATAAAAAAGCCTGTGTTACCTTGCATCACCACTTCGCCAGACCAATTGATTATCCTACAACCAATCAGAGCAAAGCAACGTGTCTTGGCTGTGTATGAAAATGCCTGAACGGCGCTCCCATAGGCTACCCCTCTGTACAGTCATTTAATTAAACCAATAAGATGACTGGGCCAGGCCAGGCCAATCAGAACGCCAGAGCAAATCAAACAAAGTTTAAAATTAAACAAAGAAAGCTTGCAGATTCTTCTGGCTCCCGGGCCAACGCCCACGTAATTCCTTTCAAAAAATCTCTCTACAAAAATCTCTCTACATCTCTCCTTCCTGTGTGTTTATTTGTGTTTATTTGTTTGTGTGTGTGTCTCCCCCCCCCCCCCCCGCAGTCTGACCTGTTCCAGGGGGACCTGTACCCGGACACGGCGGGCCTGGAGCCCTCCCTCCTGGCCGAGGAGTGGATCGCCGGGCAGGACGCCCCGCCCCTGCTGGTGTCCCTGAGCGGGGGCTACGCCGTCCCCCCGTCCAAGCACCGGGACACCCTGCGGGGCCGGCCCAAGCTGGCCTCCCAGGACTCCGGGGCCGGGGCCCCCGCCGCCGGCGCCGCTGCCACCGCCCCCGCCGCCACGCCCAGCTCCCCCGCCCTCGCCAGGGAGACGGAAGGAGAGACCCGGGGCAACGCCGCCGACGGGACGGCGGACCGGCTGAAGAAAGAGGTAGGAGGTGGACTTCACCGACCAATCATAGACTAGAATATAACGACCGTTCATGTGTTCATGTGTGTGGTCTCGGTACAGTGTGTCTAAAGTTGTAAGCTGAAGGCGATGCTAAAAAACGATTTGGGAACCCGCCTCTAGGTGCGGTGGGGCACTGTGTTCTGTGTTTTAAGGCGTTCTTCAGCGAGACGCCCTGACGCACTCTTCCTGCTCGTTGCTGAAACGTGTCGTGTGATTGAACGGACGTTTTTACTCCCGAAGCGTCGGCCAAATCACAAAATATACGGCGGCCATGAGTAACGATCATTAGTAATGCGCCCCCCCCTCTGACGTTCGGCTCTTCCTTCCTCCCAGGACGACGTGCTGAATGAGATCCTGGCGGAGATGAAGGCTCTGCGCACGGTGGTGCTCGCTCAGTCCCAGCGCATCGAGTTGCTGGAGAGACAGCTGGCCCGCATCGAGGACGGAGACGTATGAACCCCACCAACCCCCCCTCCCGGCGCCACCCCCGACCCATGACCCCCGCACCCCGGACGCCGCCGCCGCCGCTAGGAGCTAGCGCTAATGCTACGAGCACAAGGCGTTCTAAAATAAACAAAACTAACAAAAAAAATAAAACATAAATAGACCATAGCCTTACTAGAAGACACCGATACCTTTAAGGCTGTGTGTGTGTTGTGTGGAAGTGTAGGCCAGTGAACATACGTTGTTGTTTTTTATTGAAGGCAGTAGGGTTGGGGAGAATTTAAAAAAAATAATACGAAAGCATTAACGACTGCTTTTCAAGGTTGTTGGGTTTACTGTGTCCTTTTTTTTTTGTATGAATTAGATTTGATACATGTTGTCCTTGCTAATTAAGGGCTTTGGTGGGAAACTGTGTACGTCTCAAAGGGTACGCATGCGCGTGTCCTCGGTGGGTTGATCTAATTGATTAATTTGCAGTCCCCAATTAATGTTTAGCGATGTATAATCAAGTAGTGAACGCTGCTAACTGCTTCTGTTGTCATTACCAGACCTGACCGCCTGGTCTTCTCTCATCGTAGCCTACATTCCTGCATTGTGCTTCTACCGTTTCCATTCCAAATATCCAAAAGTTCCTACTTAGCAAAAAATATAGCAAAATATACTTCAATCATCTGTGATTTTTTTTTTTTTTTCTTGTTGCACTAACTGAAGTTGCTAAACTACTACTGCATTTGTGTGTGTGTGGTAGTGGTGGTGTTGGTGTGTATTTGGAGTGAAGATGGGATTTTTTTGAAGTTGTTTAAAAGAAAGGGTCCAGAAGTTTGAAACGCTACAAGGAAGGTTGTTTTTTTGCCTGTTACAACGAGCGCTAACATTGACTGACTTTGTGTGTTGTTGTTGGCTAGAAACCTTCGAATCACTCGTGATTTGTGACTCACACATGTGGGCCAAGTAGCAGATATTAACTACAGTTACACATTTGAAGGAATATAGGCCTTTATCTGAGGTGGAATGGTAAGGTCTGTAAACTTAATGAACTTAATTATGGTGTGTAGACATTCCAGTGCCTATAATTAACGTCACCCCCGTACTGTTGCACCTCTGTGATAAAGGACTTCTTTCAGTTACGTTGTTTCTTCTTTTTTTTCTATAACAAAGTTCAGTGCTTCCAAGGTACAGGAAAAAAAAAGGAAGCCCAAAAATAAACGTGAGACTTTTAGGTCAGTGACATTTTTTTTTTTTTTTAATTCTTATGCAAATATTGAGGGAACAATCGCAAATCGGCTGTTTGCGTTCGACTTACACTTTTTTTGCATTAAGGTTGTACATTCCTCAGCAGTTGAAATCGACGGATGAACTGATTTCCCAGCTAAATTATATTTCTTTATGCACTGATTGTAGAACAATTGTATTTAGTGTAACGTTTCCAACCAGTAGGGTGTTTAAATGAAACTGCACTGTGCAAAACTAATAAACATTCATGACTCCTTTTCGTCTTTTTTTCTAAGTGTCTTATTAAAAAACTATATTGTTATTGTTCCTTTTATTAATCTTATAAAATAAGGGAGGGCTAAATAAAAGGACAGCATTCAGTATTGCACCAAAGTTGTCTTACATCTGACACTCACGCTTTCAGCATCAACCCCCACCCCCACCCCCTCAACAATCCCGTCCGCCCGCAATCGGTCAATTACTCCCCCCGCCACCCCCTCCCGTCAACAATTCCACCAGCAGACTCTGTTATAAGCATTATAAGATTCTACAGAGTCTCACTCTGGCTGAAAAACAAAAGTTGGCAACCCTGCGGACCTGATATGGTGACCTACAACTATGTTTTATTAAGATAACCTTATGCAACTCTCATGCATCTGGCGTGACACTCAACGCTTTCAGCATCAATCTCACGCTCTCTTGCACACGCAACAAATGTCACGGCAAAAAAAAATTGTTGCTTGTAAATAAACAACAGTTCAAGTTAGGCGCGGAGTGATACTGAACTCTGTAAACCAGGGGTGTCAAACGTACAGCCCGCGGGCCTAATCCGGCCCGGAGTGTAATTTAATCCAGCCCGCCAGATAATATCTAATGTCTATCAGAACTGGCCCGCCGGCATATCGCATTTCATTTTTTTTGACCCCCCCCCCCCCCCCCCCCCCCAACAATCCTGTCCGCCCGCAATCCAACACTTGATCCCCCCCTCAACAATCCCGTCCGCCCGCAATCCAACACTCAATCCCCCCCCTCCCCTTCCGTCAACAACCCTGTTATAAAGCCAAGTTCCGACCAAAGATACGCAACGCAACTGCTTGCAACACGCAACTCCTTAGTGGGCTGACCTGACTACTTCCCCTCTTTGAGAGACCAGCAGCCGCCTCAGTAGGCCTAAATCGTTTGTTGGTAAGGTAGGTCTAAAGCAGAACCGTAGAACCGTCTTATGCCGCTTTTCCACCGACAGTACCAGCTCGACTCGCCTCGACTCGCCCCGCCTTTTTTTGCGTTTCCATTGGCAAAAGAAAGTACCTGGTACCTGCTTTTGTTTTTGTGTCGTTCCTTTCCCAGGGCTCGAGTTTCGCCTCGATCAACGTTACCGTATGACAACAATAGACGCGCAGTCATTGCGCTTTTTATTTTATTTTATTTCCCATCATATCCTTTCCCGGGAATCAGAAAATCGTCTTGATCAGATTCAGATTTTCCGGGAATCCCGTCTCCCGGGATTAAAACCTAATGACGACCCATGTTGGAGAGGTTCTTTTCTACGACCCGCCAACATTGAAGAGGTACTTTTTTAGATGGAAACGCGACGTGCCTGGAACCAAACCGAGTCGTGCCGTTGAGCTGGTACTGTCGGCGGAAAAGCGGCATTAGCTCTGCCGTAGTGATGTTACAGCTTCTGCAGTCTCCGCCACTGTACAGTAACCCCCTTAGAAATCCTGTTGCGCATGTTCATTCCAAGTTCGTATCCATAGCCAACTGAGGCCAAATGAAACGGCATGTTTGAATTAAGGATATTGTCTCGGCTGTTCTTTATTTTGGGCTGTGGGTACAGCAGGCAAGGTCAGCTCGACTCGCTTCCAATAATTTAAAAAACTCACAACTTCAAAAAAATATTTTATTTATTTTTATTTTTTATTTGCTAAGCAATATGCTATCCTCTACAGAGTTGGCCAACATATTGTGAAGTAATCATAACTCGATTTGATCATGAATCATTTTGATCCTGTCCACCAACTAGGCAACCGCTTATTTGCTTATCATTCTCTCCTTCAAACAAATGTTGTATTTGCTTTAATTTGGCCGGTGTTTACTTTACTACCAAACCAAAATGATGTATGGGGATTTTTTTTTATATACATTATTTGTTATCAGCCAGGGTTAGCGACCTACTCATAGATGCAAGGCTTTATTGAACCCAGAGCCCTACTCATGTAGGTTAAGCTCTTTGAACCCAGACGCCTACTCGTAGACTCAAGCCTCTTTGAACCCAGACCCCTACTCATAGACTCTAGCTCTTTGAACCCAGAGTCCTACTCATAGACTCTAGCTCTTTGAACCCAGAGTCCTACTCATAGACTCTAGCTCTATGAACCCAGAGTCCTACTCATAGACTCTAGCTCTATGTCCCGTCACCCTAACCGCTGTCGTGACCCTGTCCTCCGCAGTCATGTCAAGGCAGAGCAAGTTTGGCCATGTCGTCGCCCAGGCCTGGGAGGCGGAGCACTGCATCGACGACGTGCACGTGACGAACAGCCTCTCGAAGAGCCCCCTCTGCGCCGTCAACCCCAAGTTCATCGCCGTCAATCGTGGAGTCCGGCGGGGGCGGGGCCTTCCTGGTGGTGCCCATCACCAAGGTGAGGCGCAGACGTGTGTGATAAGCGGCACGTCGATGGTGTTAAAGTAACGGTTTACGGTTTGCTGGCGTTTAGCAAGAGCTTTTGCCCGCAGAGTGACACACAAAAATACAGTGAAATGTCGTTAAGGAGCAGGTGAGAGGGCTTGGCTACAGATGAGGCTGTAGATTCCCGCTGGGGTGCTGAAAGGGTTTTTTTCCTCTCTCTGTTCCTCAGAGCGGCCGATCAACCAGGAACGCTTAACGTGTATGCTCACAACGCACCCTTGTTGGACATCCAGTGGTGTCCCCATGACGACAACATCATCGAGTGCCTCGGAGGACAACACCGTGAAGGTAGGCGCGGCGGTGGAATCTGGACTCTCCATCGTTTTGGTTTTCTGCTCCGTTCACGCTGAACCCCCACATGTTATTTATTATTTTGTATTCCATACCGACAGCTAACGACAGGTGTAGCAAAACAGTTGTTCATTTTGGTATAACTCGATCAATCCTAGTTTCAGAATATAGCCTACGCCTTTTTAGCAAAAATTAGGAGGGGAGGGGGCACAAAATAATTTGGGTTTTTAAACCATCGACTTGAGATCATACTTGACATAACTATACAGTTCACTGTGATGGAACACAAGTTAAAAATGTGGGGTTATGTATTCATGAGCTGTTGTCATGTTAAATATAGCAACCTTGAAAGGTTGTCTTTCAAGATTATTCTTCTATATTATCAACGAGTGAATGATTCAATCGTTTTGAAGGTCATGTGATTGGCTGTTTGACGCTGTGTGTTCCCCAGTTGTGGAAGATCCCAGACGGGGGCCTCAAGGGGACCATGAGGGAGCCCGAGGTCACCCTGGAGGGCCACAGTAATAGCGTGGGGATCCTCGCCTGGCACCCCACGGCCTTACACATCCTGCTCAGCGCAGGTAGGGCCATCTGCTTCCTGGTGACCATATTTGTCTGGGCCTGCTTCCTGATGACCATATTTGTCGGGGGCTTGCTTCCTGATGACCATATTTGTCGGGGGCTTGCTTCCTGCCGACCATACTTGTCGGGCCTATTGTCATTCACGGTTTTCTATTTAAGTTTAAAAAAAAAAGTGCTTCCTTTTTTTTCTTTTAATCATTGTAATTTTTTTCTTACAAATTCAGTTGCTCGTCGTTCTGTTGTAGACTTTGGACGTTTTGAAGGCCTGCTGTAAATCAGAATGCCCAGCCATGCATTAGCTGACCAAGCACTTCCCTAGAATTCCTGGGTTTAGGTATTTAAAAGCCTACCGGTTCGCTTGAAAGCAATCGGTCACGGTTAACAGGGTTGCCAGGGTTGACTTTTGGTTTTTGGCCGGAGTGAGACTCTGTAGAATCTTATAATACTGATAATGCATTATAACAGGGTCTGCAGGTGGAATTGTTGACCGGGAGTGGGGGGGGGGGAGGGAATTGAGTGTTGGATTGCAGGCGGACAGGATTGTTGGGGGGGGGGGGGGGGGGGTTGACGGCGACAAGAGATCTAACAAGTATTTTTTTTTTGTTTGGCGTGACATTTGTTGCGTGTGCATGACAGCGTGAGATTGATGCTGAAAGCGTGAGTGTCACGCCAGATGCGTGAGAGTTGGCAACCCTGCAGGATAAAAAGTCTACCATATAGAGAGGAGGTGGGCCAATTAAAGAGTTATAAAAGAAATAAAAGAAAAAAAGTTATTCGGGCAGCAAACGGCTATTGTAAAGAAGCGTTTACAGTAGAGGGAGGGGCGGGGTGAAGGTGCAGCATTTTAAACTAACTACAGGCTGGCTTTTTTGTTTGCATTTACATTTCCGGGGCGTTTGCCTTGCTTTTCTGCAGAGATTTGACTCTGCATGGATACAGATGTACAGGTAGTCAAGGTGCTGGCGGTCAAGGTCCAGGTTGCGTTTGATGAATGTTGATTTGCTGTGGTTGTAATCAATACACTCAGCTTTCTAGAATATCAGGAGACCACTTTGAAGTCCCTTCCTCCCAGCTCCAATGCTTTCCACTCACCTTTCTGATTCCTTTGTTCTCGCTCTCCTCGCTCTCTCTCTCTCTCTCCCCCTCTCTCTCCTCTTTCATCTGTGAAGTCGCTTTCTCCCAGTTCCAATGCTTCCCCCTCACCTTTCTGTCTCTCTCCCCCCCCCCCCCCCCCCCCCCTTCACCCTCTCCAGGCTGCGACAACGTGATGTGTGTGTGGGACGTTGGCACCGGCGAGCTGGTGTACCAGCTGAGCGACGCCCACCCCGACCTGATCTACAGCGCGTGCTGGAACCGTGACGGCAGCGCCATCTGCACCGTGTCCAAGGACAAGGCCCTGAGGGTCATCGACCCGCGCCGCGGCACCGTCCTCAAGGCACGACGCTCCGTCGCTGACGTCCACTTTGCCCGATGTTGTGATTCGCGGTTGTTCGTGGCGATAACTCGGGCAGCGCGTCACACGGCTTCCTTTAGAGTGCTCATTGATCGGTTGTTACGGGTCACTAAATCAGAAATAGATCGATACTTTATTAATCCTGAATTAAATGTATAAGTATTATTCAATTTTGCAACTTTTCGGGATTTGCGCATTCCGGGGGCTAAAATGCTGATAACCATTAGTATGTAATTAATTGACGGAGCCCTTACCATTGTACACACAGTCTGTTCTAGTGCAGTTTCCTCAATGTTCACCTGCTCAAGAGCCTCCCGTTTCGTATTAAATCAGTGGAATTGCACGCTACAGGGTGTACGACATTGGCCGCATCGGTCTGCTAACAGAATGCTAACATGGCTCTGCTCTTACGTTCTATCCTGGTTCCCCCTGCAGGTGAGGGAGAAGGCCCACGACGGCACCCGGCCCATGAGGGCCGTCTTCTTGTCCGACGGCAAGATCCTCACCACCGGGTTCAGCCGCATGAGCGAGAGACAGATGGCCTTGTGGGATACGGTAAGTCCGATTACCTGCCCGACTTTCTGTCGGACCGGTCCATTAGACGCAGCAGTACGTTATATTAGATGATGTTATTCCGTTCTGAGTGAGACAAAGGGGAACGTTAAGGAATCACATTGCATGTCTTTTTGTTTTTTTTTCCCCAGCAGAAAGATCTCACTGAGCCAATGGCGATGCAGGAGATTGACACCAGTATTCATGTCCTGTTGCCTTTTTACGACCCGGACACCAACATGGTCTACCTGTGTGGGAAGGTAAGAGCATTCAGGAGGACACGCTGTGTTTACACACCGGAGAAGCCTGGATCAGTGTTACACAAAATTGGTATCGCGAGAAGAGCAACATTGGACGTAAATTAACGTTCCGGGTCCTTATCGCTACACTTTACAGTTACATTTAGGGCATTTAGCTGACGCTTTTATCCATGCATTCCGATGGCGATGGCGGCGTTAACCATGCAAGGCAACAGCCAGCTCGTCAGGAGCAGAAAAAAAACAAACAAACAATATGTAGTATGTGAGCCCACGAGATGAAGGCTTAATTCAAAAGGGTGGCTGCAATCGTGACTGCATATGGGTAGAAACGGCACCACCCCCGTGTGGTCGAAAGATGTACTGCAAAGGAGAGATCTAAAATGTTTAGAATAGCGACCGCCACGCTTTGTAAACACTAAATAACCGCCTTCCCTCTCCCGATCTCGTGTGTTGTCTTGCGTCTCCAGGGCGACTGCACCATCTGGTACTCCGAGGTGACGGACGAGTCCCCCTACATCCACTTCCTCAACCTGTACAGCAGCAACAAGCGCCAGCGAGGAGCGGGCTACGTCAGCAAGCGGGGCCTGGATGTCAACAAGTGTGAAATCGCCAGGTGTGTACATTTGCAGTGACACTGGGGTTGTTAGAATGGATGTTGGTTTTCCTCTGTGTTCGTTCTGTGAATGATTACATTGTAAAATATCACGTTTCATGGCCATGCCTTCCGTTTCTGCAGGTTCTACAAAGTCCACTGTGCGTGGCACAGTCCATTACTGTGCCACGCAAAGTACGTCCGTCTCTCTGTCCTTCTGAGTGTCCGTCAGTCCCTCTGTCTGTCTGTCCCTCTGTCTGTCTGTCCCTCTGTGTCCCTCTGTCTTGTATGTCCCTCTGTCTTGCCTGTGTGTCCCTCTTTCTCTCTTATCTGTCCAATAAAAAAGCCTGTGTTACCTTGCATCACCACTTCGCCAGACCAATTGATTATCCTACAACCAATCAGAGCAAAGCAACGTGTCTTGGCTGTGTATGAAAATGCCTGAACGGCGCTCCCATAGGCTACCCCTCTGTACAGTCATTTAATTAAACCAATAAGATGACTGGGCCAGGCCAGGCCAATCAGAACACCAGAGCAAATCAACGTACCACGTAATTACTTTCAAAATGTCTGGATACATCTCCTTCCTGTGTGTTTATTTGTGTGTGTGTGTGTGTGTGTGTGTGTGTGTGTGTGTGTGTGTGTGTGTGTGTGTCTCCCCCAGTCGAACCTGTTCCAGGAGGACCTGTACCTGGACACGGCGGGCCTGGAGCCCTCCCTCCAGGCCGAGGAGTGGAGGGCCGGGCAGGACGCCCCGCCCCTGCTGGTGTCCCTGAGGGGGGGCTACGTCGCCAGGGAGATGGAAGGAGAGACCCGGGGCCGTCCCGCCCCTGGCGGGACGGCGGACTGGATGGTGAAAGAGGTAAGAGATGGACACCACCGACCAACCGACCAACCAATCATAGACTAGAATATAACGACGGAAGTAAGCGGAAGGCGATGCTAACCCGCCTCTAGGTGCGGTGGGGCAGGGTGGTCTCGTGTTCAGGGCGTTGGGTCAGTCCCAGTGGAAGCGTTCTGGGTTCAATCCCCAAAGCCCACTCCGTCGTACATTTTGAAGGCGTTCTTCAGCGAGACGCCCTGACGCACTCTCCTGCTCGTTGCTGAAATGTGTCGTGTGATTGAACGGACGTTTTACTCCCGAAGCGTCGGCTAAATCACAAAATATACAGCGGCCATGAGTAACGATTATTTGTAATGCGCCCCCTCTGACGTTCCGCTCTTTCTCCCTCCCAGCTGAATGAGATTGTGGCGGAGATGAAGGCTCTGCGCGCGCAGGTGCTCGCTCAGTCCCAGCGCATCGAGCTGCTGGAGAAGCAGCAGGACTGAGACGTATGATACGTTGTTGTTTTTTATTGAAGGCAGTAGGGTTGGGGAGAATTTAAAAAAAAAATACGACTCCTTTTCAAGGTTGTTGGGTTTACTGTGTCCTTTTTTTTGTATGAGTTAGATTTCATCAATGTTGTCCTTGCTAATTAAGGGCTTTGGTGGGAAACCGTGTCCTCGGTGGGTTGATCTAATTGATTAATTTGCAGTCCCCAGTTAGAGTTTAGCGATGTATAATCAAGTAGCGAACGCTGCTAACCGCTTCTGTTGTCATTACCAAGTTCCTACTTCCTACTTAGCAAAAAATATAGCAAAATATACTTCAATCATCTGTCATCTTGTCGTTGCACACACACACGTTGTGTCTGTGTGGTAGTGGTGGTGTGTATTTGGAGTGAAGATGGGATTTTTTTGAAGTTGTTTAAAAGAAAGGTTCCAGAAGTTTGAAACGCTACAAGGAAGGTTGTTGTTTTTGCCCGTTACAAAGTTATTTCTTCTTTTTTTCTATAACAAAGTTCAGTGCTTCCAAGGTACAGGAAAAAAAGGAAGCCCAAAAATAAACGTCAGTCTTTTAGGTCAGTGAAATTTTTTTAGTCTTATGCAAATATTGAGGGAACAATCGCAAATCGGCTGTTTGCGTTCGACTTACACTTTTTTTGCATTAAGGTTGTACATTCCTCAGCAGTTGAAATCGACGGATGAACTGATTTCCCAGTTAAATTATATTTCTTCATGCACTGATTGTACAACAATTGTATTTAGTGTAACGTTTCCAACCAGTAGGGTGTTTAAATGAAACTGCACTGTGCAAAACTAATAAACATTCATGACTCCTTTTCGTCTTTTTTTGAAGCGTCTTTGTATTAAAAAAACGTATTGTTCCTTTTATTAATCTTAGAAAATAAGGGAGGGCTAAATTTAAAAAAAGGACAGCATTCGGCAGAGTTGTATTAAATTAGGCATTTTGTGTAAGATGTATTCTAACATTTGCAGAACAAAATTCTTGGGTTAGTATGGAGTATGGAGTATGGAGAATATATCTTTACCTTGTATCTCTAGTGGCCCATCCAATAGTGGATACCATCTGATCAAACAGTTGATCCCCGAGTCAGACCAGTTGGAGCTGGAGTCTGGGTAAGCTTTTTAATCAATTAACCAAATCCCAGTCAGGGATCAGTTCTTATCAACTTGGATTGGTCTCTTCCACTCGTTGTTGGGTACAAATGGTTTGCTTAGGATGTGTCAAGAAGACGATTAACCTATCTGCAGGCTAAAGGTTTTCCACACACCTGATGCGCTGTTAACTGCAGTTGTTCAACCACACCACACCCCGTGGAAGATTGCTTCTGTTGTAGGGTGTGATATCGACATATGACCACTAGGGGTGCAGTATATTGCCGCCCTCGCTGTGAACACTAACCTACCGCTCTCTATCCTGAGGTAGCCAGTGGATGTATGGTCGCCACACAGGAGGCGAGCCACGGTTTCGGGTTCTCAATGAATAAGTGATGAGTAAAGTCTGTGGCAGTCTAGTTAATAGTTAGTATACTCAATATACTACATTAGCGATGAGGATCCCTTGGGCAGCGAGCGAGACGCGCGTCATTGAACCAACAGCCCACAAATTAGTACACTATCCGCACTGACTAAGTGCGCTGATTTTCAGATGTCAGTGTCGTTCCAAATCAAATACTCCATGGTGCACTACCCGGAAATTACGATCGTGACTGCCGCTGTGGCTCCTACCCCGCAATAAACATCCCGCTTTGAACAGTGAACTCTTTACGCATAGTAGCTATAAAAGCTATAAAAGCTATAAAAGCTACAAAATAACTCAATTAATGCAGGCTATGTGGAAAATGTGCCGATGTTGTCTCAGCCCGGCGCCGCCTCTTCCGCTACGTAGCTAAGATAGCTGCCGTTGAGTACGAAAAGTGTACATCGATCCACACTTCGCGGTTTGACCGTTTTGAGTACACCATCTGGGTCCTTTAGGTACACTTCTTTTTGCCAAATCTGAATTGGAACGCCCTACCTACTCAAACTAAGCATAGTGAGTGCGGATAGTATGGATATCGGAATACAGCCCAAAGTCTTGAAGAAGACGGCCGGCCGGCGGGGCGTGGTCTGGTCCGGGCCGGCCTCGCCGAAGCGGGTCGGGGTGCCGGGCGTGGGGACCCTGGTGGAGGAGGGGCGGGTGTTGGCGTTCTCCTGCTGCCGGTGGTGGTTCTTCTTCTTGTAGTCGTGGTAGTGGCTGGTCCTCTGCCTCTTCTTCGGTGGTCCCGGGGCGGCGGGGGGGTTTGGGTGTGGTGCCGACCAGATCAGAAGAGGGTGATTTTTAAAAAACGGCTCGTAAGGGCTAATCCCACTCCCACCTGGTGGTATAATATGTCACCTTTAAGAGCAGGATGCTGGGAGTCCCACAGCAGGTTAGCCCTCTGCCGCTGTCACCCGATAGCCTCCATTAATATTTCACATCAATGACATCGTGTGACGAACATCTGCTTTCTGAAAAAAAGGCCTACTAGTTTACTAGTAGGCCTTTTTTTCTACTAGTAAACTAGGCCTAGGCTATTCACATAAAATAAAACAATAAAACATTGAGACCATTCCACAAAGCACACTGGGTAATAACAAATTCAACCCATGGACTCGTGGTGAAACAGCATAAGTCTCCACAAGTAACTTAGAACTTGTAACTTACAACTTGTAACTTGCAACTTACATAACTTACGTAACTTAGGGACTGTTCAATATTTATTTTAAGACCTGGCAGAATTAATATGACACCCCCCCGGACGATTCATAATCAACTCAATATGTCACGAATATGTCAGTTATTAATATTTCACATCAATGACATTGTGTGACGAACATCTGCTTTCTGAAAAAAGGCTATTCACATGAAATAAAACAATAAAACATTGAGACCATTCCACAAAGCACACTGGGTAATAACAAATTAAACCCATGGACTCGTCACCGCAATATGTAACTTCTCGGTGTTCCCAAACCCACCCCAGGGGATGACCAACATCCGCAACCAGAACGCTCTTCTAAAGAACCACTATAACCAAATTTCGTTTTTATTATTTTTTATTTTTCTTGTCACAGCTTGTGTAACCGGACCGGGGCAATGATTTTTATTGTTACAATATTTGTTGTAAGGGTCATATTTAGTAGGCCTACATGTCTAGTTTGCATATTTTTATAGTTATTATTAGTGTGAATGCTGGAGCATTCACACTCTAGATATCGAAATCTTTATTTTTCTTATTTTTATTCTGTCAATACTTAGGTCTTCGCCATACTCCTTCGCCATACTTTCAGCTACAGAAACCATTCAAATATCAAAACGTCCAGCTTTGTAACGACATGATGGCTATCTATTCAGCATTTTTCTATTCATTAAACTTTTCAAACTATTCTACTTTTTCCACTTTTATTTTTCCAATAGAAATCAATGAGCCTCTGATACTTTAACTGCTTAAGACGTCGTAACCATAGGCGTCTATTACGCTGGGGTCGAGTACCCACCAGTTTTCGTCAAGATTCACTTTGTACCCACCACTTAAAAAGACAAAAAAAAACTTGAGTTTAAATATTATGGATTATTACACGGCTCTTCTCAGTGCTGTGGAACACTCCGTTCACTTGCATGGGCCTTCCCGACTTCTGGCGGTGAATTATTTTTTGATAATTGACCGTTGCTAAGCACATAATGACCGCTGTCAAGGAAAGCAAGCGAAGCAAGCCACCTCCGCTTCGCGTCGGTGTCCGGTTCGCCCTGTCGGGGCTTATTTCCCCGATAATGACAGGTGTCGTGCCAGAAGTTGATTTTTGCCAGAAACTGATTTCCGGTCCACTGATTTTTACATTGTAATGGCCCTTTACACATTATTCAAGCACTGGTTGACATCAAATCTTGTCAGTATTACTTTGCTGAGTGATATCAAGCCATTTTGAGGCAGAAACACAACTTTAACAGACAGTGCGCGATCAGATCAGTTTCTGGCAAAAATCAACTTCTGGCACGACGTGCCAGAAGTTGATTTTTGCCAGAAACTGATTTCCGGTCCGCTGATTTTTACATTGTAATGGCCCTGTAATGGCCCTTTACACATTATTCAAGCACTGGTTGACATCAAATCTTGTCAGTATTACTTTGCTGAGTGATATCAAGCCATTTTGAGGCAGAAACACAACTTTAACAGACCGTGCGCGCTCCCGCGGACCGGAAATCAGTTTCTGGCAAAAATCAACTTCTGGCACGACACCGGCGTTCTATAGATTATCCCTTAGGGCCTACTTATTTTTGTATGAGCTGCCAGCCTGGCTTGGACAATGAATGAGGTATTAATACCGATACTCTCTGGCTGGGATGCAATAATGAGGCATCAGACAATCAAGTTAATTTAGCCTGAATACATAGGTAAAAAGCACCAGAGCAGGTTGTACCATGGACACATACAGAGGATGTGGATGGATGTGGCAGGCTACACCACGGGATGCATCTGCAGACCACTGCCACATGAATAAAGGTAAGACGCGATATTTATTGCTTAAGATTTGCTGGTGCAGTGGGGAGGTCTTTTGTGTTTTTTGCACTCAAGTGGTCGGCTGTTTTAACTCTTGCAATTGATGTTAGCCATAGCCACCAAGTAGCCTAACTTATCCACGGTTTGCGTTCGTACAGCGTTGGGTATAGTGGAGATGACGATAGTGGAGTAGGCCTAATTAGTGGAATAACTGTGGTGGGGAGTACATGAGTTTTGGTCAGAATGCCAGATTTAGATTGGATGGATGCATGTTGTGAATTGAGAACAGCCAGCTCATGATATGATACAGTGTTCAGCTGTGCAACAAATATTTTTTGCTTTTTCAATCTTGACATTTTTAGTGCTGTGTGTAGCCACACGTTTACCTCTTCACAACTTAAACACGTAGTTAATTTCCTTTCTTTGTTCGTGTTGGTAGCTTAGTCATGTAATGTCACGTTGTCAACATCGGGTACATGGAGCACAACATAGTGGGTCACATGTCCAATGCTTTTTGGGAAGACTTTATTCATAAAATGTGTCAGACATCAGTTTTTTGTATCCACAAGTTTCCACCGCTCCGTGATGCTTTGCGCGAATTGTGGGCTTTACCGGTTACTACGAGATTCATTACGATTTCAACCAATTATTTAGTTTTGTCCGGTTGTAAGTACATCCTCAAACGGCACACGTTGTTTCCGAGCTTTTTAAAGCCATAATTGCATTCAGCGACAATATACAGTGATGTGCTCAGCCTGCCAGCTGATAAGCTACAAACACAGCTGAGGCAACATAATAAATAAATAAACCAAAACCTGCTAGAGTTGCGTCTATGCATGGAACGCAACTCTAGCTGAAAGAAGCCCGGCTAAGCAAAATAAGCCCGGCTTTGCGTTTAGCTTGGTTGATGGAATACCCCTCGGGTTGCCTCAGTTGTGTTTGTAGCTGATCAGCTGGTGTGATGTGATGTGATGTGATGATGGCGGCGTGAGGACTAGGCTTGGCGGAACCTTCTGATGGTACAATTGTTGCTGACAGATGGATTTCTCTGAAACACCGCTCAAGTTAGCCTGACAGTTAACCTGCTCCCGACCAGGTTAGTTTGGTCGGATAAATTGCCATGGTTACTTAGCGGAAATTCCCTTAAGTGACGTTCATGGAACCATAGACATCATCATTATAAGATGTCTATGGTTCCATGAACGTCACTAACTTCAGCGGTGTTTCAGAGAAATCCATCTGTCAGCAACAATTGTACCATCAGAAGGTTCCGCCAAGCCTAGTCCTCACAATTTTGTCATAAATGTACATATATGAAGTACAAATAGCGTATATTTTCACTAATGATTTACAATATATTATCATCGTGGATATTTTCTCAACACACACACATATGTATGTATGTATGTATGTATGTGTGTGTGTATATATATGTATGTGTGTGTATATATATATATATATATGTCCCTAGGGTTAGGGAGATTGAAGGGGCCCCCCTTCAATCTCCCGATTGAAGGGGGGGCGTTTAGAGCCAGGCTTGTTTGGAGCCTAGCTCTGGGCCCCCCTAGATAGAGAACTAGTGTGGTTTGCAGCAATTGAAAACCAACCAATGACTGTCTGACTCTTTCCCTTCTAACCTCAGCCTCTAACAGAGAGCAGCATCTATGTACAGCTCCTCCAGGGACCAGTGAAGGATTCATGTTCATTCATCATCACAGCTCTTATCCAATGGAGGAACCCAACAAGTATGGAACAAGAGAGAGAGGCGCGAGAGAGAGAGAGGGAGGGCGGGAGGGCGGGAGGGCGGGCGAGACAGTGAGAGAGAGATGGATGACATGAATGGTCATTTAATACTTGTAATAATGGTCTTGAAATCACCACAGCCAAGTGTGGCGTGCTGGCGGACCCCTCGGGACCCTTCGCCCCCTGCCACGCCACCCTGGCCCCCGGCGCTGTGTGTGTGTGTGTGTGTGTGTGTGTGTGTGTGTGTGTGTGTGTGTGTGTGTGTGTGTGTGTGTGTGTGTGTGTGTGTGTGTGTGTGTGTGTGTGTGTGTGTGTGTGTGTGTGTGTGTGTGCGCCCGTCCTTCGGGGATACTTTAAGGTGTTCCGCTGCCTCTGTCGGCCCTGTTCTCCGTGTGATGTGGTGCTGCGTTGTGATTGGACAGCGACTGCGTGTTCGACCTGTGCGCGGAGCGGACGGACGCGGCGCTGCGCTGAGACAGCTACGACGTGTACGCCGTGGCCTGCCAGGAAGCCGGGGCCCCGCCGGGCCCCTGGAGACAGGAGCTGGACTGTGGTACGACGCGGCCCGCCCAGCCTCTCACTCCCACCCCACCCCCCCCCCCCGTCTCACTCCCATCGCATTCCATCCCCATCTCACTGCCGTCATACTCCAGCTCACCCCCGCCGCACACCATCTCACCGCCATCCTGCTCCCATCGCACTCCATCTCACACCATCTCACCGCCATCACCGCTCCCATCGCACTCCATCTCACTCCATCTCACACCATCTCACCGCCATCCCGCTCCCATCGCACTCCATCTCACTCCCATCTCACTCCCATCTAACCCCATCCCACTCCCACCACACACCATCTCACTCCCATTGTACTCCATCTCCCACCATCTCACTCGAATCATACCACATCTCACCCCATCACACTCCCGTCTCACCATCTCACTCCCACCACACGCTATCTCACTCCCATTGTACTACATATCAACACAACTCTCTCCCATCGTTCTCCATCTCACTCCCATCTCACTCTTTCTCACTCCCATGTAACGTCCAACATCTCCCCTATCTCAAACAATATTGGGGACAATTCTGTTGATGTATTTTTATTCGTAGATTGGAATAGAACCTTTTGAACACAGAGGGGGAATTTATTGAGCACATGAACAGGGATCAATGAGGGGCTGCAGATCCATTACACACACACACACACACACACACACACACACACACACACACACACACACACACACACACACACACACACACACACACACACACACACACACACAGTAGATATGGTCTACACACATGTGCACACACACACAGTAAACAAAATTGGCAGCTGTACTAAACCTCTCTCTCTCTCTCTCTCTCTCTCTCTCTCTCTCTCTCTCTCTCTCTCTCTCTCTCTCTCTCTCTCTCTCTCTCTCTCTCTCTCTCTCTCTCTCTCTCTCTCTCTCTCTCTCTCTCTCTCTCTCTCTCGCCACAAATCCAGTTTACTTGAAAACAGGAACAAAAATACTTGAAAATGACCCCAGTGTAGATGGGTCATAATAGCTTCTCTGGCTCTCCTCCTTCTGGTGTGTGTTGCCCTCTCAATTTTGCACCACTTTCTGTGTGCAGCTGACGGAGGCCTTTGTGACGGAGGACTGCGACCAGGCATGCCAGTGCACCGCCACGGGCGCCGTGTGCCAGGCCAAGTCCTGCCAGGCCGGTCAAGTCTGCGCCGTCAGTGACTTCAAACGGGACTGCTTCAAATGTATGTATTGTGTTTTCAGATATAGTGTATGTGTGTGTGTGTGGGTTGGGGGTGTGTGTGTGTTTGTGTGTGTGTGTGTGTTTGTGGTTGTGTGTGTGTGTGTGTGTGTGTGTCCGCAATCGTTGGGTAAAGATAAAGATGTGTTCCCCAGACTGAAATTAAAATATACCGTTAAAAATAAAATAGATATCACATATTCATCCACTAAAAATAAGTGGATGAATATGCGTTGTTTAAGTAATTTTGGGTTTCTATATCCACATACATGAATAAGGGTACGCCCATGATGATGTCACCTAGGTAACCGATAATAAGGGGGTTGCTCCTTGTGTATATTTCTTGTGTGTGTCTCCTCTCCGTGTATGTCTCCTCTATTCACGGTGTGTGTCTCCTCTATTCACGGTGTGTGTCTCCGCTGTTCACGTTGTGTGTCTCCGCGTGTGTGTCCCCAACGCAGCGAGCCCATGTCTTAACCACGGCTGCCAGAACGGAGGACTGTGTGTGGCCGGGACCAACAGGAGCTACACCTGCAGCTGTCCCGAAGGCTTCCAGGGGAGCTTCTGTGAAGCAGAGAAAATTGACGATGGAGTAGACGGACTGGGTACATGGAGCCATTTAAAAATAACTACAAATAGTACAGTTGTACTTCAATGTGTCTGACGTCGTCGCAAAGTGGCTTTCGATAAGGTTCAAAGTCCATGACGGGCTAGGATGTACTTCTTTTGTTTTTTTTCCTCGCACAGAAATGTTAAAGTGGTTGTAATGACAAAGATGGCATTTGAATTGCATGTGCTGTTATAATCTATTATGAATTTGTTTTTGCACATACAAAGAAATTGACATCGGGGATGGGATCAGATCCCAGTAGTAGTTAGTAGATAGTACTAAGCATTGCCTTTGGAAATATATAACACTTTACCATAATAAGTGCACAATAATGAACATTAGCTAATGCAGTAACAAGCACTACTACAGTGCATAGCATTAGCATAGCATCTCATCTACAGCACGTGGACGATGAGCAGAAGACTTTAATCGTGACCCTTTTTGTTTCTCTGGTTTTCCAGAGACAAAGTGGATCATCTTGATCGCCGTCCTGGCGTCCCTTGCCACCGTCGGCCTCATCGTCGGTGTAACGGTTTTCTTATGCAAGCGCAGCACCAAGTGAGTACTGAGCCACGCTACCCAGGCCCAAGCGTGCCTAGGATCAGATCACGTTGACGCAGCGAGGCAGATAGAGCATGGTATAATGATGCTTAGGAAGTTCTACAGTGACAAAACACAAAGAAAACAAATCATGTTTGGAATGTACCGTTTATAAAATGTTTGTAAAATATCTTTCATTGGAGCTGTGAACGTTTTTCCTTCTGCTTTGATTTGATTCCACATTTCTGTGGAACAGAAACAAAAAAGAGCAAGAAAAAAAACAAATGTCACGTTTGTTCCAGGTCCGAACATTATGTCGTTGAGCACAACCACAGACTAGTTAACCTCACTTACCCGTCCGACATTCAGTACAAGCGCCACCAGGTAACGGACCGGTCACTTTGATCCCGGCATGGAAGGTTGAGGGGTTAAAGGAAGTGAACTGAGTGTTTTAAACTTTAGCACAAGAGAGAAAAACAGTTATAGAACGTGCAATGCCACTTTTTTTGTCGCTGTCTTCCACAGGTGAACCGTACGAAGAATTAGCTGAAGGCGCACAAGCACCTCGATGTGATAAACAAAGTAATCTTATTTAAACAAATTGGAAAAATGATGTGAACATTGAATACTCTTATATGCTTGTATATATTTAAGAAATACTATTTTTAGATATCATTTTTCAAAGCTTGAATATGTACATTTAATCACCCAAACCTTTTTTCTAATTTCAACTTTTACAATGGATGATGTGAACCATGTATATTTGAATGGAGAAGTTGTTTCAAGTAAAGCAGCCCTTAAAAAAAACATGGATGTTGTGTGCCTGAGTTTCTCACACCGTCTACCACCTAACTGAACTATATCAACCGTTTAACAGCCATGAAATGTCCATTCATTCAGTTAAATACTATAATATACTTTATTCCCCCTCCCTCTCATTAATATAAAGGAAAAAGGAATTGAGGAGATGAGGAATTCTTATTGCGTTTGGTAATAAAGTTGTGTGAATATAATCTCAAATATAAAATCTGAGCATCTATTGTGAGTGTCTTGGTGGTGCAGTGGTAAGACCTGCTGATTAAGGTGCTGTAGAACCGGGTTCAAGTCCTGCTCATGGTGGATTTTCAAACTAATAGTCATTGTGTGAATATAATGTCAAATCTTACTTCAGGCCAGTTCAAGGTGCCAGCTCTGTGGCGCATTGGAGAGAGCCCTTGGTTATTGGTGCAGAGGTTGTGTGTTCAAGTCCCACATAGGTTGTTCACTATGGATTATAAAGTGATTTTTAAACATAAGAATGTTCTGGGAATTCTGGGTCAAATGTATCCTCCATCAAAAATCTCTACAATAACTTGGTGGTGGAGTGGGGAGAGCAAGTGGTTGTGATCACTGGGGTTCCTGGTTCAAGTACCCCCCCCCCCTCATAGCTAAATATGTATTATTTTAAATAAATAAAAAGCAGGGAGGGATAACTTCAACACACTTACAAAAAAGTTGCAAGACCCTCTTAGTTCTAACCCCCCCCCCAGCCCCTGTGAAGGGGGGGATGGGGGGGTTCTGCAGACACATTGGGGGCCCTGTTGGGGGTACCCCCTACTTGGTGGCCATGTGAGCAGGGACTCGAACCTGAGTCGACAGAGTGTTGAACAACATCCCTTACCGCTGCACCACCAAGACGCCGACTAGGATTTGCTCGGAAGTTCTACTTGGCTTTACAATTAACATGACATAGAGATAATCAGCGGGAGTTGAGTGTAAACTACCGCTCTCGCCACTTCACGGAGGTTGGGTATAATAGCCAGGGAGGGTAAGGAGTGCAACAATGGACATAGTGGACTGTAGCAGGCTCGTGGGTGTGGGGTTTCTCACTACCAAGTTGAATAGAAAACCACACAATACAGGGAGCATTCAAAGCCAGTGGTCATTTATTAAGGGGGAAGGGTAAACTACCTAATCAGACGGTCCAGGTAATCAATCCTATTCAGTCTCAGCACTGCCTGCTTAACGATCCTCACGCTGGCCTTGTTAAGGGAGGAAGTCCATGTAAGGCTTGGGGGTGGAGCCAGAAGGCTGCACGATATCTCCCTTCAATAGCAATGCAATCACCTGTCCCTGCCGTCTGCCACCATACATACAGTTAGAACATTTTAAATCATTTAGTTAATAAAAGTGGATAAAGCTTAAGTCTATGGTGATGGCGTGCTAGCTTCTGCTAGCCTCTGTTAGGGGAGTCCAGGTATCCAGTCGTAGTCAGTGGGACGTGCCAGGCATCGAGTCGCAGTCACCGCTACACTCTAAAACAGACAGAATAATGAATTAGAAGGGGGAAAGTCCACACAAAAGATGTAGACAACTGCTAATTTAGTGAGACAAACACATCGATCCAATCAGAAACATTCCCATAGTCAGACACTGACACACTTCATCCACGCATTCAGCATCAGTCCAGACATCAGCAGTTGGTTTGGCATGTACCTTTTCTGTACATCAGTAGATATGCTAAGGGGAACCTAGATTAAGTAAGAAGGTTCAGGTTACTTTATTTGTACCCGTAGGTAAACTTGTTTTGCAGTTTAAAAGTGGGCTTCCGTTACACCGTTTCGTCACATAGGTAAAATAGTTATAGAAAAGTGGATGACAGATAATTATTAATTACTCAATTTGAGATGTTATGCTTTGATTGTTCTCAGATGTCCTCATGTGCAAAGCATCCCCAAAATGATAGAATCCAAATCCCAAAGATGTTACTTTAAATATCCAATAAGTATATTTACTTGGCAGTGCTTTCTCCTTGCTCAAAGGGCTGTCGATAGATCTGTGGAAATTCAACAATTACTATAACAAACCCAAGCCCATAATACCACTTTAAAATGGGACATTAGCAGCAATTGTACAGTTGTGTCGATTGTACAGTTGTATATTGTAATACAAATACCAATCCTCTGTGGGGAAGTGGATAGAGCTGTTGGCTAATAAAGCTCAGAGGATTCAGTTGATACGGTCCACAGTGAGTAGAAAGGGCTGCGTCTGCGTATTATGGCTGTGTATTGTAGGCTAGTTTGTGTGTGTGTGGGTGTTTGTGTTTTCTTTTCATCTAACCGCACCATTAGAGAAAATTCATTGTGTGAGTAGAGGTATATATTAAATCCATGATCAGGATACATTTGTGTTACTACAGTATCACATATACTAAAATTGGAATTGATACAGAGAAGATTAGCATGGTCTCGGGCGCACGGATCTTATGAGATATTAATATCTCAATTCTAATATTTTATAATAATAACTTTGGTGAAACACCGCCCCCTAGTGGCGGTACAGCTCCTCATTGTCATGAACGACTGAGACCACTAGGGGGCGGTGTTCTACCAACAATACCCAAACCAAAACAAAGTAGTATAAATTATTAGAATTGAGATATGAAGAAAATATTACATAACCAATCATGTCAATGCCATGGGGTCTGGCCAGAAGAGGACCATAAAACAAGTCATGTTTCGATGGAAGAACCTTAGGGCCAAGGCAACGAAAGACCTTACGGAAGCCAAAAAAACAAACAAACAGGTATCAAGCTATATAAGAGGGGTGAGTTCGGATAGATCTGTGGATGTAGGTCCAAGGGTCCACGATCCTACAAAAAAACCCGCAAACGTTCCTCAGCTACAAACCAGGATGGTGACAGCTACAGAGTTGCTTCTGAAACGGGAAACCGAAAGAGCAGAAGCACAAATTCAACTGGGTAAAGAACAAATCTTGCTTACCCAACTGCAGCAGACGAAAGTGCAGATGGAGATACAACTCCTAAAGGCAGAGATGGAAAGAGCTGGTATCCGTCCTGTAAATGATTTGTTTGGTTAACATTAGAACAAAATAAGGAATGTAAAATGTTTCGATTTATTACAGTGTTTCTGTTTCTTAAAATTAAAACAAGCAATGGCTATTTTGTGGCCACCGGTATTTTGCCTACCTGTTGTTCTTTGCCAAGCCAGTAGGCTACACTGTTGCTTCCATTTAAGGCTCTGGTAAACAGGATTTGGTAATCCTGAAATTTGGTATTTGGATCACAGTGATCCAATCCAAAAAAAAGTGGCATAAAAGTAAGATGGATCCGGTGATCCTGGATAAGAAAACATGGGCTTTTCAAATCCGGATCAATTTGATCCAGATTACATTAAAAAAAAAAAAAAAAACTTAATGGAAGCCTCTTATTTCTTTATCATGTGATTTCAACTTTTATTGCGTGTTTGTGGCGCAGCGGTAGGGGTTGTTGGTGAACAAACACTCTGTAGGCTCAGGACCCTGCTCACACGGCCACCAGGAGGTCCCCCAATATCAGCAGATCCTTTTTCGGTCTGACAGTGACTTGTCTTGGAGTAATACCTTGTTGCAGGTACGGCGCTGCCTGCAACGTAATTTCCACCTCATATAATACATCACCTTGCTGTCGTCAGAGAAACACCGTTGACCATCCGTCCCGGCTGTAAAAGATGTCCCTGCACTCACTTGCTCGGCTTTCAATGGTGCGAAACTACACAGACACATATAAGTCATTTAATTGCGCTGATGCACCCGTCTGCTCATACTGCAGTTATCAGTTTTTTAAAAAACACTTTAATGTTGTCGTTATTTCGTGATGCAAGTGGTCGTAAGGGCGAATAAGCGCTGTGTCCTTCTTGGCGCGTATGTGTGCAGTTACACACTACAGCAACACGGGTCTACTGTGTGCGTCCGCTACTACAGGGATGTAGGTACGCGCCCCCTCAACCCACGCAGGTTGTCCACTAAACCGATGCAAATATTACGTTTCCAATTACATTGTTTTTAATGGTTTTATTTAGTATGGTTGTTTTTTTTTGTACGCTAGAGAGAAGCGAACAGATAATAATTGTAATAATTTCACAGTGAAATACAGGGAGACAGCGGCATCACTCACTATTATTACACACATCCAATAAATACTATTCATTTTCACACACCAACTGTCACATCACCAGAAAGATGACAAGGCACAACCGTCATGTAGTCATATAATAGTCCTCATTTTTTTTATTCCAAAGTGCGTTTAGTTTTCCTTTTTAAACTTTGAAATTCATTCACCTTTTGTTCTTAAAGTGGACATGTTTTCGGACATAAAATATTTGGGGGGGTGGAGAGGGGGGGTGGAGAGGGGTGAAGAAGAGGAAGTGTAGTCATCGTCACACACTACTTGCATTATTATTATTATTAGGGCCCACTGTCTATAGACCCTTTACACAGAGGTTGATTAAGAATTTATGAGCCACACCTGTGTTTGTCCTATGTTATGACACTCTGTGTTAAGGGCCCATTGACCGGCCCTCATTCCTTAAGGGGAACCAAAACCCTTACATTGCTCCTGGCTGACATAGTCGTTGGCTTTGGTCTCACGTTCAGAAGCCATCCCTTCTCTTATTCTAGTCTAGAACTTTCCTGGTGCACCGTTGTGTCACTCACTCCTCGACACGTCTCTCTCTCTCTGCCTCTATGTCTCTCGGGCCACATTTTTGCAGAGAATCTTGGGGTCGAAAGAAGGATTATTTCTTTCCTGTCGTATCTTATGGCCCCCATTCTCCCCCCCCCCCCCCCATCCAGGCATGCAATTCCTCCTTCACTGTTGAAATTACCCATAATGCATTCCTCCCTCACGAGTTAAAATAGAAACCTTTCAATTTAAGTTTCTCTTGCCATCACCGAAACTTTGCTGGTGTCTGCTTTAAAAAGTGGCTTTTCCCCTTGTGTTTTAAACGAGTTTGTCTTATGTGAAGCACCTTTCTTTTTTTAAGGAACGAGTCAGTCGACTCACAAAGACAGCATTTAACGACGGCAACACAGCATGCATGCGTCTGCACGAATTACACACCCGACAACCAACCAACCAACTCTTTTTTTTTTTTCATTAGTTTTTCTTTAATTACCCTTCTACAAAAAATATGTCATCTGGGAGCAGGACAGGAAGCCAGAGCAGAAGGCTTCGCTCGGTAACCGCGTTGGAGATTCTGTTCGAAATCCCTTTCTAAAACACATTCGAAAAAAAATCTAAACGATCTCTGAACATGACACCCTCATTGACAACACCGCCCACCTCCGACAGACATAAGTATAGATTTAAATATTCATATATATATGTCCCCGATGCCTAACCTTTACCTCAGTTCAGTGCAAAACCTGCCTCATGTCTCGATGTCTGTGTGTGTCTGTGTGTGCGTGTAAATGTGTCGGGTTTGCTCTTTTTTAAATTGTAAGACCACCGCAATGTGGCGGAAACAAAAGAAAGGGGGGGGGGGGGGTGAGGGACAGTCCAAGCAGGAGCTAGGAGGGGGGTGTGTGTGCGTGTGTGCGCGTGTGTGTGTGTGTGTGCGTGAACAAAGCCTTCTGCTCTACTACCGTTCTACTGGTCTACGCAGTGAGTGTCTCAGGTAAAAGTGGGGTTTATGGGGGAGGGGTGTGGGGGAGGTGGGGTGAGGGGGTGAGGGAACAGGGAGTAGTGGCGGGGCGTGCACAAACATATTGGGAGGGGGGGTGGAGGACGGGGGGAGGGAGGGGGGCGAGGAGAAGGAGAGAGGAGGAGAGAGGATAGAAGATAAAGTAGAGAAGGAGGAGGAGACAAAGCCGGAGAAGAGGAGGAGGAGGAGAGAGAGGAGAGAGGAGGGAGAAGGGGGGGGTTTCGGGGGGGTGCGTGTTGCAGTTTCTTTTCTTCTCTCTCTTCATTACAAGTCGCTCTCCCCGTACAGGGCGCTGGAGAAGGAGATGTAGTCCAGGGCTCCGGTGGTGCCGTCGGCGCCCACGTAGCGGGTCATGCGGCTGATGCAGTACTCGGCCTGCTCCAGGGGCAGCTCCCGGCGCAGCTCGTCCACCGTGATGTAGGACTGGGGGGGGGGGGGGGGGAGGAGGAGGAGGAGGAGGAGGAGCACACGCACGCTTTTATACCGCCGCATCGGGGAACACTCGACCCTGATTGGTCGGTCAATGTTCCTAGGGTGCGCATTGTGTTTCACCTCTAGTATTTCACCTTTTTATTATTTTTTCAGTTTTGAAATCAATGCGCTACAAAGGCGAAATTGAAGGCAACGAATCAAATAAAGTCGGTCAGGATAACAATCACGTTCTAGAGGAAACTAATACCTTATGATTGTTGTTTACTGGGGTGTAAGCGGAATAAACAGCTCTGGGGTCGTACATTATCTTCCGATAACGGGATAGAGGAAGAGGGTGAGGTTTGGTCGATAATAGATCAACCTCATTTCAACTACGATGACCAAAGTCATCACTGCGATCAGTTAGCCAGTTAAATTGTGATTATTAATTGAATTTGCCAACCACGTCGCATTGCTTCATGTCATGCATTTAGCAGTGACTCTTAGGTCCGTACATGGAACACGCCAGATTCAGGCGCCTTTAACGGCAACGCCTGGGACTCCTAAGATGATTCTAATGCAACAGTCGTTTCCTTGGAGTTGTGTATCTGATGCTTTGACTGCGATGGGTTCTCCCCTCACCTTGTCGGAGGCCAGGATCTTGAAGGAGGCCATGACCTGTTCTGCGGTGTCGGTCTCGGCTGTCTCGCGGGTCATGAAGTCGATGAAGGCCTGGAAGGTGACCACGCCTGTGTTGTTGGAGTCCACCAGGGTCATGATGCGGGCAAATTCAACCTCACCCTATTGGACCAAACGGGGGAAAAAATAAATCGTCATTCAGAGATTGACCAATGAGTGAGTGAGCGACTGGACTGATTTGTAGGCCTTGTTGGTTAGCTGGATGGATTAGCCTAGAATCTTCTGGGGAAACTATGACAACTCAATCTAAATGCTACCTGGGTGGGAACTAAAAAATAATGCATTTTGTCATGGTTACTAAGGATTCCAGAAGGGTTATGCCAACCCACTAACCCACTTATATCATACAGTGATGCCAGGTTCGACGCGTTTTGTGTACCTGTGTGTGTGTGTTTGTGAATGTGTATAGCGTACCAGATCGTAACCCATGGAGATGAGGCAGGCACGGAAATCGTCGGGATCCATCATGCCGTTCCTCTTCTGTGGGTTGGAACAGAGTAGCGTTAGAATCACACCTTCATGACGTCATTACGAGGAGAGGAACTGTCTTTTAATGCGCAGGGGTATAAATTCAACGTGGGGACTTTCCATGAAGGAATCTGAGTGGTGAATGAGTCTCTTGTTGAATTTAGCGGTGGCACTGATACGGTTGAACTTGGTGAACTCTCACTACAGCATTCAACTTTACTTTGACTTTGTACTGCTTAACAATAGCTTAACAAGGAAGGCTAGCTTTATCCTTGTATCAATATACCATTTCAGCTGTGTAACTGGAAGCCAAGAGTTCTGGTGTGAAATGAATGATAAACATGTATTGGCCCAGGACAAACCGACGGGGACGTTTGCGCTCTCCCATACAGCTCCTCCGGGGAATGTCTAGATAAGGTCAGGGCTGCAGTGCGTGAGTGGAAGGGGCTTGTGTGTGTGTATGCATGTGTGGGAGTGCGTGTGTGCGCACGTGTGGGTATGAGTGCGTGTGTGCGCGTCTGACCCTGTCGAAGTGGTTGAAGGAGGCCCTGAACTCGTTGAGCTGCTCCTGGCTGATGCCCTTGGCGTCGCGGGTCAGGATCTGGTTCTCCACCTCGTTGATGGTCCGCGCAATGGTGGTCAGCAGCTGCTCCCAGCCCACGCGGATGTGCTGCATTGCATTGTGGGGGGAAAAGAGAAGGAGAGGGAGGAGGGAGGGGGAGAGGGTTAATATCTGCTGAGGGAGAGGAGTTGATAAGGGTTTAGGGTCGTTCAAACTGGGGAACCTTTACTTACACAGGAATCTGATTGATGGTTAATGTGATATATTGGCAATGAGCAGGGTTACCGCCATGGTATAGTTAGTGTGTGTGTGTGTGTGTGTGTGTGTGTGTGTGTGTGTGTGTGTGTGTGTGTGTGTACCTCCATAGTGTAGTTGGTGTGTGTGTGTGTGTGTGTGTGTGTGTGTGTGTGTGTACCTCCATAGTGTAGTTGGTGTGTGTGTGTGTGTGTGTGTGTGTGTGTGTGTGTGTGTGTGTGTGTGTGTGTGTACCTCCATAGTGTAGTTGGTGTGTGTGTGTGTGTGTGTGTGTGTGTGTGTGTGTGTACCTCCATGGTGTAGTTGGTGTGTGTGTGTGTGTGTGTGTGTGTGTGTGTGTGTGTGTGTGTGTGTGTGTGTGTGTGTGTGTGTGTGTGTACCTCCATGGTGTAGTTGGTGTGTGTGTGTGTGTGTGTGTGTGTGTGTGTGTGTACCTCCATAGTGTAGTTGGTGTGTGTGTGTGTGTGTGTGTGTGTGTGTGTGTGTGTGTGTGTGTGTGTGTGTGTGTGTGTGTGTGTGTGTACCTCCATAGTGTAGTTGGTGTGTGTGTGTGTGTGTGTGTGTGTGTGTGTGTGTGTGTGTGTGTGTGTGTGTGTGTGTGTGTGTGTGTGTACCTCCATAGTGTAGTTGGTGTGTGTGTGTGTGTGTGTGTGTGTGTGTGTGTGTGTGTGTGTGCGTACCTCCATGGTGTAGTTGGTGTGTGTGTGTGTGTGTGTGTGTGTGTGTGTGTGTGTGTGTGTGTGTACCTCCATGGTGTAGTTGGTGTGTGTGTGTGTGTGTGTGTGTGTGTGTGTGTGTACCTCCATAGTGTAGTTGGTGTGTGTGTGTGTGTGTGTGTGTGTGTGTGTGTGTGTGTGTGTGTGTGTGTGTGTGTGTGTGTGTGTGTGTGTGTGTGTGTGTGTGTGTGTGTGTGTGTGTGTGTGTGTGTGTACCTCCATGGTGTAGTTGGTGTGCTTGTTGTCGAAGATGAGGGACTCCTGGCTGAGCTGGTGGTCTCCCTCCAGCTTGTCGATGTTGGACTTGTAGTTGATGATGTTCTGCTCGTACTGCTTCAGGTTGTTCATCTGGTCCTCCAGGGAGCCGGCGATGTCCGCGGACACGTGGCCGATCTCCTGCACACCGGGGGGGCGGGGGAAGCAGAGGGTCAAGGGCTCCATATTGATTAGGGCTGTGCAATTAATCAAATTTTGATCCTGATTTTGGGATTTTTTTTTTCGATTTTTGGATCAAACAATCTCTAAACTAATATAATCGAGTTGAAACTATTTTTTTTGTTTTTGTTTTTTTTGTATGTTATTTTATTCATTAAACGTTTTATAGAAATTGCTGGATAAATATTTATTACTTACTTAATATTACTTTCAAGTTGAACATTTTCCATTTGAACATTTTGTGTATTTTTTTAAGGGGAAATTTCAAAGGTCTCAATTACAAAGTGTTTTTTTGGAGAGAAATGCTGAATATTTGCATCATGTTTTCAAACTCAAAAATAATCCTTGAATTGAATAATCGTGATTTCAACATTGACCAAAAATAATCGTGATTATGATTTTTTTCCATAATCAAGCAGCCCTAATAGTAATTTCAATAATGTTGCTAATAGAATCCTATCCTATAATTTATATATTGTACAAATAATAATAACGTATAATAATAACGCTGGCCAGCCCATACCTCTCCCCTTTTTGATAATATGAATCTTACTATCTGCATTCCCCAGAACCCCTCCCACTGATGCACATATACGGATGGTTATGACCCAGCCATGTGACAGATGGCTTCCAGTGGATTCTACTCCCTGGCGGTTCTGGGGGGGGGTGGGGGGCAGCCATACCTCCATCTTGGTTTGGATCCAGGGCCCGATGATGTTGGCCTGGGCAGCGAACTGGCGCCTCAGCCTCTCGTTGGCCTGCTGTCTGGCCACCTCCTCCTGCAGCATTTGGTCTCTGAGGGGCACCAGGTGCTTCACCTGCAGGGGGCAGCCACGCGTCAGTAAGGTGGAGAAGAAGAGTATCGTATGTCTTTTTAAGGGTTCTTTCCAAACCTTCTTCCCTCTCTAGAAGTCATCGCTTTGTCATCGCTTGCCAATGCCAATTGACATGTTATATTCCCTGAACAGTACACAAAATACTATTTGGATTTTATATCTGTATTATCTATAGTGTGTGTGTGTGTGTGTGTGTGTGTGTGTGTGTGTGTGTGTGTGTGTGTGTGTGTGTGTGTGTGTGTGTGTGTGTGTGTGTGTGTGTACTGTACAGTGAATCGACCTGAGCCAACGCCCCCGGTTTCAGCCATAACCCACTGGGTTAAATGTAACCATCCTATTCCTAGGCACAGTAGTGCACGGACACGAGCACTACTACGACCACTGCATCTAAGTCCGTCTCTACTGCAGAATGTACCAACGCCGGCTTGTTTTAATTTCCCAGAGGAAAAAATAAGTAAAAACAAAATACCATAACCTGACCTAGAGGGATACAGTGACAGTAGGCCAAAGTGGACCGCACTATTTCTGACCTTGCACTGTGTGGGCTGCTTAGAGCCAAAAGACCTAATATGGTACATTGGCTGATTGTTTTATAGCCTGACATTTACCACGGCCAAATCATAATTATATAACTCCACCACCAACGCCCCCTCCCCCACCCGGCTTGGCTAAAGGTTAAGAAGAAGAACCACAGTCGTTTGAATTTAGGTTTAGTATGATTTATAATTTGGGGTTCTGCTATTACTGTAGCAGAAACTATAACTGTAGCCACCCCCCATCCCACCTTCCTCAGTCTAAATATAAATACCCCCCTCTACAAATTTATGACCCTACTATGAATCAGACCCATCCAGTGCTTTGTATATACAGGATATATATATAAAGAGAAACATAAGAAAGAAAGAAAGAAAGAAAGAAAGAAAGAAAGAGAGAGAGTAACAGAGACAGAGACAGAGAGAGAGTAACAGAGCCACAGAGAGAGAGAGGGAGACAGAGAGACAGTAAGAGAGCCACAGGGAGTGTGAGTGGGCCGGGCCGTACTCACAGCGTCCCACTTGTTGCTGATGTCCTGGGGGGAGAGGTTGGTGTAGGGGTTGATGCCGGACAGCTTGATGCCGTAGGTCTGGGCGATCTTCAGGATCTCACTCTGGATGCCCATGGTGGCCATGCGCTCCTTGTCCGCCTCGGGCAGGGTGGCCTTGAACTGGTCGTGGGCCGTGATCAGACTCTGGGGGGAGAGGAGGGTCACTTAGCCTGGGGGGACCGGGGGAGGCAGGTCGGGCCCTTGTTATATCACTGAACAATGACATAACTCTCCCTCACAACTGTGACCATATACAAGAATGATGTCATTTAGGAAACTGAAGAATTACAGTGGGTGTATGTGTGTTCAATTGTGTTAAGTGTATGTCTGTTTGTGATTAACGCGTGTGTGTGTGTGTGTGTGTGTGTGTGTGTGTGTGTGTGTGTGTGTGTGTGTGTGTGTGTGTGTGTGTGTGTGTGTGTGTGTGTGTGTGTGTGTGTGTGTGTGTGTGTGTGTGTGTGTGTGTGTGTGTGTGTGTGTGTGCGCGCGTGTTTGTATTTAGCATGGGTGTGTGTGTTTGCATTTAGCATGGGTTTGTGTGTGTTTGCATTTAGAATGGAATGAGTGTGTGTTTGTATTTAGCGCGTGTATGTTTGTACTTAGCGCGAGCGTATGTGTCTTTAGCGTGTGTGTGTGTGTGTGTGTGTGTCTTTAGCGAGCGTGCGTGCGTGCGCGTGTGCGTGTGTGTGTGTGTGTGTGTGTGCGTGTGTACCTGGATCTCCTCGATGCTGTGGACGATGAACATGTCCTGCAGGTCCTCCATGGCTCCGTCCATCCAGTTGTTGAAGGGCGCCGCCCTCTTGGCGAACTCCAGGTACAGCTGGTCGATGGTCTCCCACAGCTTCTCCACGCGCTGGGGTCAGAGGTCAACACAGGGTCACACACACTATCAGGAGAGGTCGCCTCGCCACAGTGGACAGATTCATCTCCTCTCACAGATTAACACTACAGGCTGTGAAGTCTAGTGTGTGTGTGTGTGTGTGTGTGTGTGTGTGTGTGTGTGTGTGTGTGTGTGTGTGTGTGTGTGTGTGTGTGTGTGTGTGTGTGTGTGTGTGTGTGTGTATTATGTACTGTACCTCCAGGGAGTCCCTCCTCTTCTGGGTCAGGGTTCCCAGGTTGTCCCACTGGTCGCAGATGCCCTGGCAGCGGCCGTTGACTGTGACGGCATCGTGGTAGTCCAGCTCACTGAACGAACACACACACACACACACACACACACACACACACACACACACACACACACACACACACACACACACACACACACACACACACACACACACACACACACACACACACACACACACACACACACAGGTAAATGATGTGACAGCCTAACCAATGTTAAGAGGTGTGTTAAACCTTTGTGAATCCCAAAATAAGTGCCTATAAACAGTATATTTAGTGCATATAAACACCAACCTCCCCCCACACACACTGAAATGCAACAACCAATCAAGTTTGACCTCTACCATAAAAAAAATTAATGTCTTGGCAAACATGATGGAAATTTCAAAGGAGAAGATAATGGCTGAAGCTTTGTTGTCAGAGGAGCCAGTGTTCAGACAATCTGATGACATATCGTGGGGATTTTATAATTCAGGACATTTGTTACACGCAGCTCCTTTAAGATATGGCCCCCAAAGGGTGAACCCAAAGCAACAAAACGATTCATAATAATATACAATTTAAACGATAATAATAATAATAATAATAACAACCCAAAAATATATCATCAAATATCCATAGCACAGAAAAGTCTTCAATCTTCCCGGGACCCCATATTAGCATCATCAGGGGGGCCGATTTTAAAAACGGCTTGTAACGGCTGATCACACTCACACCTGGTGGTAGAATACGCCACCTTTAAGCTACGGTCCCCAAAGGGTGAACCCCAAAGACAAACCGGATTCATAATAATATTAGAATTGAAGAAACAAAAATATATCAACTCCCCATGACCCCGTATAACACATCATCAGGCGGCCCGCAAGTAGGGCTCCCGACCCGCAGGTTGGGAACCGCCAGGGCCTTCAGCGAGGCTCCACCCACTCACTTGAGCTCCTGGGCGATGGCGGCGATCTGCTCCACGCGGTCCTGGTGGGCGGCCAGGTCGCTCTCGAAGGCCTCGTGCTTCCTCATCAGGGCGCGGATCTCCATCAGGGAGGCCGACTCAAAGTCCTTCTGGGACAGGAGGTCCTCCTTGCCTGCAGCACAGGCACACACACACACAGAGAACACAAACACGCGCAACATAAAACACGCACGCAGACAGGCACACACAACGGACACACAGAGAACACACACAACCCAAAACGCACAAACAAAAAACACACACACGCGCACAAGAGACCAAAATACGCACACAAAACACCAACACACACACAAACACACACACTCTTTAGGGGACTCGCCGAACATGGCTGGTCTTCCATTAGCGGGGAAGCGCTAATGGTTTCCAATTAGCAGGTTGTTCTTTGTTTTGCTCTCCACTCTTCCCAGCGTGTTGACACAGTTTATTCACTGCCAGAACGGCTCTTGGTAATTCATTCCCCCTGTAGCGTTTTTATGAGCACTTCCGAGGCCACATTTTTATAGCCGAGAACTTTTTAGGCCATTATGTCAGGCATGAATGAAGAAAGAGGAAACATTTTGTACCTTTTTATCGTCTATTTTAAATGCCGGCACTCGGCCATGCCCTGAAACCTGCTCTCACTCACTTGACCCCGACGACCTTGATGAAGGAGCATGTCCACAATTAACCTTTCCAAATTTCTCCTCCACTCATTGCTCTCTTTCTCTCTCCCCCGCCCTTTCAATATCTCTCTCCTGCTCTCTCTCTCTGTCTCTCACTCTCTCCCTCCCTCTCCTGCCCTGAGGTGAGCTGAAGGCCTCTCTCTCTCTTTCCCTCCCAATCTCTCTCTCTACTGACCTGAGGTCCAGGCCTCGTGCAGGCTGCACTTCTGCTTGAACTTCTCGGCCAGGTGGTCCAGTCTCTCCAGCCTGCGGATCTCGGTGAGCAGCCACTCCTCGTAGCCCTTCTCCACCTGCTCCAGCCCCTTCCACGCGTTGGCGATGTCCTGGAGGTCAGAGGGCGGCGGGCCATCGGTACAGTCTCAGCCAATCATATCAATAGCGGCGCAGTACAAAACCAACCCGAGATGGGAAACCAACGTTTGATTATCGTTTTGACACGATACTGAATCGTCTATACAAAGTAGTTACTGAAACGGATAATGAATTAATATTAATATTTACATTTAATATTTACATTTACAATATTAACATTAATATTTTATTTACTTTTTATTATTATATGCTTGTACTTTTTTTTTTGCATGTGTATGTGTATGAGTGTGTTGTCATATTTGAAAACTTCATAAATATATTAAATAAAAGTGTGTCATGTGTGCGCGCGCTCCACCCACCGACACCATCTTGCCCTCGGAGGGCATGAAGGCGGGCCTGTTGCTCAGCCTCAGCTTGGTCTGCAGGGTGTTGAAGTTGATCTCCAGCTGGCACTTCTCCTGCACGCGGGGCGGCTTGTGCACGCGGCGGTAGTCGCGGAAGTCCTCCAGCTTCTGCTGCATGGCGCGCATGGTCTGCTCGGCCGCGCGGTTCTCCAGCCACGGGATGGTGCGGCGGATCCATTCCAGCAGCTGGTGGGGGGGGGGGGGGACAGGGCATTAGGACAGGGAGAGATGGGCCAGAGACAGGCAGGGAACAGGCAGGGAACAGGGTGGGAAAGGCGGGAAGGGCGGGAAGAAGTAAGGACAGGTAGAGATGGACAGGAAACGGGCAGGAAATGGGTAGAAACATACAGGAAACAGACAGGAAACAGGCAGGAAAATGGGTAGAAATGGCCTTTAAGGACACACCACACAAAAGTGCATGCGTGTGCGTTTCCTCACCTCGCTGGCCAGCTTCTCGTACTCCTCCATCAGCTTCTCGTTCTCCTGGTTGACGGCCAGGACTTTGCAGATGCGGTTGGCAGCGGTCTCCGCCTGGCACACGGAAGGTACAACCATCACAACTCACACAGCCCACAGAGCCAAGGAGACGGGTGTTACTAGACACGTCTCACGGGCAATGTGTTGGGAGGACGGACATTACGCCAATTGCTGTAGTGACTGACGAATCAATCTCAATCTCTCTCAGAGTCTGGGAGTATTTGTTGCGTATGTTGACATCAAAAGGGTAAGCTTTGGTTAAAACACTGCTTTGCTGTTCGGTAACGTCCATTGAGTTGGATTTCTTTCATGTTTCTGGTTTACTGTGTTGTAACTGAAAATGACCCATTAGAAGGCAAACATGTATCAAATGGTCTTTTTATGACATTTCAAAAGATTATATTTGAGAAAAATGTACTCGTCAAAATAAAAGAAGGGTAGACGACAGGAATTAGTGTTGAGGAGTCAGGAAATAAATCCCTAAAGAGTAGAGAATACTTTCTTTTTTTCTTTCTTTTTTCAACTGTAGTCCCCACCCTTTGAACTCTGAACCTGAAACACTGGGCCTGCCGTGGGGTCTTACCTGCTCGGCGCCGGCGAAGGCGTGGTAGAAGCAGGACACGTAGGTCATGATGGCCTTCTCGTCGGGCTTAGGGGTGTTCACAATATCTGAGAGAGAGAGAGGTCAGAGGTCAAGATCGCACAATACTGTTGAACTGTTGACTGAGTTTGAATACTGGCATTGGATTAAAAACGGCACTAAGAGTAAATAAGAACGAAAGTATACAAAATAAGGGATTCATCTATTAAACGTGAAATATTGGCATGCTAAATACAAAAAGATAATTTGCATACTTACCCAACAAATATATAATAATATAATAATGTCGCTCATAAAACTAATGATGGGTCTGCTCCTTTTATGTACAGGGTCACAGGTAGCAGACTTATCTTGGCTATCATAGTCTGCTGACGGTGCCCTGGTGCATGAGAGGCAGACCCATCGTTAGTGTTACGAGACACACCTGTGCAAAGGCTCGGTCGGCCTCACCTTCAGCGTCCAGCATCTTGGGGATGTCCAGGAACTTCTCGGCCACCTCGAAGGCGGTGTTCAGGTTGCCGATGGGGTCATCCTGTACAAGGGGCCCACCACCGAGGAGTTAGACGTACGGCGTGGACCAGTGTGTGTTCAAACACTGCTCATGCTGCCCGGCCACGTGAGGCTGCCGTTGTCATGCTACCACATGGTCAGATTCTAAGGACCGGCTTGTGGAAATGTCTTTCATTTTAACAGTTTTCAAAACATTCTCAAATCAATCATTCAAATGATATAATTCCATAATAATTGTAATCAATAATTCTAATATAACCACTAAAGCAAGCCAAATATTTAACTTTTTTTTACATTTGTAAACATTTCCGTCATCATTCAAACTACTACTACTACTACTACTACTACTACTACTACTACTACTACTACTACTACTACTACTACTACTACTACTACTACTACTACTACTACTAATAATAATAATAATAACAACAATAAAATCGAAGAGGCTGAAATAATAATAATAAATACAATAATTAAAGAATAAATAATGAATAATACAACATTTTTTTCCTTCATTCAAGGCACTCAGAGCGCTTGAAACATAATGGCATCCCATTTGGCTCTAAAGTAGAGTGTAGACGAAAAGCAGGAGCAAAGGCTGGAAAACACAGAGTGTGGAGGGGCCAAGTGGCGGGGCTGTGTGGGGCGGAAGGAAGGAAGGAAGGAAGGCACCTTTCTCAGTTTGGAGTAATCAATGAGGTCGGGTCTGTGTCTGTGGATGAGGGCGCACAGAGCTAGGCCATCCTTCCAACTGAGAGGTGGAGAGGAGGAGGAGAGAGGGGGAGGAGGAGGAGGGGAGAGGGGGAGGAGGGAGGGGACAGAGGGGGAGGAGAGAGGGGAGAGAGGGGGAGGAGAGAGGGGACAGAGGGGGAGGAGAGAGGGGAGACAGGAGGAGGAGGGGAGAGGGGGAGACGGGAGGAGGAGGGGAGAGGGGGGAGAGAGGGGAGAGAGGGGACAGAGGGGGAGGAGAGAGGGGAGAGGGGGAGACGGGAGGAGGAGGAAGAGGAGGGGAGAGGGGGCGAGAGGAAGGAGGAGGGGAGAGGGGGAGACAGGAGGAGGAGAGGGGGAGACAGGAGGACGAGATAGGGGGAGGAGAGATAAGGAGACAGGAAAAGAAGAGAGGGAGAGGAGGAGGGGAAGACATGAGGAGACAGAAAGAGAGAGGAGAGTGGGGCAGATGGGAGGGGAGGGGAGGAGAGAAAAAAGACATGAGGGGGGAGAGGTGAGGCAAAGAGAGGGAGAAGGAGAGAAGAGAAGGGGGTGTGAGGGAAGGAGAGGAAGAGGAGTGAGAGATGGAAGGGAGAGAATAGGAAGTGGAATATAATGATGAACAGAGGGACGATTTTAATGAGTAGAAATAATGCAGGAGAAAATAGCAGAAAAAGCAAATAAAATTTAAAGGAGGAAAAAAAAAGGCAAGTTTTATATTTGGCGAAAAGGTCAAAATAATAAAAGGGAAAAAATGAGAACGAAAATAAAAAGAGTCTGTCATTCCGTCGTCGGCCACAGAGTGTCGCTGTTGGCCCACCTGATGTGGAAGTTCTGCACGTTGACGTTCCTGTAGGGGGCAGTCTTCCTCTGGCACCACAGCAGAAGACCTTCCTTAGCGGAGGTCTCTGGAGAAACACACGCAGATGGCCAGAGATGAGACACAGGAAAAGGCAGAGAAATCTGGAACCTGAACAAACTGAAGTTGACACGGAAAGCGAGCAACGCATTGTGGTGGTTGTTATTATTTTTATTATTAATATTATGCAATTGATCATTTGAATGGGCCTTGTGACTGCAACAAGTTAAATGAATGAACGAGGAAAAGAAAGGCGGAGATGTGTGTGGTGTGTAAGGAGAGAGAGTAGCTTGTGTGTGCGGGAACACACACGCACAGACGTCCACACACACACACACACACTCACCTTCTACGGAGATGTCCTGGATGGCGAAACGCAGGATGATGGTCCAGATCATACCCAGGGTCATCTTTGCATTGCCATCAACGATTTCTGCAAATCACCGCACACACACACACACACACACACACACACACACACACACACACACACACACACACACACACACACACACACACACACACACACACACACACACACACACACACACACACACACACGGCCATGTTACACTATTGTTCTGGTGACATGTTACACATGTTACAGTTCTTGGGACAGATGGGCACTTAATCTACCTCATGAAGAATCAGTAACCATCTGAGCGTTTAGCGCCCTAAAGTATTTTTACACGCTTCATTTCCACCCTGAGAGAATGACTAAAGTTATAAACCTATAAACTCCACCCATCCCTAGCCCCAGGTGTGTAAATGTATTCCTACTTAACAAAAATCCTGCTTTTGTAAGCGCTTAGACTGATTTGTGTTTCATTAGCCGTGGCTTGGCGAACGATAGACTTGGGTCATCTGGACTTAAGATACTTAAAAATATATATTATAATAATGCTAATTAAAGTATAAATTAAAGTTGAACATCTAGACAAATGGGTCATGTGGGGACTGAAGCGGGATTGGGGAGTAATGGGGGAGTGTGGGGGACGGCCCTCACCCTCAGCACCGATGGACACCAGCTTGACTCCCTTGCTGCAGATGTAGTCCAGCGCTTTGTTGACGTTGGCGATCTTGTGGAAACGCATCTTGCCTTTGTCGGGTTTGGGCAGCCTCTCACCTGCAGACACAAAGTTTGTCCATATGTTCAAATCTTATTCAATTCAAATAAATTCAATCAATTCATTCATTAAATTCAAAAGCAATGCAAATCCATGCCATAAATGAATAAAGATAAATACAGAAAGTTCATTACTCTGAGGTTTGAACATGATTCAACCCCAAGCAGACACCTCAACGTTCGAGAGAAAGGACGAAAATTACACCCACATTACATTGGTAAATGTAGACCATGTATGTATGTACTGTGTGTGTGTGCGTACCAGAGATGACCTCCAGCAGAAGCATGAGCTTCAGGCCATTCCTGAAGTCCTCCTCGATGTTCTCGATCTGGGTACCAGCCTTCCTCAAGTGGGAGTTACACCATGCTGTGAACGTCTAGGGTGGGAGAGAGGGGGGTTGGGGAGTTAGAGAGAGAGGGAGTACAGAGCGGGGGGGGGGGAGAGAGAGAGCAAGAGAGTGAGGCAGAGTGGTTTTGCTTACTAATCTATCTAATCTAAGTATGCATAATTTTTTCCAGATCAATCGCACATTCACGCACGCGCAGTTGTCTTGGAAAACAACATTAACAGAGGTCATGATGTCAGAAAAACATTGCAACAGCACCAAACTTAGAGAAATGACTCCAACGTGTGTGTGTGTGTGTGTGTGTGTGTGTGTGTGTGTGTGTGTGTGTGTGTGTGTGTGTGTGTGTGTGTGTGTGTGTGTGTGTGTGTGTGTGTGTGTGTGTGTGTGTGTATGTATCCTTGTCATTCGCCTAACATATCATTCTGTGAGCATCTATGATCTTGGTGTACTCCAGTCTGTTTTTGGCAATAGATTCCCACCCGTGCCAATGAAGTCAAAGGTTTTTGGAAGAGGAGTACAGAGAGAATCAGCAAAGAGGCGAAAACCCCCGGAGATCACGAGAGTGAGTGAGTGAGTGAGTGAGTGAGGGAGTGAGGGAGTGAGATGGAGCTATAATGGAGAGGGATGAGGAGAGGAGGGGATTGTACGGCTGCCTCTGTAGGCCCAGAGGATAGATGGATGATGGATAGATGGGTGGAGGCAAAGCTATGAAAAGCTGGGAGCAAACCACTCGATATCGCTCTGAATGAAACGTTCAAACGTTCCAAATAAAGATTTGATCGGAGCCCATACTATGCTTTAACTGTATATACTGTACATCACAGCCTAAATCAGTGTTTTTCAACCTGTGCTAAGTCTGATTTTATTCTCGAAATAGACATATGAATGACTAATTATTACATTACGTATACATACATAACAAATGTATTTGATAATACAGAAAATAATATAGAAGTATTATGAATCATTACATAGTTTTGCTTTGTGCATTCCATCATAGGTTTTCCATTGTAATGATTTCCATTTATGTTGCCTGCTGAATGACCACCCTGGGAGCATAAGCTGCCCTGCTGTCTGTTCCTCTCCCTGCCCCCCACTGGCCACGGCCTTCCTCCAGTGAAGGGGGCGCTAGCACTCTTTGCTTAGACACTGTGTGGTTATTTATCACACACACACACACACACACACACAATTGTACGCGCGCACACACACACACACACACACACACACACACACACACACACACACACACACACACACACACACACACACACACACACACACACACACACACACACACACACACACACACACACACAAACTAAATGGAGATAAATGTGGAGTAACCGTGTTCGTTTCCGCTTGCGAACGGCAGCCCGAGGCCTGGGGGGCATTCCATGATGCGCTCTCTCCCATCAGGCCAGGCAATCAATTCCAGAGTGGTTATAGACGGAGCGAGAGAGCAAGAGAGAGAGAGAGCGAGAGAGAGTGATAGAGAGACAACTGCAATGTTTGGTCACGAATGTGATGTGATCCATGTGCGTGACTATGGTGGGAGGTCAATAAAATGGAAAGTTTGCGAACATCGGCGTGGGGGCTGAACGAGCGGAATATAGATGGGCTGGCGTAGGTGTGTGTGTTGAAGAGAGAGCAGAGGCTAGAGGGAGAGGGAGAGGAGAGGAGAGATAGTGTGTCGGAATTCTGCAGAGAAACTGAGATTGTGTTCATGGGGAAGCAAGAGTCCTCAATAGAGAGAGAGAGAGAGAGAGAGAGAGAGAGAGAGAGAGAGAGAGAGAGAAGAGAGAGAGAGAGAGAGAGAGAGAGAGAGAGAGAGAGAGAGAGAGAGAGAGAGAGAGAGAGAGAGAGAGAGAGAGAGAGTGTGTGTGTACCAGTACAGGACGAATAATTACAAAAACAGGAGTCTAAAGCCATGTTGCATATAGATAGAGATATCTACACAAGTGAAGAGACGCAGAGGGAGAGAGAGCGGTTACAAGAAGAGAGAGGCTTGTCTAAAACGGTCCGGTGGTCTCAGGAGCGGGATTCCTTGGCCAGGCTGTGCCAAATTTAGAAAGACTCCTTAAGCAGCAGAGGTAGGATACAGGCCCACCCAGGCTGGGCCAGGCCAGGCCAGGCCAGGCCCGCTGGACCCAGGCCAGGCCAGGCTGGACCCAGGCCAGGCCAGGCTGGACCCAGGCCGGGCCAGGCCAGGCTAGGCCAAGCTGGACCTAGGCCAGGCCAGGCTTGCGAGTGCCCGGTGGAGAATGGGTGAGAAAGTGTGCTAGTGTGTGTGAGCGTGGGAAGCAGGAAACGAGGGAGAGGTGGTGAACGTCATGTCGGAGAGGTTTCACAGAGGGGGGTTGGCAAAAGACAAGGTCCATGAAGGGTGTGCCAAAGTCCTAAAGGAGTGTGGGGTTGAGGAGAGGAGGCAGGGAGAGGAGTCTAGGACGGGGAGGGGGGAGTCGTAGGAGTGCAGGCTAAATCGGGCAGCTATGGGACACCACTGGACAGCTGAGCGTGCAGGATTCCTAAGGCTGAGTGTTAGACTCCAAGACGCAGAGAGAGTAATAGCAAGAGAGAGAAAGAAAGAAAGAAAGAAAGAAAGAAAGAAAGAAAGAAAGAAAGAAAGAAAGAAAGAAAGAAAGAAAGAGAGAGAGAGAGAGAGAGAGAAAGAAAGAAAGAAAGAAAGAAAGAAAGAAAGAAAGAAAGAGACAGAGAAAGAGAGAGAGACAGAGACAGAGACAGAGAGAGAGACAGAGAAAGAGAGAGAGAGGGAGAGAGGGAGAAAGATGGAGAGGGAGAGGGAGAGAGACAGAGAGGAAGAAAAGGAGGCAAAAATAGTTTAAAAGATTGTGACGTCATGAAAAGGCGTTGCCAAGACAGTGTTTTGTAAGTAGAACCAACTACTTCAAAGGAATGATAATCCTTCAGCTACAGCACGCTGCGCCTCTGAAAGAAGCTAGGGTAGACCGGGATGACATAAAATGCTAGTTCTAACAAGATCCCACCGCTCGAATATAGGAAGATTCTGTGTCGGGATGCACTTTTTAAACTACATTAAAGGTAAAATAATAGCGCAGTAAACGTCAGGCAGAGCTAGGCTAATGAGTGGGGGGGGGGGGAGAGGGGTCCACCGACATGAACTCGCCAGCTGAAGTGTTCCCTCGCTCTCCACACACACCTGCTGAATGAGACTGTTGGGGGCGAGGTTGGGGGTGGGGCTATATTCTTTTCAGGGTCCTTGTGAAATGAGGTCACGGCAACCCAGCTGAATGCCTGCCATAACCGACACACACACACACACAACCTAAACTACCCCCCTTGGGTAAAACAGGCTGCTGACCCTCATCCCAGCTGACACACACACACACACACCACACTAATTTTAGTGGGAGCCTGCCTGTCAAAGCACTGACGCAACACCCATTCCCTGTCCAGAGGTCCCAGTCCTGGCCTCTAGGGGGCAGTGCAGAGCAGCCCTCCAATAGGCTTAGCACGCTCACCTGCACTACCAACCCATTAAAACAGCTAGCCCGCTAAAAGTGGAGTTAAGTAATTTAACACTACACTGTTTGTGCCTACACACAATGTAGACATAGACAATGCCTCCAGCTTGGACGTCAATAGCTCTCTCACTGTTGCCCTCTCTCTCTCCACCGCACTCCCTTTCTGACCACGACTGTTACTCATTGATGACATCATCGACATCCTCGCAGAGGGCAGTAGACACAAAATGGACGCCACCGAGGAGTCTAAATTAACTCCCCCCTCCCTATCACCTACTCACCACCACACACTGGGCACCATGTCTTCCATACCGGCCCTGTGCTCTGGGTCATCAGGGGGAATCAGCTGATCATAAAAACAATGGCACACACACAGACACACACACACACAGACATACAACCCCACACGGAAACACATACAGCTGTTGGTCTCAAGGCCGCTAACACACACACACACACACACACACACACACACACACACACACACACACACACACACACACACACACACACACACACACACACACACACACACACACACACACACACACACACACACACACACACACACAATATAGGCCACCGCAGCTCTGAAGGAGATTGTTGCACCTGCATCCCGCTGGTTAAATCACCTCACAAGCTATTTCCGAATCAATAGCACAACAGGAGCCGTTTGAGGGGCCCGTCATTCCCCAAAGTGACCCGACGTACCGGAGGCTGTTCCTAATCAATAAGCGGATGACAGGTGACAAATGAACGGGTGTTAATGCGTCCAGTGGCCGAGGCCCCGAGAGGTAGGCAGCGTGTTAATGACAATTCTCAGTTCCTCCTCTGGCTGGCTGGCTGGCTGGCTGGCTGGCTCTGCTCCTGAAACAGCGGTCTCCCTCCACCACGCACTCCATCTTCCACCCAGCAAAGTGATTAAATCAAGTCAAGGCTAATGAGAATCGTTTCATCTCGGTTACTGTCTCACTCCGTGGAGTTTCTCACACATGTGGGGGGAGAGGATTATTGCACTCTGTCTGAGTAGTTTTGATTTTACTTTAATTAAAAAAACAATATAAAATATAATGAGTCTCAAAGTCACTAACATGACCACACACACACACCCTGTCCCAGCATGCAGTTGATTGACATGTCATAGATACACGCGATGGGGATTACACTTACAAAACGTTTTGTGGCGATGGTGTTGTGGTAAAGTGTTGCTCAAACACACACAGTTTTATTTTACATTTTCAATTATTTTTTGTCATTAGTCGATGCATGACCTTTGTGTGTGAATTATATGTGCATATTTGTTGGAATGGTTGGGAGTGTGCATATTGGTTGGGAACGAAAATTAATGGATGAATCAATGAATTGGCAGAAGATTGCATTCACTGCATGCGCCTGTTAAATAAATTAGATTCAAATTAGTTTTGTTCATTTTATAACGTCAATGAATCCTATGTCACCTATGAATCATCATCAGATATTATAATTGCACTTCTACGATTTATGCCAGTTTTATGCTGAGAACCAGTGACGAGCGTGCGCGTGTGCGTGCGTGCGTGCGTGCGTGTGTGTTGCTGTCACTGAAATAATGCATTCTATCTAACAAAGTAAGAGTTTGACCTCTGCCGTTACAGCATCTTCTTAACCACACAACCTCCGTCAGGGGCGGCAGGCCATTGAGAGAGGGGGGGGGGGTATTATTTTTGCATAATCCATCCCATAATATCCAAGCGCCTACGACTGGTGATAGTACACTGGCGCTCATTGTCTGCCTCTCATGGCATGGCCGGCATCCAAACCTAAATGTTTATGTTTAAGTTCAGGGGATAAACAGCTTGGCTACCGAGATCTGTGTGTGTGTGTGTGTGTGTGTGTGTGTGTGTGTGTGTGTGTGTGTGTGTGTGTGTGTGTGTGTGTGTGTGTGTGTGTGTGTGTGTGTGTGTGTGTGTGTGTGTGTGTGTGTGTGTGTGTGTGTGTGTGTGTGTGTGTGTGTGGACATGCTTGAGCTAGCCTCCTGCCAGATGCCAGTGGGCACGAGTGATTATTGCTAGCTTGTGAACAGGTGGCTATCCCAGTTAATGAGACAGACACACACACTCCTGCATACATATGCCTGCACACATACCTGCACACACATGCAAGGACAATCGTACAAATAGAAATACAAATACAAGATGTCCTACATGTACATCAGTGACTTTGACATTTCCATGGCTCACGGATCCGATATTACACCACAACAAAACCAAAATCGGCCAATTAAAAACACACTACGATACATGACATCACATACACATCACGAGACACAACATCAATGTGTTTGTGCGTTTGTGCTTCACCGACAATTAACTAATTAAGCCCGCCTGGCTGTCGCCGGTCCCGAATGGCCGTGATGAACAATGCAAGTGCTCAAATGGCTAACTATATGCAGTTATTAGCTGTGACGGGGCCAGCTGTGTCTCCTTGGGGTGATTTTCTCATTCTGTAGCAGCAGGAAACACTTCTGTGTGTGTTTTGTTCTGTTGTGTTCCCGCGGAACACAGCTCTGCCAATCTCTGGCTGTTCTAGTGAGCTGTGAAATAACCACGAGTATCTGTGCAGCCAAGCGGACGGAGGCTGTGTGTGTGTGCGCGTCCCCATGGTGCGTGTGTGTGTGTGTCCAAGACAAGGTGTTTTGGTATGTGTGTGTGAGTGAATGCGTGTGCGTGTGTGTGTGTGTGTGTGTGTGTGTGTGTGCGTAGCCATTCTTCTCACTGACAGAAGCTGTGGGGATGCTTTCTCCACAGCCCTCAGATGTCTAACTTTGTTGGCAGTGTGTGAGCAGCACCCAACAGTAGGGGACAGTTCACCAGAGCACCAAACAAACATCAGTGTCCTTAAAGACCTGTCTGGCCTGTGGACAACCATCCATGTGCAATAAATATGCTCCACCACGTGCACAAACTTCCTACAACCCTGCAGTGATTTAATTCGCACACTGTCTCACTACACTACGGCCCTCAGTGCAGTCATCCGTTTACACATCTGCTTATGGGTCTTTTTTTGTCTGTATTAGCGTTTTGAAATGGTTTTATGTGCTTATGTCTAATTATGCTGGCTTTCACTGAATAGTGGGAATGGATTAACCCAAATTAAATGAAGAGCGTGCCATTCGCCTAATTCAGCTCTCCTGCAGGCCAACCATTGAGTTATATAGCATGTGTCGTCATGGCGAAGGCACACGTGTGAGTGACATGCTAATGGATCGACGATGGCTGGCGTCGTTATCTTCATCAGTGTTCACCACTGTTCCATTGATGGAGGATGAGGACGGTGGCGATGAGGAGGAGCATGAACCCATAAGGGTTGACCTGGGAGCTTGTCCTCACAGCAGGGGGTGTGGTCACAGAAAGGGGGCTGGGTTTGGAGGTCGAAGGTGGGTCTAATTTCAGTGGGCCTGTGCTTTCTCTGAAGTGCAGATCTGGGCTCAGCTAATTCCTTCTGCAAAAGGAAACTTGACCGTGAAGACCTAAGTTTGAAAAGCGACCTTAAGTTATCTATGGTAGCCAGTGACTGCCACCAACGCCCACCCCCCCCCTGCCCCAGTCACCCAGAATACATTTCCCCAATTAAAAAAAAGCAGTACATCATTGTCAGTAATCTTAAATAAATGTGGTGGTCAGATGTCGACTTTTTGCAAGTATTCTGAAATATTGATTTTTTTCCCCTGTCCCTCTCTTCTTACAGATTTCACACAATAAAAGGTGTCTTTGGAAAAAAAAACGTTGTTCCGTTCAGTGCTAGTGACAATGCAACGTTTAACTTCCTCTAACATACAATGTTTTACAAATTCTACAAACGTCAACTTCCTGCTTGGGACAGCATGTTCATCACAGAGCTTGCAAACGGGCTACGTTTCAAGTGTAAAATGTAAAAATATTCATTCATGTACAGGGCATTAAATCAAATAAATGTGGTTGCCACCTTTTGAAAGTGCTGTGTGATTTCGGCAGTAGTGCACATTATGCACCTGAAATTAAGAGCAAAGCATGGAATCACAGGAGACCGTCTGTCTCATTAGGCCCGTTGCTAAGCACTGACTTCCGTCACTTCAAATGTATAAATATCCATTACGCAATCGCTAGCGTCACAGTTTAGACCCATGTGCTCAATTTCAAGAAGGAAAAGCGTTCTGACGTTCCCAGCGACAGCACATGATTATGCTATTACACCGTAACTCAATTAATTTATTAATAGTAAAGGTGTAGTCCAAGGTGTTGCATGCGCTCTGTTTGACATAAGGCAAGCTGATTTGTATGCTTTTACTGAACATATGGTTATTTTGTCACATAGTCACCACAATGACTCCACTCAACACTAGTACATTCGTTTTATGACACGAATTAGCAGATTTTTTAGTATGATCTCCTTCTCCTTCTTCTCCTTATTTTTTCATGTAATCTCTACAACACCAAAGTGATGCTTGAAATTACAGAAAGAAATTCTGACTGTTCAGGAATCCAAGCGGATTGGCTTACATCTCCCAATCGGACAGACTTCAGAAAGAAGAGGCTTCGTTGTTTTAGATGCAGAGAAGGGCAACTGGGTTAAGGAACCATTTTGGTTCACACCTATGAGGGACTTTGACAAGGTCCAAGATGGCCACTCTCCTTAAGACCATCAATCAACGTTTCTACTTTCTCCTCTCCGGATCCTCCCCCCCCTGCCATATAGTGTTTCCGTCTGTGCCACTTTGAGACATTAAAAACCACCTACCATGCTACGGCTCAATCTTTCCAACACATGCGGGTCTGTTTAAAACGCACCTAAGCATGTTAAATATTTCCCCCAAAACACAACAAAACTGCTAGTGTGCCACAGAAAGCCGAGTGAGATACCTTTGACCGGCCACTTCTCACTACTTTACGCTCTCTTAAGGTAGCACTCTCTCCCCCGGTGGTCACACCAAATTCTCTGCTTTTTAGGAAAGGCGCGCACGAACACACACACACATACGCATTACATACAGCTCAGGCTCTCCATGGCCTCCCAGGGCTGCTTTCCGCCATACTAAAGCAGTTTATAGAACCCCCCCTACATGGACACAGCTTCTGGAATAGCAACTGCCATCTGATCTGACTGCAAGCTCGCTCACCTCTCCCCTTACGTGCACACACACACACACACACACACACACACACACACACACACACACACACACACACACACACACACACACACACACACACACACACACACACACACACACACACACACACACACACACACACACACACACACGTTAGGCCCTACAGGTATACAGTATAATTCAGTAATAATCGACTCAAACACATGTGTTAATAATGCATCAGATGAAAACACATTTGTATCCAAGATCCAAGATTTGTATCACATTTCATAATTTTCTTTTAATTGAAAATACTAATTTATAACAGGATGGATTTAATCCTGTTAACACTTATTTGTTTATTTCAGTTAATTCATTCATTTTCTCATAATTTACAAAAGAACCATCACTGTGCCCATAACCTAATTTATTCCCATTCATATATAAAAAATAAGTGGACTCCTACTGCCTGACTGCTGAGGGGCGCAGGGGAGTAGAATCACATGACCCTGACAGAGTGAATTGTGGGCGTAAAACCAAGATGTCACCCTGAGGACACTCCCCAGCTCCCCCCCCCTCCCCCTCCTCCTCCTCCATCCTGTTGAATTGGGGGAGTGATGAACTAGGGTTAATGAATTCATTTGTATACTAAAATCTCTACGTTTTGGTTGAGTTCATACATGAGGGTGGGTAGAATGCCGTCCTCAATGTAAAGGGGAATGGTCGGCTCTAGCCATGGCTTGTCATGTGTCCAGTGAGTGTCTCTTAGAGTTTAGAAAGATATGGTGACATGGGTCCTCTCCAGCTCTAATGCAAACAATTTAGGATATGACGCCCAGCCCCCACTGTAATCCATTTCTACCCTGTTCTCCTACTATACACAGTAAAACAAGAGAGCTCGCATTCTATCCTTGAGGCATTATTTAATTAGAGTTACCCGACCTTTCATAAGACCTATTCATAGCTTTTATATGTTGGGGACCAAGATTACATTTTATAATAAGAATTTATAGTTAATATGAATACTATTCTAAATAATATATATGTATATCACACTTATGTTACGCAAATTATAGCAAAATCATATTTTCTGTGAGGAAAAAAAAAAGCTAATTTAAAACGCTAGCTAGTATCTCCTCTGAAAAGTTGGCGGACTTCTCTCTGATTGGCACAGGAGTTGCTAAAGACTCCTTAACGAGATCAGGGCAGGACCAATGAGATTACGGCCCTGCGTCAACATCTCATGCAAGCCTTGGAAGGTGGACGACGACGACAACGGCATCATCCCGGCCGAAATGATCTGCTCTCTCATTACCGCCGTATTACGCTGGAACGGGGGGGTCCGTAACGAAGATGAATCTCTTTTTATCGCTTTGTTTATCAGGGCACCATCTGGGAGAGCCAGACAGGGAGGAGAACCGAGACGGCGCAAAGTGGATAAAAGCTAATCCAATGAAAGAATAATAATAAAAGACACAAGGCATCAAACGTGTTTAACCACTCTCTGGCATCATCATCACATCACAGCTTTATATGAGCCATTCTGAGGACGTTTAGCCCTTACAATGCACGTAGGCCTATGCAGTGATTGAATATGGGTATTTACACCGATATACAATATCTATAGTGCCTTCCCCCGCTCAGGGGTCGTTATGCTTGACGACGCAAACCCTAACGCATCTCACCAAATTGTCCCCAGGGTTTCTGAGCGTATGACGCACGGTACAGCGATTTCACACTTCTCGGCCACAAGAAGCGTCAGCTTAATTCGATGAAGCGGGGGGGCGGGCTCGGCCTTTGCTTCATCTCTGTTGACCCTCAGACCTCATCCCCCCCCCCGCTCCCCCCTGACCCATCCACTGTGTGATTCAACAGCACCAGCCATTGAACCATGGTGGCGGTTGATAGCCCTGTGTAATGGGTATTTATAGGCTAACGCTAGCATAAGCTTCCCCAGCCAGCCAGCCAGCCAGCCAGGCCAGTCATTCAGGTTTCCAGGGAGCAGCTGAACACTCAGACTATGCACAGTTAAAGTGTCAAGACTTCAATGGCAACCGCCCGCCCCCCACCACCACCCCCCCCCACCCTTAAAAAAAGAAAAACTTTTTGCAATGTCTTCAAATGAAGACAAAGGACGCAAGGGGGCGGACACTGAGAATAACTATTTGCAGTCGATGGCGGCCTCATCGGTGACTGGAAAGGCGTTGTGTTGAAACACACGGCACCCGCTCCCACTCATCCCCTTCATGGCGGGTCTCCCTGGGATGCCACGGGAGCGAACTATCGATCCAGCCGACGTCGAAGGCTAGGGGCTTCTCGCTGTGTGGATTCACCAAAGCGAGCGGCAGGGTGATCTGTGTGTGGGCTGGCAAGAGGACAAGCTCATACTAAGCTTCAGCACTTACACACACAAGTGTAAAAATAATAACAATTTGACCCACCCCCCCCACCACACACACACACATACACAAAGACACACAGATCTTAGGACTTCTTATACCTCATGTGTTTTATGTTGTCTAGTGCTGTGAATAACAGGAGTTATTTTGATGGAGCTTAAGCCCTCGGTGACCACGCCCCCTCGCAGCCTCTTATCTCCGTGGTCACCGCATCCCAGGTGCGTTTGAATGAGGAGCCGCCTCCTTCGCTACCAAATGTACTTGTAATATAACTGATATAAATGTATCGATATTTCTGGTTTTCTTTTAAGAAGAACATAAAAAATTCTAGTCAACCTTCAAGAAAACTCTTGTCAGGTTGTTCTGTCCTTTGATATGATATTGATACGACGATGATATGATATGAACATGTGATTGATGTCAACAGCTAGCCTACTTGCAGGACATGTCTGCATGTGCGGACACACACACACACACACACACACACACACACACACACACACACACACACACACACACACACACACACACACACACACACACACACACACACACACACACACACACACACACACACACACACACACTTCCCCGATGTCTTCGACGTATCCGATTCTACATGGTTGTGCGTTGACAAACACTAGCCTAATACCGCCTTAAGGGTTTGATGATGGGGGGTATATTTTATTCCGGTGCAATCTCTGGGATGTGGTGTGAGAGAACAGGTTCGGGCGGGGGTTGCTCCCAGATCCATTACACCACAATATGAGGTCCTAGCTATACTTATGGGCTGATATCACCTCCTTAAGCTGAGTTTAACGTGCCAGGAAGTGCAAGGGAGTACAGTGACCTGGTCCCCAGAGAGGTGAAAGGGTAGTGTGTGTATTTCAATATACATCACGTAATCCTACTTAATACTTATCCTGACACATGAAGATCTCCAAAAAACTACAAGTGAAGCTTAATTAAGTTGATTATTGTGCACAAAAACACAATCCAAAGGGAAGAAGGGTTGAGGGAAATGTTGGATTAACGGAGAGAGAGCGAGAGAGAGAGACTATGGAAGACGGGGAGGAGTGAGGCAGGTTGAGAAGTATTTATAGGAAGACGTTTATTTGTGGGCCTGTGAAACCAACCCAGGCTATATATCTTGCCAGCTCTCTCTCTCGCTCTCTCTCTCGCCATCTGTTAGGGTTCCTCAGACTTGTCAGTCTTAAACCAAACTAAAGGACTTAAGCGCTATAGGTGTGTGTCTGTGTGTCGGGGGGACAAGGGGGTGTAGGTTGTGATAAATATTTTTTTATTTCAATCTATTTAACACATTAATTGATTTAATCAATATAGACATATCAAATGCCTTTATATATTCCGTCATAATTGAATGATGGATATTGTTGGCAACCAATGCCCATTGGAAAGGAATTTAAAAGTCACGTGACATTATGTACGTTTTTGGGTCTATCAAGTAAACATTAAATTGTGGAACCATATTGACTCTGTGTGTGTGTGTGTGTGTGTGTGTGTGTGTGTGTGTGTGTGTGTGTGTGTGTGTGTGTGTGTGTGTGTGGGGGGGGGGGGGGGGGGGGGGTTTATGGGTGAAGACGTCATCTCGGGCTCTAATACCTCGTAGCTGGGATGGCTCATTAAACGCACCTGTTTCTAAAATATTCGCAGGGAAAGCCAGCTAATCGCCAAGACAACGGGTTTGGACCCACATCTCTTAAATCGGATCCTCTCTCTCTCTCTCTCAACACCAAATTTTACAACATAAAAAGCGGATTTTGCCTGTGTCGCCGGCCGGTTCGGGCTGGCTATACAGCCGTTAAAGGCGGCGCGCTTTTGGGAGGCTCGTGCGCACTGAGAAGCGCGCGTATTCAAATTCAGATGTTTCCCGCGGCGAAGACCGGGGTATATTTAGACAGCCTTCGCGAGGCAGTTGGGGGTAACTGAAAGACAACACTGAGAAAGTTGCACGACCTAAAATATCTGCTCACACAGCTACCATCAGGACGACTGGAGGGGCCAGGTGCAAATACCACTTTTGGCCTGGTAGACAGACAAAACAAAGTGGCGACTGCTTCAATGGGTTACAGCACAATTTTCTTTCAAATGTATGTCTCAAAATAGAATAGTCACGACTGAATGAGTCACTACTAAAATGTATTCCGACTAAAAAATAGCCAAATTAATATTTGAAAGGTTGTCACATGTGTTGGGGCCGGGGAAAACACTGTGTTGACGTGCGTAAAAAGTCAACTTTGCCGCCGCGCTGCCGTTCCCAAACCGAACCTACCTTCCTCTGCTGCTTCTCCCAGGCCGGGTCCAGCAGTAGGTCTCTGTCCCAGCCTTCCTCCTGGGTCATGTAGGCCTCTTCCTGGTGAATCACGTAGCTGTTGTAAGTCATTGTGGTTTCGACAGCCGTCATCTTGCCGCCTCTGTTAGGACTTGTTCGTCCCCCTTAGCTTATAGTGAAACAACTCTTCAACTCAATACAAACAACGGCGCGGTTGTCTGTGGGCCGTGACTACCTCTCGCTAGTGAGAGAGAGAGAAGAGTGAGGGGCTGCTGAGACCAGTCTCCACTGGTGCGAGGTGCCTGTGCGGAGGTGGTGCTCCCACTACCAGAAAACTACGCTGGTACGGTATTCCTTTCCTGGTCAAAAGTAGCACACGTGACCGCGCCCCAATACTTATGGGAACTTGCTCGCGGGGTGTCGGATTCTGACCCGAAAAAGGTGTTGCGGGGCGGTGCCGTTTCTCATGGCCAGGGCAGACAGGCTTCTCATTGGCCACGGGGTCCTTCCATCACGCCCCCCTCTCTTGGCTGCGGGTTTTTATAGCCTCTGCAATGCACCTGTTGCTGTTAGTGACACTCAATGGCAACGGCAGGCCTTCGGTGTTTCAGTTATCTGAAAACTACTCATAAATCCCAGAAAGTTTTTTTTGCCCTTCAATCGCTCATAAATCTATATATTTCTGATCGTCCACTCTGAACAAGCATTGGTTTGGAGAAGTTTTAAACTTTCTTAGAAGGCACACCAAAACAGAGGCTTTCAACTAAGTTGATAAAAATCACAGATTTTAATGATAGTTTGAGGTGGATTCTGCTAAAATTAAAGTAAATTGTATAGATAATGAACAAACAAAAAGTGAATTTTCAGCAAAACAATGAGTAAATGATAGATAAAATGAAACGGACAAGTTTTAGAGTTGAAAAAATAATTTATTTGCAAACAGGAATGAAAATATGTCCCACAAGAAATAGGGATTGGGTTTATCAATAATGCCATGCATAATGTTGCCCCATCACCTTATCCTGTGTGTATTTTAAGGTAGCGTATCGTGGAGCTTCCCATTTCATAGAGGTATCCTAATAATAGTCAGTGCTCTAAAGCCAACCTCAAAAATGCATTATTTAATTCAATGCGGTTTACGTGCGTACAGCTATCTGTATCCAGCAGTTGGTTTACGTTCATTGTGGACAGCGCACAAAAAAAAGCTGATAAGTGTACGGCAGTTTATCACATGCATCACATGCAAGGGCTGGTGGGTTTAAGGGTTGTTTATTAATATATAAATATCTACCAAAATTGTATTATTACTAAAGCTAAGCTGTACTTCTGATTAAAGCCATCGATCGTTCCCAGTCTCTATTGTGCAGTTGGGTGTAAACACGTTTAGACTGTGTTCCACATGTGGCCATCATCACCAATGTTTTCACAAGCAGACAGAATATGAAACACCACATTAGCATGAGACGCATTGTTAGCAGCATGTACAGGTGAGCATGCGGTCCGGATACAATTTTGCGCAGGGATTCTGACACAACATTTTGCTAGCAGTTGGCATCTGTGAATGTTAATTGGGGGCTTGTGAATGCAGGCTTGCAATCTGCTCAAACACACAAAGACCAGACGTATACAGGAAGCCTGAACAAGTGTGGGGCGTGGGTGGGGGTGATGGAGGGTTAAAATCACGGTGGTGGTGTTGGTGGTGGTGGTGGCAGGGGCTGTTAGTAGATCGTGGAGGACACCATTGGGGCTGGATTGTTGATCAGATTAAATTCAGCTGGGTGGGCATTTGGTAATAGGGTGTCATCGTTGCATTCAATGACATCTTCACTTTTTGCATCCCTTTTGATTATTTCACTGAACTCGATGCTTTAAAACCATTTAAAAAAAATGGGGAATGGAAATGGGACGAAATATATCCGTCAATCAAGGAATAAAACCACTAGATTGACTAGATATTTTCCGTATAATTTCCATTCCTCATTCCACCCATCGGCAATAGAAAGCTCTTGGCGATGACATCATTCCTCCAAGATTCAGCTGGGGAGAGCAGTGACAGGGAAGTGGTGTGTGTGGGGAGGGGGGGGGCATAGAGGGAGTGGCTGGGGGGGGCGACGGGGTCCTCAATAACACTACACACCAACTCACCTCACAACCACTGGGTGCCTCCTCTCCCTTCTCCAGGCTCCTCCGTTGTTCCCTCCGTTGTTCAGTTGTCTCCAGCACCCCCCCCCACCCCCATCCCTCTCTCCCCCCCCCCCCCTCCCCCCCAGCCCTGCAGCTGTCAGAGCAAAAGGTCAGACAACTGAGTTGACCGCACTGACGTTCTGGATCTGCGCGTGTGCATATATTTTGTCCACATACTACTACCGGTAGTAGTAGTAGTAGTAGTTCATGTTAGACCCAATGTCTTACAAGCACAATTTCTGCGCAGGACCCAAGCAGGGAAGGTCCCCGTAGGTGAAATGATTCTCTTGGAAAGAAAACTAAAAAAAAAAAACACACACACACACACACAGGAGGATTCAGCTTGTGTCGAAAGGGGAAAATGCGAGCGACAACACAGAGAGAGAGAGAGAGAGAGAGAGCGCGAGCGAGCGAGCAAGGTCACGGGTCCTTTTCATCCACAGCCGCGCAACGGCACAGTGCTCAGCGAGCGTTAGCTTGAAGCTAGTCGACCCCATCCGTCACCAGAGTCTCCGCAGGGACGGTTAGCGTGTTCGGTGCGGGCACGGGGGGGGGGGGGGGGTGGCAAACTACACATACACCACACACAGTGATTGTTTCTGAGGGGGAGGGGGGTGGTGGGGTGGGTGGTGTGTGTGCGTGGGGGGGCGGGGGGGCGGTAGACCCAGATCCAACATGTTTGACGGCGGTGGCGGCGGTGGACGCGTCGTCGCTGGCGGCGGAAGGAGCAGGATGGGGGGGGGGGGGGGGGGCTTTGAGGGGAGGTGGGGGTCGAAGAGGGAAGTGGGCGGGACTGGCTGGGAGGGGGGACGGGGACAGGAGGGTCGGCGAATACGGCGCAGAGGGGGCTCGCTAGTGGCCAGGGAACAAGGAGATCGTAACGGGACGTCCTCATGGGCCAACACACACACACACACACACATTGACAGACTGACGCACACTCACACACCTCATCTTGGACACACACACACACAGTCTCTGATGCGGATGCACAGCAGGGAGGGGGCAGGCCACTACTTGCCTTACAGGAGGATGCAAACCACGGCCCCCTGCCACTGGGGCGGACACCTACTCAGGAAGTGGAGGCGCAAGAGGGCGGGGCTTAGGAGGACGGCGTGTACGCGGAGGGCGTGACAGGTCAAGGCACAACCAATAGGGTGGGGGGGGGGGGGGGGAGGAGGGAGGAGGCGCAGCGCAGCAGGTAAAGGGCGGGTAGTGGCATCATCTTTTTTTTTTGTGTGGGGGCGGGGTCGGGGATGTCGTTGCGGTGGTTTACCTTGGCGATGGCGAGACGGTGACTCGCACAAAAAAACTTCCTCGCCTGCCCAGACGCTCCCGTGCGCCAGGTCCACATGGCCAGAGACAGAGAGGGAGAGAGAGAGAGAGAGAGATGGCGCTGGTGGTTGTGGGTGAGGGGGGGGGGGGGGGGGGGGGGTTGGTTGGTTGGTTGGTTGGTTGAGTTGACCTGGTTGTGTTGAGACACTAGTTAGTCAAGAGCCGTTGCCGTCATTCAGCGGGCGCAGGTTTCTTTTGGGGGAGGGGGGACGGCATATAGAATATAGAGAGCAGTTATCACACATGCAGGCTTCTAAGGTTGCGTGGACATAGACGACACGGTGAAGGGGAGGGGAGGTGGAGGTGGGGGAAAGGGGTTTGGTGAAGCAAGGAGGAGGAGGAGACCCGACCAGACGCACAGCCCTTGGAACCCCAACAACCCCCACCCCACCGCCCCCCCCCCACCCCAAAAAAAAACAAAACAGACAAGGGCGCTGCCCCACAGATCAAAATGGGCCCCACGCCATTCCATCTGTGTGCCTCTCCCCAGCGTTTCACCACTCGCATTCGTGTGTGTGTGTACACGTGTAACCCCGGCACCCCCAAAACCTCTGCAACCACATTAAAATGGACAACAGTTGTGGTAGTTGTTGTTGTTGTGGTCAATTGGTGGACAAGAGAGGTTTTCTAAAAAGCGTTCTACGGCTGGTGTCCAGCGACAGAGGAGGAGGCGTGCACACAGTCGGGAGAGAAGCTGGAGAGAGGAAGGAGCACCAACCCAGACTTACCCTGACCATAGAGACCTTAGTTGGGCCAGCGTCTACACCTGTCTCCCCCTGGGGCTTGCCACAGTGTCAAGTGGGTCTGTTGGTCGCTTTCCACAAGGGCAACGGGAAGTAAAGAAAGAAAAAACGTAAACAGGAAGAATGGGGAAACGTCCAAACCCTTGTACTGTTTTGCGTTTCTTTTTTTTTTGTTTTAACCACAGTAGTGAGCGAAACCTTCTTTATTATAATGGCAAGTACAGTATACATATGTCCAATAAAAAGCATGCCAGTTTTTTTACTTCTTAAACTTTTCTTAAAAAAAAAAGGCTAAATTAAAATCTCTAAAAAAGAAATACGGTCTAAGACATGGCAAACAACACATTTCGCAACCATATATTTATACGAATGATGTAATTGGTATGTTCGTTTGTGTACATACGTTTATATATCTATATATATATATATGTAGATATATAAACCTATACATACAATACGACAGAGAGATTACATAGTGAGATGCAATAGTCCACTACGAACCACAGGAAGTTGGGGGCAGAACTGCGACTCAGGGAAGGGGTATTGTGTTAATCAGACCAGGGGACAAATAGCATTTGCAAAAAAAGTTATCACGGCACATTTGATGCCGAACCTTTTTTTTGATTGATTTTGATTGATTCGTTTCCCTGGAAACCGTACCAATTTTCTTACCAAATGCTATTTGTTCTGTTCAAGGCCTGCTCTATAGGAAAAAAAGGGGGTAACAGTTGAGGCTAGCTATAAGACACTGGTCCATCTCTCTCTCTGTTCATTGGTACTAATGCCACAGGCCTCGTCACCCTCAATGTTGTTTAAAAAGACGGCAGAAAGAAAGAAGGCAGGAGGCCCAGTTTTGTATGATAAAAAAATAAAACAATGCCACGACAAATCCTCACCAGCCTCTTTACAGGCTGCTCCATAATGTGCTTTAGCCATAGCCTCTAGTGTACGCTATACTACAAAGTGGCACTCTGTCCATTCTTTTTTTCTTTAATGAATGTTTTTAAACCCTTGGCCCCCGGACCCATGTATGATTTTAAAAAGGAATATCTTGAAAGCACTTAAAAAACTATGGGAAATAACCCCACTAAATGCACTTAAATCAGAAAGCTATTAGGCACATGGTTAACCTCGCCGCTAGGGTTGCGAAGTCAGGCGGCGGAGACGAAGAGGATGAAGGGATTATTAGTAAACCACTCATTCTCCGTTCATGCCATTACAGTTAAAAACACTGACTTGCATTACATGCTAGCAAAGCAAAAAAAGGAAAACAAAAATATACAGTAAACAAAATGTACGGTAAAAACACATTGGTAAAAAAAAGGCCTCTGTATGAAACACTGAAAGACTATATACACACACACCCACACACACACACACACACACACACACGTGTCTCGACAGGAATCGACCACTACACTGCACTGTCAGCAAACCTTTTGAGGAGCTAAAAGCTGGTATGTTTACTGGACAACCCCGAATCAACATCCAGATTGATCAGGAAAATGCTATTGTCTCCACTGAAAAATTCATTGTCAGAGGTAGAGAAAGAGATGAGAGAGAGAGAGAGAGAGAGCAAGAGAGAGAGGAGCCAGTGTCTTTTGGGAGCCCTAGTTACAGCGAGTGCGTGGGAGAGGGAGTCGGGGGGGGAAGAGTGTGAGGAAGGCTGAGGAGGAAAGATCCAACAGACATTACAGTACACGTCAGCTGTGCTTTGTTTTTGTGTTCTTTGTCTCCCAGGCGGTTTGTGTGTGAGAGTTTTGTGCGCTGCAAGGAGGGAGGGAAGGAGGGAGGGAGGGGGGATGGGTGGTGGTGGATCGGGGTCATCATCATCACAGCTTCTGAACATGTGCAACACGACAATCTCTCTCTGTCACTCACTCACTCACTCGTTCGCCTCCCGGTGGGAACCAGAAACCCGGCATTCATTCAAGCCAAATACTACGACCGCCGTGGTCCCGCCCGCTAGAGGGTGCCGTGGTCGTCAGCCCCCCACAGAGCCGCCCGGCCCCGGGTCTGGGTGGTGAACTAATGAGAAACCTAACATAAGGCAGACAGGGTCGCTGTTCATTCGTTAATAGCAGTATGAGCTGCTCTGGTGTATTTACAAAAGGAGAGGTGGTGGATTGATTAACAAAAAAAAAAAAAAAAAGGTTTGGCCTTTGAAAAATAATCGATGTACAGTGGGTGATATATATCTATATAGATATGCATCTATATAGATATATATGTCTGTATAAAAAGGCATATGTGATAGGATACGACTGCTATACTGGCACATGTGTGTAAGGTTAGTGGCACAACTTTGTTTTAAAGTGTGAAACATAACTAATGCCCTCAGAGCAGACCAGGGGAAGGTGGGAGGGGGGGGCGTGTCCCTTTCTGCACAGCACCCTAGCGGTCAGTACCACGGTTGGCGGCTCACAACCCAACCCACCGCGGGGTTTCCCTCATGGACCCACCCCAATACCTAATTTCAGAGACAGACACACACGCACACACGCGCGCACACACACACACACACAAACAGATGTGCAAACATACACCCACACACACACAGCTATAATGAGGTGCTTAAGCTCAGGGAAGCAATAACAGATTGAGGTTTTCGGGGAGTTGTGTAGTGCAAGTGTACAGGTGTGTGTGTATGTATATGTGTGTGTGTGTGTTGTATGTGGTACAGTTGAGCGGTGGTTGGGGTTTGGAGGGGAAGCGGTAGAAGGACGGGCACGGGGGGGGGGGCAGAGAGGGGGGGGGGGGGGGGACACCCCCCACAAGGAGCTGTGCTTGTAGGTGTGCGTAGGTTTGTGTGTGTGTAGGTGTGTGTGTGTGTGTGTGTCCGTGCGCACGTGCGTCGTAATAAAAAAACAAAAAAAAACAAATCAAACAACCAACCAAAAAAACAAGGACTATCGGTAGGGAGGCTCGGGGGCGTGGAGGGAGAGTTCGGGGCGACGGAGGACGGCCTCCTTGCGCGGGGCGGAGGGGGGGGGCGGCGGCGGCAACGGCGGCTCATACACCCTGGGCCCGGCGGCCATGCCGGCCACGGGCACCACCGAGGGCCGGAGGGCTTCCAGCGTGGCCACGGGCTGCGGGGGCATGGCGCCCACCGGCATCGCTGTCATGGCGCCTGTGGGCGGCGGATAGGCGTACTGGAACTGCGGGTACTGCTGCAGCTGCTGGTAGTACTCGGCGTAGTACCTGGGGATGGGCGTGGGAGGGGGAGGGGGGGGGAGGGTGGTTGCAAAAGGGGGAGGGGGAGGGGGGGGGGGGTGTTAGGTTGGAGGAGAAGGAAGGGGGGGGGTGGTGTGAAGGGTTTGGGGGAGGGGGGAGAGAGGAGAGAGGCTGGTTTAGGTAAGGTAAAGGGCTGCATGGCGGTCATGGTGTTTGGTGTGTCGCGGCAAGAAGGTGAGGGGGTGTGGGGGGCGGGTGTGGGGGGGTGTGCCTGGACAGAGAAGGAGAGGAAGCCGACAACGCTGATAATTACGACGTTTTAAGAAAGTGAAAGAACCATTCTGGATCTCAAGAGAACGGACGAGACAGAGGAGGATAACGAGGGGACACACGGAGGCAGTGGTGAGGCGGCGCGGCTGGCTTTACAGTAGAGGGAGCAGGGAGACATGGGGTGCCCCACGGTGGGGGACAGGAAACAAAGGGTGCAGGGGCTACAGACGGGTTAAGAGGTGGCGATTAGAACCGGGAGCCCCGGGGTGGAGGAGATGGGGGGGGGGGGGCGTCTCCCTACCTGGCCATGGGGTCCTCGGCGGCTTCCGCAGCCTCCTCGGCGGCGCGGCCGGCCGGCGTGGGCAGCAGCGGGCGCCGCGGCTTGGCCCGCTGGTACATGAAGGGCTTCATCACGGGGTCGGGCAGCAGCGGCATGGAGCGCCGCAGGGGACTCCGGTCCCGCTCGCCCGACTTGGCTGCTGCCGCCGCTGCCGCCACCGCCACCTGGTGGTCGTGCAGGACGTGCTGGCCCTGGGCAAAGTAGTGCGCCTGCCGGGCCGCCTCCAGGATGGCCTGGGTGGGGTCGCCGCCGCCCATCCCGCCCATGGCGCTGATGTGGGCGTAGGCCGGCCCGCCGCCGCCGCCGCCGTACATCGCAGGGGCGACGGTGTACGCCGGGTTGACGGCCGCCTGCATCTCCAGGCCGGGCCCGGCCGTCAGGTACACGGGGTGGTTGCCCATGGCCTGGGCGTACACCGGCGCGCTGTAGGCGTGGGCGTGAGCAGCGGCCGCCGCCGCCTGGTTGGCCACCTGGCCGTAGATGTTGTGCCCCATCTGGCCGTACATCTGCGTGGCGCCCGACGTCAGCGCCGCCTGGCCGGCCGCCACTGTGCCGTAGAGCTGGCTGGCGACGTTGGCGCCGTAGACCTGGCTGGCCAGCGCGCCGTACACCGCCTGGTTCACCTGGTTGCCGTCGCTGCGCGCGCCGGTGGTGAGGCCTGTGAGCGCGGCGTAGGTGGGGTCGAAGGTGGACGTGTTGTACACCGAGTTGTGCACACTCTGCTGCACCTGCAGCGGGAGCCCCGCCGCCGCCGCCGCCGCCGCTGCCAGCACGGCAGCCTGGCTCTGGTACTGCTCCAGGGAGGACTTGCCCGCCGGGCACTCGCCGGCGTAGTGGCCCTGCTTGCCGCAGCTCACGCAGGGGATCTTGCCGGTGGGCGTCTGCTTGCTGGGCTGCACCTTGGACAGCTCCACGGAGAGCGGGCGGCCCTTGAAGGAGGTGCCGTGGAGGGCCTCGATGGCCTGCAGTGCGTCCTCCTTGTTCTCCATGTGGACAAAGGCGTAGCCTGCGGAAGAGGAATGCCTGGCTGTCATTGAGCGCAGGGACAACAGTTAGGACAACAGCGGCATGCCACGGGCACACACTTATATACTCTACGTTCACTCGCAGTGGCCGGTCCTAAGGTGCCACTGTGGTTGACCAGCCACAATCACTTCCTCCAACACGTCATGTCCGGGCGCTTAAAACGTGCCCGACATGTTATCTACGTTGGAGCTATTCAAATTGTATTTAACCAATGAATGAATGAATGAATCAAAACTTAACATTACAACAATAAGATGATATCACTACTTCACTATGGCCATTCAAAGTTAAAGCATAGATGTCATGATACCCCCCCCCCCCCCCCCACCTTGTGCCCAGATGTTTGAGGCTCACCTTTGACCTTGTCACACTCCAGCACCTTGCCGAAGGTCTGGAAGAGCTCCTGGAGGTCCTCCGTGGTGCACATGCCGCTCAGGTTGCCCACAAACACCTTGGTGGAGTGGAGGGGCCGCCCGCGGGACTCCTCCACCACCAGGTTGCGGCCGCGGAACTCGCGGCCGTTGAGCTCGCGGATGGCGCGCTCCGCCGAGCCATCGCCGTGCAGGTGCACGAAGGCGAACTGCCGCAGCACGCTGCAGCTCACCACCTGGCCGTAGGACTCGAAGATGGCCGACAGCTCCTCCTGGGTGGTGTCCAACGCTAGGTTCCCCACAAAGAGCTTCACCGTGTTGCTCTTGTCCATGGCTCTGGGGAGGGAGGGAGAGAGGGGAGGGGGAGGTTAGCGAGGACCAGAAGCACCTGTATAATTGGCTGATTCATTAATTCCCTCACTCTCCACCTCAAGCTGTTGTGTGGTGAGCGTTCTGGCGCCGATTGGCTGCCGTGCATCACCCAAGTGGGTGCTACACATTGGTGGGTGGTCAGTGAAGTCCCCCCCCTTCACTGTAAAGTGCTTTGGGTGACTAGAAAAGCGCTATATAAATGTAAAGTTAATTTCATTTCATGCAGATTTTGAGGAATTATTCATATTTGATGATAGTGATCAATTAAATTAATATAATTACAGGCCAGCTCGTTGCAAAATGGAGCAGTGTGATGCTTTCTGATTAATGAAGTGATCAAACTTTTCCATGTAATTAAAAAGAGAACCCGGGGATATCACATCTCCCCACCTTCTCAGCCCAAAACGCTTCTCTTTACATTCATAGTTTTAGAAGTCAAGCTGACCCGGGGAACTGTAACTGGGGAAAAGTCATGCTTTGCTATTTGTTTAATTAAAAGTGAGCACTGCTTCATAGGCATGTAGTGAAAAGTCTGCCACATTAAGTAGGTTTCTACAGAATTAGAGAAGTTGACCCTTGGTGGGATTGACGTCACTGGTCCAAAACGGAACAATAGAAAACTAGTATCAGGGACCGATGACCCAACTTGTATGTGGAAATGTTCTTTTGCAGACCGTGATATTTTCGCAACACTGTACTGTAGCAGTAGTATAGCAGTTTTCCCCTTTAAGGGCAACCCATTAGTCGCTGTTTGGCTTAAGACCTGCAGTCTACTCATATCTCCTAGTGAGATAGAGAGTGATAGTAATCAGCTAATCTGACGGCTTACAGAAAGATGACTGTGTTTGGATCAGTGAAGTGTTTTGAGAGTAAAACTAAAAAAATTTTTTAAAAGGATAATAAAAAGCAGATTGTAACGTTGTGCGTGTATTTTGTATAGTTTTATTTGAACACCTGTGTACTGGTTTTGCAGGCATTTATGTTATACCCCCAGAACAACACTATTCCTTAAATCCTCATGATTTGCTCCATTTGTGTACGTGAGAATGTCTCAACCCAGTTAATTTCTGCTATGGCAAACATCCCCCCTCATCTGATGTCCCCAACGTGCTACTTGATTTGTTCCATTGGCCGTCAGCTGTTGCTAAACATAACTTCAGGAGGCTCTAAATCTTTGACCTCTGTACGAAAAAATGCTGAAGCGGCCAACCAGTCGTAAATGACATGATCAAACGTTGCTCTCTCTTGCTTAGTTATTAGAATATATCTTATGTCAGAGTGTAGCAAGCAGGGGTTAGAGTACCTTGACTTGACTATTTATGAATGGGAAGAGTGAAATGGAAACCTGTTCAGAACTAATATCTGGGAAAACTAAACAGTTGAAACAAACAAACAGAGCAAATAAGATTTAATATGCAAATATATGCATTACTCAGTATTGAGTAATGCACTTATGTGGAACTGAAATATGATGGGCCAAGGGACACGAATTATGGTACCCGAAACCCAAATTCCTAATCACTGGATTTTCTTCCATTAGTCAACATAATGTATCTTACCGAATGGCTGTGACTATAAACCAAATAAACGTCAAAAAAATAAGTCAGTTTGTCTTTTTCATAATGAAGACTTTGTCCACTGGTTACCATTAGCACGGAATGTGAATGTTTCAGCAATCAGAGGAAATGGTTCAGAATGGGGAAAGGGGACCAGGCTAATAACCAGCAGCAGCTAGTGGCTTGGTGAAGCATGTCGCTTTTACAAATGGCTGATGCAGTGAAACGGGGTCTGTCTGAAGCATCCCCGGGGGGCGACGAAGCCCTGATGACGCAGCACCAAACCGTTGTAAACACACGGTCAAAATTACACGAATTGTGTTCACATGACGGCGGTGTATGGAGAGCTAAGCCTGTCTTTTTTTCCTGAACTAAGCGCAGTGTATTTTTTTCCTCCTCCACGTTAACCCTGAAGATGATTGGCAAAACGTGCTGCATGGTTTCGCTTGTTAATCCAACGACGAGAACATTTGAAGTTTATCAAACGAATAAACCAAGGTAACGATCATAACGAGCTACAAAACGCAATTTAAAGAACCGAAACAGGGATACAATGTTAAAATGCGGGTTACACAAAAGACTGGAACCAATACAATGTAACGACGGACAATCACATTTCCCCGACCAGGAACGAATCCACCGACTGCCAACAACCGAGGGATTCAAACCGAGAAATAACACTCGTGTGTCGTTACCTTAAAACAACCCACACGAATACATTTCATTGTAAGCGTGAAATATCAATTAAATGGGTTAAGAATGCTTCGGAGAAGAATGAAAGGGACCAAAAAAAATGCTACCATCTTACCTAAGCGGTGCTGTGTTTCAAAATGGTAGCGCCTGCTTCCGCTAGTGAGGCTGTCGTCCGCCGAGCTGGAGGGGAAAGAGGGAGGGCTGCGACATTTCACTGGATGCCCATTCTTCCACTCCATTCCTCCCCTCACGTCTTATCGCAAACCGTGATAAGAACAGCATAGCTCGATACCAGACCTATTCATATTTCACCACATTGCAAATTGGAAGCACCGTGCGGTTTATAGAGCGGCTGGGCTGGATGTTTTTTATTGTAGTGAATTCAAAAAGAGGGGTTTTTATTATAGTAAGGCGACCATGTCACACAGAGTCCACTTTTATTACAAATAGAACGATTTAATGTCAAATCACTCACAAAGTACGTGGTCTTTGCACAACAAAGATCAGGCATGCAAACCCAAACTGGTTTGGGGTGAAAAAGGTGAGAATGATGCGTGAGCCAAGGAAAACACAGACCCACTAGGGGGTTCCAGGGTTATACTCCAGGGAGTAAAAAAAAAAAAAAGTATATATAAAAAATTTATATATAAAAAAAATTATATAAAAAAAATATTTAAAAAATAAAAATTATTAAAAAATAAAAATAAATTGACCTGCGCACGAATGTTTTTTTTTACCTGCTCGCGCAGGGTTTTTTTTACCTGCGCGCGCATGTTTTTTTTTTTACCTGCGTATGATTTTTTTTGGACCTGCGCGCATGTCCAAAAAAAAAACATGCGCGCAGGTCCAAAAAAAAATGTGCGCAGGTAAAAAAAAAAAACATTCGTCGCAGGTCAAATCTTTTTTATAATTTTTTTTTATATACATTTTTTATATCATTTTTTTTTAACTCCCCAGAGTTTATTTTTTATTAATTATTTTTATTATTCTTTTTTGGCGTCCTCCTTGGTCTGCTGTTGTTCTGGGATGCACTAGCTTTATTTGCACTCAGAGATTTTCATTATTACCGAATTAATAGTGTAATGCACATTCCACAACATATCAGCAGTTTGACTAATGGGGCATACACTAATTTAAATACTTGCATAATAATGATATTGGTAAAGCACCACTAATACAGCCAAATAGATGTCTGCTAAGGACAGATAAGTGCATGCTAAAAAAGCAATAGAATAAACTATTCTGTGGCATACAAAAACAACAAAATGCGCAAACACCTGTACTCATTTTATATACTTAATCACAGGAAGGGTTATTTCTAATTATAGCCAATATAATTATCAAACCTAAGCAAGCAGTATATTCCCAATAATCAGTAGCATATGAGATGTATAAACTTATATATACACAACTTTATCAAGCCTCTTAATGGCTATAGGCTACTGTAAACATGTGAATACAAATCAATAACAATCTTCACTGGTCCCACACTATGGTCCAAATGTGTAATTAAGCACGGAATCAAAAAGGGAGTGAAGTTATAAGAGCAAAGTAATACAATTAAATAAAAAGCACAAGATAAATAAGGCCACATATCTTTGGCTTTTCCGTCACTCTCAGGGTCTGTGCCACCCGAGTTCTCACCCCATGCTTTCCATTTTATTTGTGTCTTTTTTTAACATTGAAATGGTTGTCGGCCAAGCTTCTCAGACCATAAACAACCCCCTTGAAAAACAAACAACCGACACACAAAGCCATGAGTGCGTGATGGTGCGTCAGCGTCTCAGAGGTGGGCGGGGGGGGTCTCCAGGCGGCGTCCCTTCCCTGCGAGGGGGCGGTCACGCTCCTCCCATAGCGTCACGCCGTCACATGCACAGATCTGCTTAGTGTTCTGGAAAAGTCCCGCAGAGCGGGCGATGATCCCGCACGCCAGCCTGAGTTCAGCAACAACAACGACGCCGAGAAGTTTAGAGGATGGAACATACTGTACACACTGTGTGTGTGTGTGTGTGTGTGTGTGTGTGTGTGTGTGTGTGTGTGTGTGTGTTACAAGAACCTGACTATCGCCCCTCCCACTGATGTCAGCCACCAGCAACCAGGCTACACTGGTTTGCGTCACAAAGTTGTGTGTGTGTGTGTGTGTGTGTGTGTGTGTGTGTGTGTGTGTGTGTGTGTGTGTGTGTGTGTGTGTGTGTGTGTGTGTGTGTGTGTGTGTACTGCTTCTCCCCCACCCAACACTCACCTTTCGCCAGAGTTTCCGGTTTCTCTGGAAAGGGAGTGGCCTCCGCAGCCCAGGTCGTCTTCTCCTGCGTCCACCACCAACGATCGACCAATCACGTCCCACACCTGCAGCCAGGTGAGTATGGAGGCAGAGGTTCAAAGGAAACACGGGTCCGGGTCAGCCTGGCAAACAGGTCTTCCCCGCACAAGTTATAAGAAGGCTGAGCGATGGATGCGTTTCATGTACATTCTAAATAAATGCATTCTAAATAAAATAACAAGTAAAAAAACAAGGACATGGTGGAAAATAAGCACATGTATGCAGAAGGCCCCGGTAAACACAAGACCCTTTCATAGTCTAAACCTTAGACTATGGAAATGCATAGTTTATGTTCTCCTTCAATGGAGTGTTGTTTAAATAAATCCCAATTGCATAGTTTCACAATAGATCCAATAGATTAATTTCCCTAGTTGGTAACACTCAGGAAGGCGCTGTCATCTTCATAAGCGCATAGGTAGACAGTCTTAAGACTAACTCTGAGAAATATATGTTTGATGGCTTTAATGGTGTGTGCGTGTGAGTGTATGTGAGTGTGCGCGAGTGCATGTGTGTGTGTGACCTTTATTTGACGATCATCAAGTCTAAATGACGCCCTCCCGTCGGGCCCGGCGACCACGTTCCCCAGATCTCCTACATGCTGAACAACAGACGGGAGCCATGTTTAAAAAACAACACACGAGTACAACATAAAGTTACATTCACATCTCTCCAGTCACTGCTTCAGTCGCCTGCTATCCTCTTACTTATTCATCGGTCAGGTGAACTTAGTCATCGTCATTCTTTTGTTCCTTATCTTTGTCCTATCCTTTTAAGAAGATAAGAGGCAGGTGAAGTGGACGGATTACCGCCCCAGACGGTGAGGCAGTTCATGTTTCAGTTGCTCTGCGCCGGTGTTTTACCCTTTCTGAGTCCTCTGGTCCTCCATGGGGTTTTCCGTAAGGATTATAGTGATCTCCACAGCTGGAATTGAAATAACACATCCCGATGAATCCATGTTCATAGTCAATGGCAAACAATCACCAGCTACACATGATTGCACATCTATAAGATATAGAAGAATTTCAAGACCTTCGTGTCAAACAGAGGATTCTGACCGATGATATCCAGCAGACAAACTGGAATGGTCACAAACTGTGTGCGACAAATTCTTTGCTAGCAAAGCAATGATAGCCACTGCAAATTACATTTGTGTTCAGGGAAATCCTGCTTTTACAAGGGGCTAGGGGTAAGCACACTTTTACTCCCCAACAAGAAATTCAGGACTTTGCATATTATGTAGCAGCCCGCTAAACCAGTGCAGCAATCAGTGTAGAAAACTGACTCACATGTTATTACACACACAGTCAACGGATTGCATGAGATGCATGAGTCCGCTAAACCAGTGCAGCAATCAGTGTAGAAAACTGACTCACACGTTATTACACACACAGTCAACGGATTGCATGAGATGCTCTCAACAACAAACTGAAAAGAAAATATAGCATAAAACGTTTACTGGGGAGAGTGCTTTTTACAGTGTGCACACCTTGAACACTACCCCCTCCCCCTTTCGCTCCAACTGTGTTTTCATCCTTCTATCAAAGTGAAATGTTAAACTTTTAAAATGCTGCATCATCGCCGGAAAATAAAATAAGCAACGACAACAAATGAGATTTCTTCCCATCTATCAAACGTGTGGAAGCCAATTATCTCGGCCTTCACACACACACACACACACACACACACACACACACACACACACACACACACACACACACACACACACACACACACACACACACACACACACACACAAAGTGTGTGCGTGAGGAAAATGGGATGTCACAAAAATGGCTGAGATGGCGTGTCTTGGCCGTTCATCACACGCTTCTGTCAGCCGACGTGCACCTTGTGCACGTCCGGAGAGAAAAGGTTTTCTCAACCGTGGCTGTTCTCGCTGTCAAACAAGATCAACGGTTTCGCATCGTGTGACAAACCAGATGGTAAATGGATTGTAATAGGACTGCATTTATATAGCGCTTTTATCCAAAGCGCTTTACAATATTGCCTGACATTAACCCATTCACGCACACATTCACACACCGATGGCGGCGTCAAACATGTAAGGCGACAGCCAGCTGGTCGGGAGCAGTTAGGGGTTAGGTGCCCTTGCTCGGGGACACCTCAACACTCAGCTAGGAGGCGCCGGGGATCGAACTAGCAACCTTGCGGTTACCAGCCAACCCGCTGTACCTCTTGAGCTACTGCCGCCGAAGATCAATGGCAGGAGCGAGTGGCCGGACACACTTCTCCGGGTTGAACCCTACCTGAGGCAGTCCGAGGTGAGGTCTCCCAGGGTGTGGACATGCAGGCCGTGGGGCCCGGGCGCCAGGCCGTCCAGGGTCCCGTCGATCAGGCAGCGCTCCTCCGACAGCTGGAGGAAGCGGACCACCCCCTGAACGGGCCCCGCCCCGGCCAGCATGGCGACGGCTGAGCCAAGGTCTGGTGTGTGTGTGTGTGAGACACCGAAGGACGATGAGAAGATGCACACACTCTCAACC
>NC_140293.1:4871363-4966363 GCF_964030765.1 Micromesistius poutassou | reverse complement strand
TAGTGCATATGGAATATCAATTCTTTGTCAGGGGGAGCGGGAACTTATCCGAACGCTGCTTAATATGTCCGCCATGACACACGACGTCTCCCCTGGCCTTGGCCCCATTATTTCGGCAGGGCTGTAGTAGTAACTTTTCATCCACTGTTTCACTTGCTGCAGTACAAAACGTACAGTACATATTTAAGATTTAGACATGAAGTATTTATATTCATTAACCACTTAATTTGTGCTTATATATACATCTTTACTGTGCTATATTTATATATTTTACTGTAAAACAGTATAGGTTACATTAGTTTGTGTCGACGCAAACACACCACCGCACAGGACAGAGTCCTGTTATTGATGGCGGCTCTGCTGCCCCCTAGAGTCCGGTAGTAGTTCACGGCCCACGATGTTGCGCAGTCTGTTGGCTGGTGATCCAATCGTTTATCGATAGTAAAGAGCAGCCAAAAAATGTGTTATTGTACATGACGTTCAAAACGACCGACCTAAATTAGACAATTTAGTGGGATAACCGGGAGACGCTCAACCGAATCAGGGAGCCATTGTTAGCGTTGCCAATTCCATTGATGCCATTGTGCTACATAACGTGTTGCTATCCACAAGTATATAAAATACATAGGCCTACATTATAAATACTATTTTGATAATAATACTGACAAAAACGTCACATATCTTGATGGTCCACTCCAAAGTAAATAAACAGAACAGCTTTTGGAGATTGAATAAGACCCGTTTTTCATGCCTTTTCATGACCAGTTTTTTCATTCCTTTCTAGGCCTATACTTTTAGCTTTGCCAGTGAAGACTTACAATTTGAGTTGTCGGTTTTTTGTTTCAAACGTGTCAGTATGCCTTATATGATAGTCAAAATATTAATGTATGCAATTTAATCACTTTTCATGAATAATTTGGAGAAAACAGCGGTAAAGCGGAAAAAAGCAGTAAAATCCTAGTCTTTGACAGTCTCTGCCAAACAGTAACTTTTATAGGACCATATCCCACTGTTCTCCAAACGCAGGAACCATATTTTCGTGACGTCGAATGGGACCAAATATAATTCACATACTTTTTTAGTTCACGTTCACAGTAAAAAATGAATTACCTTGTACAGTTTTACCGTCTTACCATCTTCCCGTGGAGCAGGGGGGGTTGAAGGTCAGGTAAAGTGCTTCAGGTTGTCGTCTGAATACGAATAGCGGACTGCAAAGAATGATGAGCATCCATTTCGGGTTGCATCTCCAACCCAATGTTCAGTCCAAAGAGCCCACCCCATAACCCTGGACACAGTATTTTGGTTATTAATATAACCCAACATTTTCTAGTAGTAGTTTCTACAGTAGTATAATGGTTACTGTGAATTTATACAGTAGTTTAATGGTTAATGGATGTCCATTGAATGATTGTTATACTTTGCAATTATACAGTAGTATAATAGTTACTGTGTCTACCTACAGTAGTATAATTTGTTACTGTGTATATCAGTATAATGGTAACTGTGAAATTCTACATTACATAATTGGTAACTGTGAATTTATGCATGATGTTGACTGTTAATTTATACAATTCTGTGTTTATTTTGTGATTTCTAAGCCAAGATACATGGATTTGAATAATAAAGGAATTGATTCCCAGATCATTATTCAAACGATCTATTGTCACTCGGGGTCCAATCAGATCTTGGGTTTGCCACTTACTGATGTGTGTGTGTGTGTGTGTGTGTGTGTGTGTGTGTGTGTGTGTGTGTGTGTGTGTGTGTGTGTGTGTGTGTGTGTGTGTGTCTGCGTTTGCCCCCTGCGCGCGAGGGTGTGTGTTTGCGTTTGTGCGCGTGTGTCTGTCTGCGCGTGGCCCCTGCGTGTGTGTGTGTGTGTGTGTGTGTGTGTGTGTGTGTGTGTGTGTGTGTGTGTGTGTGTGTGTGTGTGTGTGTGTGTGCGTGTGCGTGCATAAGCTTTCTGGCAAATGAGCTCCCCCTGTGTTCCTCGTCCCCCGTACCGCATCACGTGCACACCTTCGTTAATGCGCATTGGCTCTCCAAGTGGAGAGCGGCGGGGAGGTTTTACGTGCAGGAGGAGCGGCGGGTAACGGGATGACAGACAGTCGGAGTGGAGCCGAACAGCGCGCCTCTCTCTGACCTGCCTCCTCCGCTGATTCACCGACTGCGACATCGGGAGCAGACTAAACAGCAAAGGGAGCCCCCTTTTTCTTTTGAAGAACGTCAACAAATAAAATAAAAATATATACATCGATTCCAACTCGTAGACCGGCAAGGACCAATCCTCTACTTACTACACTCACAAGATACCCATCAGATGGAGAGGCGAAACTAGTCCAGTCCTTCTCCGAAAAAAAAGAAAGATCGGCGGCCAGCAGAGTGCGGGACACGCTGCCCGGAGAATCACCGCAACATCCCCGCTTCAGCCGTGAGATGACCGAGGTGGGTGACCAGCATCATCACTACGTCTTTGTGTCCCTTTTTTGTACCGTCTCCCCCTTATAGCCTTCAGTCTATTAGCCTACACCTTTTCAAATGAGAACACCGAAATTTGCCAGATTATTACCGGTCACGAACGACTGTCCGTCGGATGCATAAAACCGTTGGTGTTGGAGCTTCTTTATCTTATTGTGTTTGATTTATTAAGACCACCCCACCTCCGGGGTCTAAAGCGTAGATGCAGCCCCTCTGCGGTCTGTATGAATGATGGGTGAAGTACACCGTCAACGGTTACGGACCTACTCTCTCTCTCTCTCGGTTGTGACAAGACGTGCATACCGACGTGATAAAGCGAGAACTGGCACACTTCTCCGGTTTAGAGACTATAGCAGCAGCAGCCCCAGTGCCTGTCGTGCTTTTTGGAGATCCCCGATGAGAGTTTTTTGGGGGGCCCCTGTGATATTAACTGATGCCGCTATATTCCTTTTTCAGTTGTATAGTGTTGCTCGTGTCGATGACAGATCCCAAAGTGCTGAAAGCATCACAAGGAATGTGTTTTTGACTCCATGAAGCAGAGAAGGCTGAAGGTGGAGTAATTCAATATTGAGGAGTGATTCAATAGGCGATCACATTGAACCGTCGAACATCCCTGCAACAGCAATTTCTTGCTTAATTTGTTTCATTTGTGCGTAAAGATGAGTCACATGGGACATTGTCCTAACCTCGACACCCCTTATCATCAGAAAAAGCGATGTAATTTTGGCTTATGAAAAAGATCATAATTAGGTAGGCCAACATAGGGAGGGCAACTTTTGACAATAGTCATTTATAATAAATAATAAGTGCAATCGAATAAATGTGCACAAGTTTATTTAAACAGGAAAATTCATTACTGAAGCTGTTACTGTTGTCATTATTTTGCAAAATGTTGACCAAATGACCAAAATGTACAGGCACCTGATGTGTGTGTGTGTGTGTGTGTATGTTGGATGATATAAACATTGGTAAAAGGAGAAGTTGCTTGCAATACAATTAAGCAATAGATCACTATATTAAGCAATAGATCACGACTAGAATGTTCTCATTATACCACAGTTAAGGGACGGGGACGGCGTCCTTCAGAGAGAAGGCTAGAGACGGTAGCTCGGTTCGCCGGCAATTTAGCCTTCTATCGAGCAGTTCACTCACCGTGTGCCTATTGCTTTACAACATTTCCACCCTCTCCATCAATCAACATATTTTTGGGCTTCAGTGAACTATGCTATTGCTTTTATATATAAATAAACAACAGTTCAAGTTAGGAGCGGATACGGAACTCTGTAAACTGATTGGGCGTCATAGCTGTTATGTATACGCTCATTATACAACAGTTAGGAACCAATCAGATCGCTTGATTTAAGCCACCCGTTTTATAAAATCCTTGTAATATAGTTTCAGAGTCGTTCGCTGCCATTATCTAAACCATGGACACTCAAGCATCAGATCTTTTGCAAAAGTCATTAGGTCCGAAACGATTTCCGTTAACAAAATACTCTCTGTTAACTTTCAAGCAACATACATTCAACCTCAAGAAAGTCAAGATAGTGAATAATATTTCTTTCTCTAAAAAAATGTAGTTCATTTTTCAAACTTCAACGACTGCGGTTAATGCGCTGGATTTGGCTCTCTATGTGAGCGTGTAGCTGAGTGCTGGCTGGGGTTCAGCGTCTCCTCCGTGTTATCTCCCGTTTCCCGAGGGCTGCCTAGCACGCCTCCCGTTCAAAACCCACCGCTCCACCCCGGCTCTCTGCACCTGCGACTCTAACCCTGGCCGATGACAAATCCTCCGGCGCGACGCCGAAAGGCTGAACCCAAGCAGCGGCAACACGCCACGCTCTTTCCAGGCACGATAAAGGAAGATAAAACCACATTTGGCTTTGTATAAATCACTTTGAATAAACCACGACCCAGACTTTTAACTCTTGATCCAAACAAATCAGGCGATAGAAGGACAACGTGCGCTGTAAGCCGCGGATGTTCTTCTTCATGGAGCTCACCCGCTGCGTTACCGCGTTTGCTGCGGGCTACGTTCGCAGCATGAGTCGCCATGGTAACTGAACTGAAGAGTGGTCAAATCTTGGCATTTGACACTGGAAATGTATAGTCATTTCCAGAGTTCCCGACTTGACAGGTTGTGTGTTAACGCAAACAAACTTGACGGCATTCACAGCAGCGCAGTCTCATCCCCTGACTCATCACAGCGTCGAAAGTGTCCAGCTCATGAAGTAAATCACAGGATCTGTGTTCATGCCAGCGCCAATCATTGTGGTCATGACTAACATGACCAGTTTTTAAGACTGGTCCAGCTCATGAAGTAAATCACAGGATCTGTGTTCATGCCGGCGACCATAATTGTGGTCATGAGATGCACCTACTGCCACACCTAGATTACTGGCCCTAATACACATGGCTGGTTAAGAGTGGAACCGTCAGAAACCACCTTGTGAGCAATTTTAACTTTATTGCTTATTTATTGTGTGTGTTGCTCAGGCAGCCGGCTCAGCTGTAAAGTGCAGTGGGAAACCCTGGTCTATGTATTCTATTTCTAGACAGTTTGATGTTAGGGAGTGGTGTGTTCACACTGCGCTTTTCTCACATTCGAGGAGGCGGTATGGAGGAGGGGGGGGGGAGCGGGGGGGGGGGCAAGGATACGTGGGCACATAGATTGTGAGGGGGAGGAAGATGAATATGAGGAGAAGGAGGAGAAGGAGGAGGTGGGCTCGCAACTCAACCTGTTGGTCATCTTCATCTCTCTGTATCAGTGTGTGTGTGTGTGTGTGTGTGTGTGTGTGATGCTGAAGTTTCGAGTGATTAGAGTGCTTGTGATTAAAAGTGTACTTGTGGGCGTCTTAGCTGTATAGAAGAAGAAGTAACTGTGTGTGTGTGTGTGTGTGTGTGAGTGTGTTTAGTTTGGTGTGCGTTTGTGTATGTATGTGTGTGTGTGTGTGTGTGTGTGTGTGTGTGTGTGCGTGTGTGTAGTTTGATGTGTGTTAACCAATCCTGGGGTTAGATCTTGGTTTATCTGCTCTCTCTCTCTCTCTCTCTCTCTCTCTCTCTCTCTCTCTCTCTCTCTCTCTCTCTCTCTCTCTCTCTCTCTCTCTCTGTCTCTCTCTCTCTCTCTCTCCAATTTAAATTTCGTGGCCAGGGCTTTGCAGAGAAAGCAAATGTGTTCTGTATTGCCAAGGCACTACACCACATATACACACACACACACACACACACACACACACACACACGCAAACACACACATGCACACGCATACCCAGATGCTGACAACTAGGGGAGAGCGAGACCAAGAGAGAGAGAGAGAGAGAGTGTGAGAGAGCGAGAGCGAGACCAAGAGAGCGAGACCAAGAGAGAGAGAGAGAGAGAGAGAGAGGTTTTATAAGGTGCCCGGCATCACTCCAGAGGTTGCCCTTGGTTTTAAGAACCTTGTCATCCACTTGCTGATGTTAGTCGGACAGACGGCACGAGCACTGGATTAACCGGTTTTGGCCTGCCAGCGGAGATTATGGAGAGGGGGGGGGGGGGATGGGGGGGGGACTTGTATTTGGCTGCTTCTGTGTGTGTGCTGTTATGGCCGCGACACACACGATTGAGTGTTCGTTCCTTGTGAGCCCATGCAGACGCACAAACACACGCACGCACATGCACACACACGCCCACGCGCCCGTGCGGCTGTTCTGTCCGTCCCACTATTTACATAGGACAACTGCACTGTGGTTGCCCCTCCCACCATCACCATCACCTGTTTCACAGATTTGCCTACGAAAGATCATACCAACTGTTCATGTTGAATTGAAGTGGACTGCAAGTGGACTGTGCATTTGTTATGGTATGGCCAGCCGATAACAACCAGCCAGTAACACATGGACATTGTCCTACTCAACCATAAACGCATTCATGCAAACTGCCGTGGGGACGCAGAATTAATATTTACATGTAACTGAACAAAACTCACACATACACATGAACACGCAACTCGTTTTGTCGGTGAGAGTTTATCTGTCGGGAAGCAAGCAGTATATATTAGTAATATAAGTATTTATGGCCTGAGGACAGGTGAGGACCGGGGTGCGTGAGGACAGGGCTGGGGGAGGACAGGGCTGGGGGAGGACAGGGCTGGGGGAGGACAGGGGGAGGACAGGGCTGGGGGAGGACAGGGCTGGGGGAGGACAGGGGGAGGACAGGGCTGGGGGAGGACAGGGGGAGGACAGGGCTGGGGGAGGACAGGGCTGGGGGAGGACAGGGGGAGGACAGGGAAGGGGGAGGACAGGGGTGAGGGAGGACAGGGCTTGGGGAGGACAGGGCTGGGGGAGGACAGGGGGAGGACAGGGAAGGGGGAGGACAGGGCTGGGGGAGGACAGGGGTGGGGGAGGACAGGGAAGGGGGAGGACAGGGGTGTGTGAGGACAGGGATGGGTCAGGGTTAGGAGCAGAGGTGAAGCGTCTCTTCCGGCCTGTTCTGCCTCAGGGGTCCAGGAGAAGTAGAACGTCTGATGACGAGGCTGACAAGTCAGGTTAGTAACAGGCTTTGCTGGTTGCTGCACATATTTTTGCACGAATGCGTCCCGACCAAAGCTGAGTTTTCCCCACAAGACCAGGAACGGATCCTGAGAAGATTCAGGCCAGGCAGGGGGTCGAGACCAGTGTCCCGAAAACTGCTCTGACGTTTCCTCGGTTTTTGACCCCTTTGTTCCTGGTCTTGTGGGGAAAACTCTTAAATTCTTGCTATGTTATTACGGTGACAGCAGTCTGTATGTTGCTATTGCATTTTAGGTCTTCCTCTATTGGTTTGTAGTCTTCAATGACAGAGATTCAACAAAAGTGTTTAAACACTTTCGTCTTTGACACAAGTATTTATTTCAGTTTTATCTTTATTTAGCTGGAGAATATGATGGCACATCCATCATGGATTAGCTCAGTGCACAACAGACCATAGTCAGCTGTTCAATGCTGTGCCAGACGGACCTTTCCATTTGTTCTAACCTGTCCAACAGCAATATTCTTTGGCCCACCATATCAAAGGCAGCACTGAGATCTAATAATAATAGAAAAGTGATTGTTTTTAAACTAAGGTAATTGAACAAAATTACAAGAAGATATATTGAGGTGAAGGCAGACTTCTTTTTCAAAGATTGATTCATGGATTTAGGTTGGATTTAGGCCTGTTATTACTAATGACTGACGCATCAAGATTATTCTTTAGGGTTAGGTTTAGGGTTAGGGCTAGGGGGCTTAATATCCGTGGTTTTCCCTCCTGTGAGAATTCCCCTGAGAGAGGAGAGCTGTTGGTTATATGTGGTGTATCTGACGCAATGCATTAGAAAACACTTTCGAACAAGCTTGACGGCGGATCATGTTTGGTTCCCTATGGAAGCACTAAACTGTTCATGTCCAATGTTCAGGATCTTGTCGGTTGTGTTTGTGATGGCGGACAGGGGGTTGAATGAATGTTTCAGAGGTATGGGTGGGGTGGGGGGCAGAGAGAGAGAGAGAGAGAGAGAGAGAGTGAGAGAGAGAGAGCCAGAGAGAGAGAGAGTAGGAGAGAGAGTGAGAATGAGAGAGAGAGAGAGAGAGAGGAGAAAGATAGAGAGACAGAGAGAGAGAGAGAGAGAGAGAGACAGAGACAGAGATAGAGACAGAGAGGAGAAATATAGAGACAGAGAGAGAGCAGAGAGAGACGGGTACAGAAAAGGTGAGAGTGAAAGAGAGCGAGGAGGAGGAGAGAGAGAGAGAGAGAAAGGGGAGGGGAGAAACGTCTCAGACTCCGCAGCGAAACCAACATCAAAGCAAAAGTGAGCCTAATATCTTTTGTTACTTACAAGCTTGTTCTAGTTGTACTTGAATACTTTTACTCAGACACTGTATTTGAGTACCTTTGGGAGTTACTTTGGCTCCTCTACATAAGCCCATATATTTGGAGGACCTTCTCATTTTTGGAATTTGTACCTTCTCTCCTTATTTTTGCACGCAGCATCGACCACGCGTGCGCATTTACAAAGCCCGAAGGACGTATCGCAAATGCAAAAAAAACACATTTCCCATTCCTCACCTGTCATTTCAATTCCATTTCTGCTTTAATATGTGAAACACTGTGTTTTGCTTAGACTTTGTAGAGTCATATACATCACAGCCAAAAGTGTTGTTTTTTTGCGCACGATGTGGCGTATGGTCACACTGCGAGTGTGACTTGCATCAGGCACCAGAGGAAGTGATTAATTAACGCCGGCCCCTGGGCTGTTAATGAGCTTGTCTTCAGACCACATGGAGCTCACTTACTGCTCTACAGAGAGCTACTGTGCGTGCGCACAGTAACGTGCGCACGCACACACGCACACGCACACACACACACACGCACACGCACACACACACACGCACGCACACACATGCACACGCACACACACACACACACACACGCACACAAGCACACACACACACACACACACACACACACACACACACAGATGTGTGTGTGTGTGTGTGTGTGTGTGATCTTGGGTGTGTGCTGCTTCAGTAATGGCACTCAAGTGACACAAAAATGGGATTATAGCCGTGCACAGAGTGCTATCACTATCTGTTACAGGCAAAAAAAATCTCTCTGTCTCTCTCTCGCTCTCCTATCTCTCTCTCCCTCTCTCTCTCTCTCTCTTTCCCATCTCTCATCTCTTATCTCCCCCACCCTCCCCCTCAGGGTGCTGGTTTTCGGGGGTAGCACAGGAGGCCTATCCGTGAGAGAGAGAGAGATAACATCACAAAGGCAGGAGAATCGCCCCCCCCCCCCCGAGCTTTAATCAGCGCCGTGGAGGGAAACGTATACCCGGTAGCATATTGACACAGGGACACGCTGATGACATGCCCGGCGCATCCCCTGCTGTTTGGCTTCCACCGCCGGGAGACACAGAGCCGGGGGGGGGGGGGGGGGGGGGGCAGGAAGAACAACGTAGAAAGTTGACCCACCTGCCTTCAAACAAACCCTGCATGCAGAGACCCATGCAAAACCGCTGTTGGCTGTAGTGTATGAAGACGTCAGAGCGGTGGTGGCAAACTGGGTGTTCACCTAGACGTGCAGTACGGTGTGGTGGGTCGATTCTACCCCCTTTGTACTCCTGCGTGTTACCGCTCCTCCTCACTCCCTCCACTCCTCTCCTCGCCTCCTCGCTCTCCTCTCCTCGCCTCCTCGCTCCCTATACTCCTCTCCTCGCCTCCTCGCTCTCCTCTCCTCGCCTCCTCGCTCCCTATACTCCTCCCCTCGCCTCCTTGCTCCCCTCCCCTCACTCCACTCTGCTCCTCTCCCTCCTCTCCCCTCTCTCCCTCTCTCCCTCCTCTCCCTTCTCTCCCTCCTCTTCCCCTACTCTCCCTCCTCTCCTCCTCTCCCTGCACTCTCCCCTCCTCTCCCCTCCTCTCCCCTCCTCTCTCCCCCATCAAAGCTTTGCCTGAGGGCAGGTGGCCATCTGCCGTGGACGTTTTCACAAGGAGGAGAAGTCGCAGAGAACAGTGCAATTATTGTTTCCATGGTGTTTAATTATGCAGACCCTCCCCCATCCCGTCCCCCGTCCCCCATTGGAAACCCTGGGGCTACCCCAAGCCCCCTCACTCACCCCCCCAGCCCCCCCCCTCCCCCGCCGCCCCATACAAAGACCAGCTTCACGCTCCCTAGACGGAAGGGATTTGGAACTGAGCACCCATCATGGCGGTTCTGTTACATTCCGATCCAGCCAGGGATGGTGTGTGTGTGTGTGTGTGTGTGTGTGTGTGTGTGTAGGGGGGGGGGGGGGGCAGGCTGGTGGGGCTGGGGGGGAGGGGGGGGGAGGGGGGACACAGATAACATGCGTGATAGTGTTGGATCAATGCGACATTCATGTCGTACAGCGGCGGCGTGCTACACTGGCGTTTTTTTACGCCATGTCGTGTCCGGGCCTCGGGGTCCCGGGGCTGGGGGGGGACGGGGATGTTGTCTCCTCCCTGCTCAGCCTCCTCCCGTTAATGCAGGCATCCAAACAGGCTTACAGTTATCTTAAATGTCAACCGAAACTTGAAGGGACAAAACTCACATGGACACACAACACTCATGGCTGAGTAGGAAGAGGCAAAGAGGTCCGATGCTGATCTTTAAACATAGCTGCCACCCGACCGTACAATCAGCATTGGACCTCTTTGTCTCTTCCTGCTCAGCCACAGTCTGCTACGTTCAACTCAAGCAGACACAAACAAATCCCCACCCATACCACACCTGACTATTCCAAACCTTATTTTGAATATTTCTGTATTTAGTTTTCTTGTGTTTCTTCTCTATATGTATATATATATATATATATATATATATATATATATATATATATATATATATATATATATATATATGTATTCTCTATGATGTAAAGTGTCTTTGAGTGACCTCCAAAAAAAGCACTATATAAATCCAAATAAATTATTATTATTTTATTAAATGAACAAGGAAACAGGAACCACAGGGATGGATATCGGCACAGACATGTGTCACTTACTGCTATGACGAGGGTCGTAACTCGAGGTGAATATTGAACGGTGCCTGAGCCATCCGGGGCCAGGAGTCGTCGTAGGACAAGCGCAGGCATCGCTCATCACTCTGATTACGGCTCTGCTCCCGTGGACCATGGATCAGCTGCCCTGATGCACTAGAGGTAGTGCATCAGGGCAGCTGATCCATGGTCCATGGGAGTTATCTTCACTACGTTTACATTTAGGGCGTTTAGCAGACGCTTTTATCCAAAGCGACTTACTGTAGGTACGTTTGTCCTGAGAAGTGAAACGATATATCGCTGTCGGTACAGTGAGGATGTTCATGGAACCAAGTGCAAAGCACTAACAATCGCTAGGTTAACTCATTCCCCGTATGCAACAATGATAGCGAGGATTAGATGCTACACAACTAAGTACTATAACTAAACACGACGTACAATAAGTGCGTACATAAAGTGCCAGGACGTACAACATACAAAAGTAGGAGGGGTGGGATGGGGTGGCTATGAGTCTAGGTGAACTCAGAACAGTGAGTCTTTGAGTCTTTTGAGTCACTAGTTTAGTTTTAGTTCATTTCAGACAAGCTTCACAGCTCTGAAAATCAAACTATATGCCTCGGAGCGTAATGGGGGAATCCAATCTCTTTTCTCAGATCATTGTGAAACGCTAAACGCTGATTAGCATTAAAAATAGAAAATGAAGCGTAGACTGAGATTTGATCGCTTGCATTAATGCAGGTCGTTTTTTTCCCTTTGAGGTTCGGCGAGATCTTTCAAACACGTTTTATCAGTCCAGTTCGTGTTCTTTTAGATGCGGTAGTGTGCTGCGGTAACAGCATTACTGTTAATAACAGAAACGGGATTAACAAACAGATTTTAAAAGGCTGTCTCTATAATTGGCTTCACACACTCTAGGATGTGTTATGGAGGTCAGAACCAGATGTACAAAGACTTGTGACGTGTGTGTGCAGCTCCTGCTGCCACACCTGAGACACGCCGCCTCAATCCCCTGCACAGACATTAGTTAGTACAACTAGAGCTAGGTCATCACAGTTGTGTGTAGTCTGCATGTCTGAAATGTAGTCCTGTCGTATACATGCCTGAACTGTCATAGCATCGGCCATGAGGAAATGCAGTGCGTTGAAGCAGACATTCCACCAGATTGCTGGCCGGTCATATGAAATACTGGTGGTTTTGAGGTCTTTCTGTCAAGGTCCTGCGTTGCTTTTGTCCAGTATGCCTTTGTTCATTTTCTTTTCCTTCGGTTGTGCATTGACTGTGAAGCCCTTAATAGATGAATATTTCCTGTATGTTTTGTGTGTTAAATCCTCCTTAATAGTTATTCAGACATTCTCTTTCCCTTAACAGATGCTAATAGGTCACAAGTTAAAGCAATGCAATTTGATCGGTTTTGATTTCTCAATCAACGCGCCAAGAAGATGTGTGTGTGTGTGTGTGTGTGTGTGTGTGTGTGTGTGTGTGTGTGTGTGTGTGTGTGTGTGTGTGTGTGTGTCGACCAGGGACCTCGGCTCCATCAATACGGTAATCAGGGTGATGCGCTCTCTTCAGAGCTAATCAACAAAGTAGACGCGCAATTATGCCTCCATGACCCGCGCATAATTGGGAAGAGCTGAAAAAAGAAAAGAAAAACTAAAATGGCGGCGGGTGGAGGGGAATTAATGTTTGAGGGGCTGTTTTTTCGCAGGGGTTTCATATTTTTGTGTCTTGTGTGTGTCTTCATGTGGCACCTCTTAATCTTCATACCTCGTGTGTTATTGCTGGGCTCTAGTGACACTCACAAAGAGGATTTATGGTTTGATGTGCGCGTGTTTGTGTGTGTGTGTGTGTGTGTGTGTGTGTGTGTGGGTACCATGGTACCCATGGTTACCATATTGTCTGTGTGTGTGTGTGTTTTTTAATGGCCTGCTTTATTCATCCCTTTTGACCCCATGTATTATGCAGTTAGGGCAGACTGTATTGATCTGCAAAAAGAAGGGTTTGGTGGAACTGTTTGCCGCTATGAGGGAAACTACAGCCTCATTAGAAAGGGGTATCTCTGCTGACAGGGATTTATCAAGGACATGAACATGGTGACACAGCTATATTTACATGACACACAGCACTGTGTGAGCTGAGCCTACTTAAGGGGGAATCCCTTCAAAAAATCAACCGGGCGTCCTGTAGTGGAGAATACGTATCGGCGTATTGGAAAGCTGTTGTGATATACGGTTTAGAAGCGCTTCTCAGTCGTGCACACCGTCCAACTGCAATCGGTGGACATGTCGCGATAATGTTTTCGCCCGCAAAATACTGCGTGATGCATTGTTATCGACTGTTATTGCCAACATTGGCGTCTTGCTTTTTCCCGACTTGTACTGGAACGCTGTCGATGTGTGGTTGATTCAATTCCCCGTCCGACTTCAGAGGTTAATGGAAACGCAGCTAAGTAACTCTGAAATGTAAGCAGGAGCTACGCCATGTAGTGCCTTAGAGGTAATTAACATAATCCGAACTGAACTTCACTGGCAGCCCGTGTAGTGAGGGTGAAATAGGAGTGACGAGAGGTCTATGGCCAGGCCTAGTTGATATCCTGGCTGCTGCATTATGCACTAGATGAAGATGTGCCAGGGAACCTTGACTAAGGCAGGTGAAGATGGAATTGCAGTAATCGAGACTGGAAAAAAATTAAGCCGCAGATATCGCTTTCTAGGTCAGAGGATGATAATAATGGTCCGATTTTTCATTGTGTCTGAGTTACAGAAACAGTGGCCTGTTCCAAGACACTGAGACTCAGGGTTAACTGGATATGTTAAGAGCTGAGACTAATCTCAGTTCAGCTGCTGTGAGCATAACCCCGGGTAAACTAAGTACACAGAAGGTTAGCTCCCAGACAACGCCGCCTTCCAACTTCTTTCAGTCATCTCATTGGTTAAGATAACGGCAAAAAACAACTTTAAATTAGTATATACCGTAACAACCAAGTGAACTAACAGGCCTACACTTAAGTTTTTTATCACCATCATCTGCCGAACGCTAGGTGGCTTCAACTAATCTCGCAGAGCCTTTAATGCTGGGCACGAACACACATTTATGGGGCATTTATATCTCGACATGGTGGTTGAATTTTAATTAAGGGGTCAAATTAAGCGCAAATATTCCTCAAATTTGGCTTGATATTGGGTCAATACACTGAAGAATATCATTATAAGTATTTTCAGGCCCAATTATAAGAAGCTCAGTAGTCTGAATTCATTCATTGAAGAAAGTTGAGTGACAACCAGTCCAAACGAAATAATAACAAAATAAAATGCACGTTTTGGGCATTTAGCAGTCGCTTTTATCTCAAGCGACTTAACAATAATTCATGCACACATATACTGCGGTGTCAACCGTCCAGGTATTACACCCACATATATATACACACATATACACACATTTACAGTGGAGTCAAGCATGCAAGGTATATTGCATGCCAAATATTGCTGCACACGGATACCTTGAAACCTACACCTAAACAGTTCTGCTTGTAATTGACCTACGAAATTATTCAAAAATGAAGGATTTAAGATTGACAAATAATTTCAGTAAATAGTAAAATAAACAATAAATCACTTGAACATTTCCACAACACCTACTGCAAACTTAAACTGCCCTACGAAAAAACTTGACATACCCCCAAAAAACGAAAGCGACATTTTCCTATATAAATGGATATTGTATCCAAATACCTAAAACACCAATAACATTAGATTCCTGGAGCCATCACTCACGGTTGGTATGATGGAGAATCCTGGCCCACGACATAACAGATTCCCACCCACCGCTCCAATCAGAGAGGTGGGACGTCTTCCAGGGCTCTGAGGTGATTATTGCTGCCGGAAGGGCTTTTTATTTATTATTTATTCATTTTCTTTTTGGTGGAAGGCCTGAGCTCGGGAACATTCACGTTCATTTGGCCACAAGGACACAAACGGGCTCTTATGTAAAACAACAGCTGACTCACGGGTTCATATTGAGTCCCCTGAGATGAATACTAATGCACACACACAGGACAGATACAGGCTCAGACACACACTCACACGTACGCACGCACGCGCGCACACACATACGTACATTCACACACATAACAGATACACACGCACGCACGCATGCATTTGCATGCACACACTGGACAGATACACATGCCCGCCCCCACAAAGCCCTGCATGCACACGCACATGCACACACACACACACACACACACACACACACACACACACACACACACACACACACACACACACACACACACACACACACACACACACACAAGAAGGACACACACATAAATACTCTCACTTACACATCTAATAAATCCATAAACCTATACACAACTAAAGCCTTCGGCCGCCTTGAGATGTGTGTGTGGAGGCGGAGCGGCAAGAGACAAGGATTCTTGCAGAGAAGTTGTTGTGTTGCTGTGTTGATATTGTGTTGTTGCAGTAGCCCTATTGGAAAATGATCAACGTCCGTCAAAGAAAATAACCCAATCAATAACCAAGGTTAAATGCCATTCAACTGGCCGACGAGGTCAGGGATTACAATGGGTAATGAATAAATAAAACTATTTTAAACGGCTCAATTTACGACGAGTCGTAAAGGTACAAGTGTTCTTTGCAAATATAGCCATATCAATTTCCCTCTCTCTCTCTCTCTCTCTCTCTCTCTCTCTCTCTCTCTCTCTCTCTCTCTCTCTCTCTCTCTCTCGGCCACTGTCTCTGATCTCTCTCTCCTTCCTTATTGCTATGACACGACACACGATACGATACAACTTTATCAATCCCCCGTGAGAGAAATTTGTTTGATGCAATAGCCTGGCAGCAGTTGAAAACCACAGGATAATAAAAAATGCTCCCTCTCTTTGTGTCTGCCTCTGTATCTCCCTCCCTCTGTGTCCCTCTCACCCCACCCTTGTCTTTCTTTCCTCCTACAATTCGATCTCCCTCTCCCTGGCACCCGTCTTTACCGCGGCTCTCGTGCGGGGACCGTCCCCCGGGTCCCCGTTGGGTCTAGAGTCCTGTCGCTCTGATCCCCCAGATGTTGATGAAAGCATCAGAGCACCTTGTCCCTTGTTTAATCAATGGACAACAGTGTAACACTAAGCCCATAAGACGCCATCACACTTTCCATTTCTCTCTTCTCCTCCTGCTGTTCCTCTCTCTGCGTCTGTCTGGGCCGCCTGTCTGTCTGTCTGTCTGTCTGTCTGTCTGTCTGTCTGACCGATATGTCTGTCTGTCGGGCCGTCTATTGCATCCGTCTCTTACGTCTGTCTGCCTGCCCGTCTGTCCATCTGTCCGTCCGCCTTTCTGCCTGTTGTGTCCACCTGGCTGTCTTGTCTCTGTGTCTCGCCATCTGTTTGTCGGTCTGTCTTAATCCCTGCCCTGTCCCTCAACACGCCCCCCCCCCCCCTCTGTCTCTCGCCCTCCTGCTCTCTCTCTCTGTCTCTCTGTCTCTCTGTCTCTCTGTCTCTCCCTCTTTCTCTCTCTCTCTCTCTCTCTCTCTCTCTCTCTCTCCATTGTGATTTCTCTCCTTCCCTCCATCTCTCTCTCCTTCTCCCTCTCTCTCTCTCGCTCTCTCTCTCTCTCTCTCTCTCGCTCTCTCTCTCTCTCTCTCTCGCTCTCTCTCTCTCTCTCTCTCTGGGGGGTGGTTCAGCTCGGGCTGTAGAGTCTGGGAAAGAGGCTCCACAGAGAGTCTGCCTCTTAGACAAGTAATGATCTACATTCACTACATCACACACGAGACACATTATACACACACACTAGGCACACACACACACACCACACACACACACACACATCGCACACACTAGGCACACACATCGCACACACTAGGCACACACATCGCACACACTAGGCATGCATGCAAGAGGATTATAACATAAATATATCATGAACATATCAGTATTCATGGGGACACCAGAATCACACACAACATTGTCAAACACACTGTGTGTGTGTGTGTGTGTGTGTGTGTCTCTCTCGCTCTCTCTCTCTCTCTCTCTCTCTCTCTGCATCTCTCGCCCTCTACCCCTCTAACATGTCCAGGAATAGGGTGGGGTTGATTCTTAAAAACACCATAGGGAGTCCAGTCTGTCTTGACTGTATATACAGTAGCTAGGTTGATTTTGTGTGTGTGTGTGTGTGTGTGTGTGTGTGTGCATGTGCATTTAAAAACACTTATTTTCTTTCCAGGTTTTCTCCTAGTACTTTGTCATCACTATGATTACGTTTCTTTCCACAATTGCCACAAACGTTTCTTTCCATAATTGATTTCAAAAGATCCTTCCCCAAGTTGATACACTACCGGGGAAAGCAGAAACATTTCTTTTTTTAAACGCTGTATCATGTCACATGACCTAGACATCAGTATGGAAGAAGGCATGGACGTGGCCTTGGCGTTCAGTTGGAAATTCTTCTTAGTACGCAACCTGACATATGTCAACCAACCATTTCAACGCTACTACCAATTCCTGTTGTCTGTAAATATGTCATGTTCCTGTGGTCTCAAGCCATAGGTGCTCTTAAATCCTGTGAGTTCCTGTAAGAGATCCTGTAAGTACCTGTGAGTCACACCTATCGCCATGCTTCCTGTTTTAGAGAGCCTCTCTCTCTCTCTCTCTCTCTCTCTCTCTCTCTCTCTCTCTCTCTCTCTCTCTCTCTCTCTCTCTCTCTCTCTCTCTCTCTCTCTCTCTCTCTCTCTCTCTCTCTCTCTGCTGACCAATGGGGCAGCTGCAGATTCTAACCACGACAGTTGGGTCGAGTGTCGGACCGCAGCTGTTACTTTTAACCACAACTGTCATTTCATAGAGCATTTGGGATCTAAGTCTGTTTCTATGGCCAGCCGACAGTTTATGGTTATGAAGAGTTATCATCTGAAAGGTATATGGTGTTCATGCATCCATATTCCATATTCGTATCATGATATATGAGGGCAAGTCCTTTTGATTTAACATTTATATTTACTAATTTACTCAGGGGGGAAAGTACATAATGCATGCACACACACACACACACACACACACACACACACACACACACACACACACACACACGCACACACACACACACACACACACACACACACACACACACACACACACACACACATGTTGACACACACAGTTTTGCTGTGACCTCTGGCCTACTAATTTATATTAGAGGTGATGCAGTCTTAGCTCTGACGGCATCTCCCATAATACCTTCAACACAAACCTTTAGAGACATATGCCTGGAATTGAGGATTAACAAGTGAGGGAGAATGTGTATGCGTGTGTGTGTGTGTGTGTGTGTGTGTGTGTGTGTGTGCAGGCATGGAGTGTGTTTAGGTTTTGTTTATGCGTCAGCGTGGCGGGGTCGTAAAGATCCTCCGGCGGGGGGGGGGGGGTCAGGGTCGGAACAGGAGATGAGAGCAGATGACAGGATCAGGGGAGAGCCATCTGCTAGCTCCAGAGGCTAGCGTAGCATCAGGACCCTGTCATAACCGCGTTAACAGGGCCGCTCTTTTACAGCCGCGCGCGCGTGTGTGTACCTCTGGCAGCATGTGCTTTTTTTTGTAGAGTAATGGCGCGTTCCGCTCAACCCCGTAACCCGTGTTTTCACAACCTTCTACCCGTGAAAGTGCCCCGGAACGGCAGTCAAACCCGTCACTCACTACCCGCAAACTCGTACCAGATCGATGTGCTCCCAGTTACAGTTTTTGACGTCTCTCACACACATAGACAACAATGGCGGCCCCTGTAGATGCTCAGACGCCAGTGACTAACGGGGAGAAATAGACATAAATAGGCATGAATAGGCAACGTAAAGTCATTCGTAAAGTAAGGCAGTAATAAGGTTTGTCGTGACTTGAAGTCGTAACTTACGGGCTAGAGATTGTGCCTGGAACGCAGCATAAGACAGGAGGGTATGGGAGAGAGAGAGGGTAGGACATGCAGCAAAGGACCCGGGTCGCTGCGGTCAGGACTGGGCATTACCAGTACGCGCTCTACCCGGTGAACCCCCGGGGCGCCCCGTTATGTGGTATTTCTGACAGTGTGTGGTATTTGATAGTGATATGTTTTTGATTGTGCGCCGTATCTTTGGAGCATCAAACGCTCCTGGTTCTAGCGGCGTCCTGCTGTGTACCCTATCACCTGCAGGGCCTCTATCCACCGTTTTTGATTAAGGCAGCCGTGATTGGACAAGGGGGTTGCTGTCAGAGATGGAAGAAAGAACTACAGAAGGGCAGATGGCCATAGGCCTCGTCACCACCCAATCCGTTCCTCCTACCAGACCCGTACTCTGTGTAATGTGCAATGAATCGCTTTACGCTGCATTGAGCACTCATAGCTAACATGCGGACATAACGTAACTGAACTCGCTTAGAAAAGGTGGTACGTTCTCTTACCTCCAGCTCAAGGCATTATCCAAACCACTGCGTTGGTCGCTTTGGTAACTTATCGACGCATAGGTTTAAAAACGATGAGATATTTATTTATCCGCCTGCTGTGTTTTGTGCCTGTTGCTGTGTTTATGTACGGCCACTGGCACGCCTACAGACCCGTAATTAACTTAATGCACTGCACCTGTTTTCACCCCTACTCATACACCTCCTTCAAAAAGGCCTGAAAACAAGTACACAAATAAATACACGCAGAAAGCAATGCATACATCTCAATATATACTTACATACATACACACATACATAGATACATACATACATACAGAAAGGAAGGGAAGGAAGGAAGGAAGGAAGGAAGGAAGGAAAGAAAAAAGGATGGAAGGAAGGAAGAAAGAAAGAAAGAAAGAAAGAGAGGAAAAAGGGAACAAAGGAATAATTAATGCTGAGTATGGTGAATTCTGGGAAAGCACTTGGAGGACCAGGCACTTTCAGGTACTAAAGTAACGGACAACCACTTCCACTGGGAGAAGGAAATAATGGAGGGAAACAGAGAGACAGTGAGAGAGGAGAATGAGGAGCCATTCAAACAGCGCCACCGTCTTGGTTCCATACAAATTCCCAACCCACGCGATTTCGTGCTCATGCGCACGAACGTTAATCTATTGAATCGTGTCCCACAGCACGATTGTCCGACTTTTTTCGTTCTACACAGAACGAAATGTAAACCAATGCATTCTGAATGGGAGCGTTTCTCCGATTTTTTCATGCTACACAGAACGAAATATAAACCAATGCATTCTTAATGGGAGCGTTTCTCCGATTTTTTTCGTGCTACACAGAACGAAATGTAAACCAATGCATTTTGAATGGCAGCGTTTTTCAGAGAGAGAGAGAGAGAGTGAGTGAGTGTGTGTGCAGACAGTACAGTGCACCCTCTAGTTATATACAGTATATGTCAATATGTCCGATTTTTTAAGCAGACCTCCTCAAAAACTGAAACAAACGTCCCCCACAGAATGAAATGTAAACCAATGCATTCTGAATGGGAGCGTTTCTTCGATTATTTCGTGCTACACAGAACGAAATGTAAACCAATGCATTTTGAGTGGCAGCGTTTTTTTCGTGCTACACAGAACGAAATGTAAACCAATGCATCCTGAATGGGAGCGTTTCTCCGATTTGTTTCGTGCTACATAGAACGAAATGTAAACCAATGCATTTTTAATGGCAGCGTTTTTCAAACGAGAGAGATAGCGAGAGAGTGTGTGTGTGTGTGTGTGTGTGTGACGAAATCGCGTGATACCGGGTTGGATTGCCAGAGTAGAGGTAGAAAAAGGTGACCAGACGTCTTATTTGATCAATGAAGTCTATTGAACTTATAGCTCACAAGAATAGTAACATGAACTGAATCCCATATGTTGGGAAAATCTGTCTGTCTAGTTACTTGACCAGAGAAAATGAGACGGAGAGGTAATAAATTCTGTCAGCACGAGGGCCTCGGATTTATTAAGTAAAATGGTAAAAGTGATACAGGTACATAAAGCGTGAGAGATCGAATATTTTCTAAGTCCCTATCAGCGCTGAGGTCGCCTGGAGCTTCGCCTCCTTGGAAGTTCTGCTTCAGAAGAGTGTGAGATGATCTGTGTGGTATGGTCTTATGCTGTGTTTTCCTCCTAACGAGGTGTGTGTGCTTAGGGTTGGTGTGTGTGTTTTTGGATGTTATCAGGGCTGGCGTGGGGGTTACCTGGATCCAGCTCCCCGTTCAGCTCCCTAACCTTGGGAAAGGCGGGAGGCGCCCTGGGCTGCGGTTAGACTATGTGTTAATGACTGTGGTCCAACGGTGGGATTTCTAACCGTCTTCTGGGTTGACTGGATCTTATGGGTCATGACATAAAAGTTGAAAGGCGTACTACACACCTGTTCTTGCGAATGTGTGGTGCATTGTCTGAGTCTCTAGCATCTCTCCATGTTGGGACATCCGGCCTCCGGCTCAGGCCTTGACCTGAAGAATAGCTGGTTATGTGTGTGTTCGTTTAGAACATGGGTTAACTATATTCGTAATGTACGTATCATGTGGTGTGTTCATAACGTACATATCATGTGGTGTGCTCATTGGGCTGTTTTGCCCATCACATACCACACATAAAGAATAACCGGTTATTCTAACCTCAACTATTTTCCACCCATCTACGGGTTCTTCCTTCTACCTGTCAGGCCATTTCTCAGAAACCAACTTGTGCGGGTGAAACTGGCCTCTGAATGCAGATGTTTTTACCTGTCACGGTTTTCCCGTCTCAGTTAACCCTGACCAGGCCCGCTGATAAGGGGCACATTCTTTTGGAATTCATTATTATGCCATAAGTATGAAAAAAATCAAATACACCAGCAATATTAAGGTTATGTATAGTTAAAAACATTCCGTTATCATTATAGTCACTTAATGTTACCCAGAAGACGTTTTCCTTGTTACAACAATAAAGACTGAACATGCTGTCTTGAACAGTAACATATTGGCCACCATTTCAAAGTATTTTTGGTAACATATGCGCACATTATCCTTAGGCCTAACAGGCAAAATATCAGTTAGGCGAGTTTGGCTACAAACCCCAACGAGTTGCCGGTTTTTGCTACACAGCCCATATTCTGTCGAAAATAATCTCCCGATTGAAATGCATTGGTTTAATTCACTCTGGTTTAATTCACAGCCCATTCACTCCTGTATTAACCCGACTACGGCTCTAGTAGACGTTGTGAGCATCTTTCCTATTGGATAGTTACTAGGAAGACATTAACATGGTTGCTATGGATGCTGAACCCAGCAGCTCGCGTGCCGTTTAAATCATGGCTATAAAACCATTGTCTTTGCTTGTAATGTTATTTTATGTAACCGTGTAGGCCTAATGATGTTCTCTTATTTAACAACTTAAAAAAAAACTTTACTACATTTTTTAGAGCAGGTATGGCATCTTCTTTCTTGGAATTTAATAGAGCGGGTTAACAGACCATTTTCTTTGCTTCGAGGAGGTCTGGTGGTCTTCGTATATAATAAATAGATAAATTAATTGGGAATTTATTTTCGACTTCAGAAGGGGGGGGGGCTGCGCAGGATTCGTCAAAACAAGTAGGCTAAAATAATCTAATTTATCAGAATTTTTCAGCAGACCCCCTCAAAAACTGAAACTAACCACGTCCCTTAAACCCAGTCTCATTCCAGATTGAAGTAAAACTGCGTTGGTCCACAGCGGAAAATGCATTACGGCTCTGAACATGTGACACGCCTAAATTTTTTTGGCCCATTCTTTTCAATGGGCCTGCGTCCACGTCACGTGACTTGCTATGATGGTTGCCATCAATCGCCCCCCATATCTTTCTATTTTCCGCAGTTTAGACTTGTTTAATTAATAAGTTACTTTTGTAATCAACTTGTTTTGTAATCTTTTTTTTTTATCTCTGTTTGGTGGCTAGTTACGTCACTCTGAGAGATGCGCACGGACATATTTGGTAGTGACACAGCCTATAACCTATTCGTCAAAGCAAAACACCAAGCTCATTGATTATTTAACGAGGCAGGGTTATTTGAAATAATTCATTAAGTTATCATGTGTGAGAGGTCATTCCTCCTCCTGAGTGTGTATTGACTATTTCTGGTGATTGAAATCCTCATTGCAAGCTTCCTATTTATGTCTAGTGTACCCCTACTGTCCACAAGCACCCCCCCCCCCCCCCCCCCCTCCCCATATGGATATGGAGAATTGTTGCTACGTCCCAGTGGTGGTGGTGTCATATATATGAAAGAGGGCATTCAAATATACTACAATGAAAGCAGGCCGAGGCCCTAAAGGAAGTGATGCAATAGGTAACTTCTGAGTCAAGGCCAGTAACAAGTAAGCTATAGACCTGGGGTCTCTTTTTTATCAACGGGGGTCTCAAAGGACGATTATCAACTTGGGGGCACCAGTACAAGAAATTACTCACCAAGTGCTCCATCTGATCTTGTTGCACCTCACCGGCTCGCTTGCAAGATTTTGGCCTGAAGTTCTTCCCAGACAGGCCATCCAACATGCATATCTGAGAATCAGGCCTCTTTTTAATAATGACAAAAAGTTATGAGAGAAATGCACATTAACTTTTTGTTATCTCATAAGGGGCGTGGTGCTGGCTCTTTTTGACCTTTTGACCCCAGACTTCAAAAACTTGTCCACAGGCCAGCTGTGTCTACACACCTTAAGGCACACATTAACACCTCCATCCCATCAAAAATGGGGACTAGAAACTAACCTGTCTTATTCACATTTACCTTACTGTCCGAGGTCACGCCCCTTTTCCCACCTTTTCGAGATAGCTAGAGATGCCAAAATGTATACACACATTTCCCAGGGTCCTGAGAACGACATATCTGAGATTTGGAGTTCTAGCCCTTACAGAAAAAAAGTTTTCCAAAATAGACAGTTTTTTGGAGAAAGCCTCTCAGAAGTGTTGCGTGTAAGACCAAGTGGATCAGAATGTGGTGGCAAGAAACTTTTTGGGATAGAGAGGTCCTACCGCCCTGAAACTTGACTACCTTATTCTAGGGCCTAACTGGGACCCCCACACCGAAACTTGGCCTTCTCGGACCCCGAGGGCAGGGAGGGGGGGGGTCTGAGGTTTAGGGTTAGGGTTAGGGCCGGCTTTTTTCCAGAGACACACAATTTTCACAGAGTAATCCCAAGATGCACCCTGAAGGTCTAATGGACAAGATTCTATCTCTTGTCAACTAATTCATTCATTCTAAGCTTACTGCTTAATGTCCTTGCCTCAGCCTCCTAATGAATCACTTTAGTATATTTGAATGCCCTCTTTCATTTATATGACACCACCACCACTGGGACGTGGCAACAATTCTCAATATCCATATTGGGAGGGGTGGGGGGTGCTTGTGGACAGTATAGCCTAGACATAAATAGGAAGCACACTCAGGAGGAGGAATGACCTCTCACACATGATAACTAATTAATTGTTTCAAATAACATGCCTCATTAAATCAATGAGCTTGATGTTTTGCTTTCATGAATAGGTTATAGGCTGTGTCACTACAAAATCAGACCATGCGCATCTCTCTGGGTGACGTGACTAGCCACCAGACAGGGATTTAAAAAAAAAAAGGTCAGAAAGTCAAGTTCAATACAAAAGTAACTTATTAATTATAAATTAAACTGCGGAAAATAGAAAGATATTACAAGGTGAATTTTGAAGGACACCTTAGAATATCTGTCTATTTCCTAGCCAGCGGACCCTAGTTTACGACAAAAACAACACAATTGACGGCAGCTCAGTTGCCGCACTTAACGTCGTTAACGTAAGAGCTATGAATGAATGTTATGTTACAATGAATGTTTATGTTTGAACTCATGAAGTCGTTTTCAACGTGAACGGTGCATACATTGTGTACATTAATGTTTAATCAATTAATAATAATTTACTAAATTAATTAATTAACATCACAGCGTCCCACTCCTATCACAGGAACCTAGAATCAATATGTTCGGGGGTTTGTTCAGAATATTGTGCATATAACGTGTAGGCCTACATGTATTAAATGCAGGATATATGCGTGGATGTTACAGAAAATGAAATAATGGCCAGTTTGTGTAGTCGATGGCAACCACCATAGCGCCATAAAATCCTGCGCAGCCTGCCCCATATTTTGTCGAAAATAATCTCCCGATTGAAATCCATTGGTTTAATATTGAATTAATAAAATATATATATTTTTAATTATTATTAATTAATATATATAAAAACAATTATTTAGTCATAATATTATAAGTAGACCACGTAGCGATGTAGCTTATTGTTATAACAAGATCTGTATCTGATCATTGACCATTGACATAGGCCTACATATTTATATATGTATTTATTTATTTATTATATAGGCCTACGGAGACCACCAGACCTCCTCGAAGCAACGAAAATGGTTTATTAACCCGCTCTATTAAATTCCAAGAAAGAAGACGCCATACCTGCTCTAAAAAATGTAGTAAAGCTTTTTTTTAAGTTGTTAAATAAGAGAACATCATTAGGCCTACACGGTTACATAAAATAACATTACAAGCAAAGACAATGGTTTTGGTTCAGCGTCCATAGCAACCATGTTAATGTCTTCCTAATAACTATCCAATAGGAAAGATGCTCACAACGTCTACTAGAGCCGTAGTTGGGTTAATACAGGAGTGAATGGGCTGTGAATTAAATCAGAGTGAATTAAACCAATGCATTTCAATCGGGACATTATTTTCGACAGAATATGGGGCAGGCTAGGATTTCTATGGCGCTATGGTGGTTGCCATCGACTACACGACCTGGCCATTATTTCATTTATATATATATATTTATTTATTTATTCTCGTTAAACTCGTCAAAACGTCCTGGTTTCACGTTAATAAGAGAACATCATTACACGGTTACATAAAATAACATGATCAGCAAAGACAAACATTTATAGCCATGATTTAAACGGCACGCGAGCTGTTGGTTTCAGCGTCCATAGCAACCGTCATAGCAACCATGTTATTATAAAGTATGTCCACCATTTTCACATTAAAAAGACTTCCCTTTCCCGGGCCACATTGACCAACTCTGACGGGGGGATCCCGAGGCGTTCCCAGTCCCAGGAAATAATTTCTTATTATCTTCATTATCATGTTGGTGGGCGTTCCCTTAACCTGCGTCCGCGTCCCAGTTTGATTGACATGATCAAACGGCCCGCCCCGCCCCCTGAAGACAGCCCTCACTGCTGTCTCCGCACACAGCTATTTGATAAATGCCAGGTTATAAAACACGCATTTAAAAAAATCGAGTCAATAACTATCAATAACAATGCGGGAAAACGTCTCAATTTGTAAAAAGTGGAAATGCGTGACTGTCCCGCACAAAGCGGGACATCGGGTCACCCTATAGGCTATATATAAATAAATAAATAAATAAATAAATATTTATTTTTATATATATATATATATATATACCTTACATGTTTATATTCTGAGAAACGCTCCGATCGAAAACGCATGGGTTAACATTTCGTTCTGCGCAGAACGAAAAAAGTCAGACAATCGTGCTCTGGGACACGATTCAATAAACTTTTGTGCGCATGAGCACGAAATGTTTTTGAGGAGGTCTGCTGTAAAAAGCGGGAAAATCAGAGTAGCCCTAATACACTAAATTTACCCTTTGATGAATTTGTTGTTTTGACACATAAATAGATAGAGGGTGCACTGTACTGTCTGCACACACTCACTCACTCTCTCTCTCTCTGTCTCTCTGAAAAACGCTGCCATTCAAAATGCATTGGTTTACATTTCGTTCTGTGTAGCACGAAAAGAATCGGAGAAACGCTCCCATTAAGAATGCATTGGTTTACATTTCGTTCTGTGTAGCACGAAAAAATCGGAGAAACGCTCCCATTCAGAATGGATTGGTTTACATTTCGTTCTGTGTAGAACGAAAAAAGTCGGACAATCGTGCTGTGGGACACGATTCAATAGATTAACGTTCGTGCGCATGAGCACGAAATCGCGTGATACCGGGTTGCAACCAAATTCCACAAACACCAGCATGAATACACCTCACACAGTTTTGCTGACGATGAAAAACAACCCTTGTGGGCAGATAACTACACACAAACACACACACACACACACACACACACACACACACACACACACACACACACATACACACACGCACGAAAGATCAGAAATTTCATAATCATCATAATAAGAATGATCATAATTTCAGTATGAGTATATGAAAAAATAAAGTTACAGTGAACAGCATTGAACATTCGTATGCCTCAAAGGAGGACATTGCTAAGAAAGTCGTATGGACAAATATACGCTGCATGTTCATCCTCTTTTTTTCTTCTTACATTCCCTCATCTGGTGTCATTCTCTGCACATTCTTTCTGGGTCTTTCCATCTGTCAGTCGTTCACCCTGACGCCCTTCCTCCCTCACTGACTCACTATTAACTATTAACAAACATTATTATTCTCTCTCTCTCTTTAGCTACTCTGTCTCTCATCTTTGTCTCTTTCATCTCTCTCTCTATATATATATGTTTATATATATAATATATATACATATTAATATATTATGTATCTCTCTCTCTCTCTCTCTCTCTCTCTCTCTCTCTCTCTCTCTCTCTCTCTCTATATATATATATATATATATATACACACACTATGTATATCTCTCTCCCCTCTGTCTCTCTGCTCTTTGTCTCCCTCATCTCTCTCTCTCTCTCTCTCTCTCTCTCTCTCTCTCTCTCTCTCTCTCTCTCTCTCTCTCTCTCTCTCTCTCTCTCAGCGTTGTTGAAATCATAGTCCACCACCACTCAGATCAGGTTGCCTCCCCCGCCGTGCTGTCACATCTGTACCGATCGTTACAGAAACCCAATCAGGCGTTTTTAATTAAGGCGCGTTCATTATTGGCCGGGCCAGACGGGGAGCTCCCTGAGCCACTTTAGTGAGTGAGTATGTGAATTTGTGAGTGAGTGAGTGAGTGAGTGAGAGAGTGAGAGAGTGAGAGAGTGCGAGTGAGAGGGACAGAGAGTTTCAAACTGAGCCTCTCAATCTTTTCTTATTAACTCACTGTGTCACTTGATCTACCACACTCACACACACTCCCATGCACACACACACACACACACACACACACACACACTCAAAAGTGTTAGAAAATAGGACTTTCACCTTTACCGACTGTCTCTGCTCTGTGTCACCATGGTCCTATCTTTAGCTCTTATCTTCACAGTTCAGGTGCTAGATACAAAAAAACAACAACTATACAAGTAATACACAGTGACTGATAGGAGATTGGTGAGATAGGAGGAGATAGGAGAGGTGATAATAAACAAGACGCAGAAATTAGGTGGGGGAGAGAGAGAGAGAGAGAGAGAGAGAGAGAGAGAGAGAGAGAGAGATCTTAAATTAATTGCAAATAAGCAGGTAGTCATTTAAAAGTCCAGTGCTAGACAGTGCAGTAATAAATGTAAACAGTTATACAGTGCAAGGCAGTATAAGTAAAAAGGTGAACATTGCAGAAAGTGAGATGCAACAGGTAAGCAGGTAACCATTTGAAAGTCCAGTGCTAGACGGGGGGTGGGGGTTTATTCAACAGTGATACAGTTCCTGGAAAGAAGCTATACTTGTGCCTGCTGGTGTGGAGTGCAGGCTCCTGTATCGCTTCCCAGATGGGAGAAGGGTGAAAAGTCCATGGTTTGGGTGGGTGTCATCCCTGACAATGGATTTGGCTTTGTTTAAGCAGCGGTCATGGTATGTGTTGTGGATGGGGGGGAGTAGACAGCCAATAGTCCCCTGGGCAGAGTACACTTCTCTTTGTTGTGCCTGGCGGTCGGCAACGTTGCAGTTACCGTACCAAACAGAGATGCAATTTGTAAGTATGCTCTCAGTGGTACATCGGTAGAAGTCTGATCCGAATCCTAGGACAAAGCTGTGCTTTCTTAAGGGTCCGTAGGAAGTGAAGACGCTGATGCGCCTTCTTCACCAGACTGGAGGAGTTAAGGGACCAAGAAAGATTATCTGTGATGTGAACCCCAAGGTACTTAAAGCTAGACACACGCTCCTCAGCACCGCTGATATATGGAGGGGGTGTGTGCCCTGCTCCTGGTTCTCCTGAAGTTATTGTTTTTACACCACGTAGTTAGATGTTGAACCTCCTCCCTATATGCTGTTTCATCCTCATCTCTGATCCGGCCCACCGCAGTGTGTCATCTGTGAACTTGATATGGCATTGGAGCCATAAACAGGGGCACAGTCGTGAGTGAAGAGAGAGTAGAGCAGAGGGCTCAACACACAACCCTGCGGCACGCAGCACTGGTGAACACAACAATGATGAACACAACAATGATGAACATTGTTACACTGTTTCATTTTCCCTGCATTCAGTTTCACCTCACAGTCACGATACCATTAAATAAATACATATGACATGAAGGTGTGTACGTCATCTGTACGTGTTGGTTTAGTAAACAACATTTAGTAAACAATGTTTATATACATTTAATACATTCTTAATAAAGTGTGTGTGTGTCACATGCATTCCTACTTGAGGCAGTGAAACTCCAGCTGTTCACTAAAGTCGTTTATTGAAATTGTTTAATTCAATTTGAACCACATCTCGCAATATTATAGTTTCTGCAGATAATTGCTGGCATTTAATAAAAAAATTCAAAACCCCAAATAGCCTTGGATCGGCCCTACTTCCATAAATGGTTGATTCATCTTAAAAGTTGGGAATTGACAATTCAACACAATTCAACAGTAGCCCGAGAATATGTGTGCCTCAATGCGTGTGTTTCAAGTTGGACAGGGCAGCGTTATTAGAGAACCAGGGCGGCTGGTCGCCCGCTGTGATCTGAGTGAAGAGTTTAGGGCGGAGGGACGGCGAGAAAATGGAAAGACAGAGAAAGGGGGCGATGCATGGAAGGAGACATTTGGAACGGTTCCCAGCTTCTGTTTAGACCCAGAGACAGAGAGGGGGGGGCGGGGAATCTTAGCCCTGTCAATAGCCGGCGTTTTGGGGGCCAAACATTTGCGGGATGTTTATTATATCTATTGAATATTTATAGTGAACAATCAGGTTATGGAAGTGAAAGTCCAAATAGCAGATTTCGTATGTCTCCATTATCAGCGTATTTTTGACCAAGGTACTTCCAAAGTATCGCAACTAGGTTGTAGCCATCAGGATAACACGCTTCCTTCACACTTCGACTTATTTTTTTCAAACCGTATATTGTGTTGAAATACGACCTGAAACATGGGGTTCAAGTAAACTAACAATACACTACAACAACGTCATCTATTGTTACTTGGGAAGTCATTGGAAAAATCAGTCCCAATGGTTAATTTGAGTAGTTCCTTCACTCTTAAAATTATTATGTATACAGTCTTTTGTTCAGTTTTCCAATTGGCTCTGAATTAATTCAAATACATCTTGACGTAAATGCACCTCTCTCTCTCTTAAATGGAAATCTATCATTATTGCTCTTGTTTTTTGGTTTTCAATCCTGCAGGCTTTCAACTCTCTTCCATGTGCCACGACTCCCTTCCATCCATCTAGCTACTATTGATCAGTCTTTATTCATCTCTCCAGACAGCCGCCCGTCCACCCACCCACCCACCCATCAATGTAGCACCCATCAATCTATCCACCAATCCATCAACCGTCTCCCTATCTACCCGTCGCTCCATCCCTGTCTGTCTGTCAGTTTAGTGTAGAGTCAGATGAAGGGGCTGTACGACTAAAAGCACCCCCTGTCCCGTCTCCTTCTCTTCCCCGCAGCGTGGTGAGAGGCAGTGAGGCGTGGCCAGAGATGATCCCCAAGAAGATCTTCCTGGCCTTTGTGGTCATCAGCACCGTCAGCCTCCTGCTGCACCATGGGGGGCACCTGGAGAGCTGGTACACACACGCACACGCACACACACACACACACACACACACACACGCGCGCGCGCGCTGCGCGCGCACACACACACACACACACACACACACACACACACTCACACACCCGCATGCACACGCTTTCCCTGTGATCTTTGGTTTCACCATCAGACCCACACAGCCACACCCAACTGTTTTTACCTAATAAAGTATGAGAGTTGAGCCGGTTATAGCGATTTTATTTATTTAAATAATTCAGTAATGAATCAAATGTTTGATACATTTTGTTAAACAATCCTTGTTTCCATACCCTGATTGGGGTGAGACTATACATGCCCAGGCTTTTTGTCTCCAGTTCTTGCTTTTAACTTTCCCGAGAGACACAGCCGTAACCAGAGAACCCTAATGACCTCAGCGTTGATCTGACTCGAGAGCATTGTTGAAGCCAATTGTACTGGACAGACCTCTCCGATCCAATAGCCGATCCATTTGGACTGTCCTGAACCACCAGCTTTATACGGACGCACAAGAGAAAGAGAGAGAGGGAACAACAAAGTAGCTGTGCCTCAGCATCGTCGGTTTAAACACACAATTGCAAACGGTGACACAAATGCAAATGCACACATGTGCGCACACACTTACGCGGCACTAATTGCGGCAGAATCCTTTTCTTCTGTGGAAGACAAAAAAGTTAAAAGTGCAGATCAAGGAAGAACCAGCTCCTATTTGAAGCTTCTGATACTTACAGCAGTGGAATAAGGAGCCACAGCGCATTATCTGTGTTGGGCCCAGGGACCAATTAGAAGAGAGGAAGGAACAGTCAAGAGAGAGAGAGCGTTAGCAGAAAGTTAGCTGAGATGTCAGATGTTAGATGTTAGACTAGATGTCGAGGGAACAGTCAACCAGCTCTCGTCGACTGTTCCCTTGACATCTAGCCGCTCTGCTAACTTTTTATTCTGCTCAGGTTCTCGTTCTCTGACACTTTTTCTTTGCCGTCTAACAATGGTTTCTGCTCCCCCTCCTCTTCCCAAGCAGAATTCTCCCGGCCTCTTTTCGAGGGATAATTCTCAAAAAAACCAATTGTTATTAACTTATGCTGGGTTCAGACGTTATAATTATACAACACTGAACATTAGGCAATAATTTTTTCAATTTGTTTTGCCCTTGGATTGGTTTTTACGCCTTAACAACTGGAGGAAGAAATACTAACCCCAAATTAGGCGGAATAATAATAATAAAAAGACGAAGATAACAATAGTGGGGCTTTCGAACCACCCTAACCAGATGTGTGTGTTCTCCCCTCCCCCTGTCCCACTGCAGGACCATGGAGGCCTTCTACCTGGGCTGCCCCGTCCTCTGCTCGGCGCCGTCCCCGTGCCTGGAGCCCAAGCACACCCACGTGGCCTTCCTCAAGACCCACAAGACGGCCAGCAGCACCATGCAGAACCTGCTGTTCCGCTTCGCCGAGCGCCACAACCTGACGGTGGCGCTGCCCGTCCAGGCGTGCGGCCACCAGTTCTGCTACCCGCGCACCTTCACCTCCCACTTCGTGCACCCCCACACCCTGCCGCCCAGCGTCGTCACCAACCACATGCGCTTCAACCGCGCCGAGCTGCGGCGGCTCATGCCCGACGACACGGTGTACGTCACCATCCTGCGCGAGCCGGGCCTCATGTTCGAGTCCCTCTTCAGCTACTACAGCCAGATCTGCCAGAGCTTCAAGCGCGTGCCAAACTGCTCCCTGGAGGCCTTCCTGGAGGAGCCCCTGCGCTACTACCGGCCCAAGGAGAAGGACTCCATGTACGCCCGCAACACCCTGACCTTCGACCTGGGCGGCGACAAGGACCGCCCCGCCGAGGACGTGGGCTACGCCCGGGCCTTCGTGGCGGAGGTGGAGCAGGCCTTCACGCTGGTGATGATCGCCGAGCACTTTGACGAGTCCCTGATCCTCCTGCGCCGCCTGCTCTCCTGGGACCTGGAGGACGTGCTGTACCTGAAGCTCAACATGCGCACGCTCAGCTCCAAGCGGAGCCTGTCGCCGGGCCTCACCGCCAAGATCCGCCGGTGGAACGCGCTGGACGCCCGCCTCTACGACCACTTCAACGCCTCGCTGTGGCGCCAGATCGCCGCCATGGGCCCGGCGTGCGTGGCCCGCGAGGTGCGTCTGCTGCGCAAGCACCAGGACCAGCTGGTGAGGCACTGCTTCGGCCGGCGCATGCCGCTGATGCGCTCGGCCTCGCAGATCAAGAACAAGGACCTCCGTCCGTGGCAGCCCAACGCCAAGGTGGACATCGTGGGCTACGACCTGCCGGCCAACCTCAGCCAGGGGACGTCCGGCCAGGCCCAGGAGAACTGCCTGAAGCTCATCATGCCGGAGGTGCAGTACACGCAGCTGCTGCTGCACTCGCAGTCGCAGCTCTACCGGCGGAACTTTCAGCAGCGCACGCCTCATCGGCCTCAGAGCCCCCCCAAGCAGTCCGCGAGGTCGGCGCCGCCTCGCCAGCCCCCCGCCGCGTCCCCCCAGGGGCCCGGGTGGGGCCCAGGCGCCACGTCGACCTCCACCCTGCGGCCCGCCGGAGGGACCCAGGCTCGAGGGGCAAAGCCCGGGCAGCGATCCTCACCGACACAAGCCTTGTAATCCCTGACTGTAAAAACAAACCCGATCGCATTCATCTGCGTGCAAATAACACGATTTGACACTTTCAAACGTGCGTGTACGCCATGTCCAATTTTGCGTGCAGTGGGGTGGGTTAATCCTTCCCTGGAGAGCAGATTTAACGGTCATGACATCCCCCCCCGAACCGGCAACCCAGAAGGCGTATCTATTTTAGGGAAAATGTGTTTTGACATTGAAATGTGTTTTGATAACATTTCTACTGAGAAATGTGCATTTTACTGTCGTTAATATAAAATATAACATGATTATATAACATGATTCAAACGAGTTATCAAAACCCATTTTAATGCCGAAACTATATCAAAATAATTCATTTTCCATTGAGACCGCTTTAGGTGATGCGTGGTATATTGGGCGCGTCTGCTCTCGACGGAGGTTAATGAGAAGGATTGGCGGAATAGGCAACTGCACGCCGAAATTGGACCTTGACGTATTTACTGCACACAGTTTGCACGTGTAAAATCGTGTCATTCATGCGCGGATAGATTAGATCGGATGTCTGAAACAGACTTGAGTAGAGGCTACGGTGCCCAAATAACTGCGGTATCCTGGTATCCTGCCCCTTCTGGTATGTGCGATGAACGTGAAGCGGAGGGTGTTTGAGAGCCAAGGTGAATCCAAGGGATCACGGTTAAGGTTACTTGAATCATCCTCCCTCCTATCCTTCCATGAGATGCCCCAGAAATAACAAAAAGACCAGACGAACCAAATGAAAAGGGTGTCCGCCCAGATACATGGATTGTTATAATAATGGAATTGATATAGATCATGATTCAAACCATCTATTGTCACTCGGGGTCCAATCAGCATCCTGGGTTTGCCCCCTATCTCCTGCTTGTTCACTATTGATGTGTGTGTGCCCATGTGTGTGCGCCCCTGTGTGTGTGTGTGTGTGTGTGTGTGACCGTCTGTCTGCGTGTGAGTGTGATTGTGTGTGTGTGTGTGTGTGTGTCTGCGTGTGAGTGTGATTGTGTGTGTGTGTGTGTGTGTGTGTGTGTGTGTGAGAGTGTGAGTAGGTGTGTGTTTGTGTGTGTGTGCATAAGCTTTCTGGACAAGAAAGAATGTTCCTCGTCCCCCGTACCGCATCATGTGCCCACCTTCGTGTCGGGACTGCGACATCGGGAACTGATCAAAAGCAGCGCAAAGTGCGTTTTTGAACAATGTCTTAACTCACACTCAACCCCGCAAGGACCGACCCTCCACCTACTGCACTCACAAGACACACGTCGGATGGAGCGGCGAAGAAACTAGTCGAGCGGAAACCAAGTCCAAAAAAAAGATCGGAGGCCAGCAGAGCGCGGGACACGCTGCCCCGGAGAATCACCGCAACATCCCCGCTTCAGCCGTGAGGCGACCGAGGTGGGTGACCAGCATCATCACTACGTCTTTGTGTCCCTTTTTTTTGTACCGTCTCCCCCTCATAGCCTTCAGTCTATTAGCCTACACCTTTTCAAATGAGAACGAAATTGCCAGATTGCCTGTCACGAACGGCCGTGTCCGTCGGATGCACCGTCTTATTGTGTCGGACATAAAGGTGTGAGGCACACCTTTATCCCTGCTTCCTGTTTTAGGGAGCCATGCAGAATAAACCACTCTCTCTCTCTCTCTCTCTCTCTCTCTCTCTCTCTCTCTCTCTCTCTCTCTCTCTCTCTCTCTCTCTCTCTCTCTCTCTCTCTCTCTCTCTCTCTCTCTCTCTCTCTCTCTCTCTCTCTCAAAATCCCCACCCCAAAAAACATACACACTTTCCAGTCATTGTCTGCTGCTGACCAATGGGGCAGCTGCAGATTCTAACCTCGACAGTCGGGTCGAGTGTCGGACCGCAGCTGTTACGTTTAAACACAACTGTCCACATTTGTCGTTCGGGATTTAATTTATTAAAGCCGACAGCCAGCCGACAGCTTCTGGTTATTAAGAGTTTTCACCCGAAAGTTTTATGGAGTTTGCTAACCTATCCATATTCCATATTCCAGTTTTGACATGAGGGGAAGTGCTCCATTTGGTGATACAATAATATTGACTTTCTTACTAAAAGGGTAGTCAAATTCTAACCCATGTACAGCTGATAGGCCTATACCTTGCTCAAAGGTACTAACCCTATAACCAGGCGTTGTGATATATATATATATATTCCATCAGTATCAATGGCCTTATCGCTGGCAAATACAACAACTTTTTAGTTATTTATTTATTGTGTGCCGGCAAAAACTTGTGTGTGTGTGTTTGTGTATGTGTGTGTACGCCCAAGGGTGAGAATGAGGGTTTAGAATATATTTAATGGTAAACATGCATGGGAAGGTTGTATGTAAGCCAGCATCACTCCCACTACATAATAATACACACTAACCATGTGTCTGTGTGTATGTACATTAAGGACACACACACACACACACACACAGTTTTGCGGTGACCTCTAGCCTTTAGAGACATATGCCTGGAATAGAGGATAAACAAGTGAGGGGGAATGTATGTGTGTTTGTTGGTGCGTGTGCGTGTGTGCGTGTGTGTGTGTGCATGTGTGTGTTCCATCATGTTTGTGTTGTGCGTGTGCACATTTGTGTGTGTGTGTGTGTGTGTGTGTGCAGGCATGGAGTGTGTGTGTGTGTGTGTGTGTGTGTGTGTGTGTGTGTGTGTGTGTGTGTGTGTGTGTGTTTTATTTATGAGTCAGCGTGGCGGGGTCGTAAAGGTCCTCCAGCGGGGGGGTCAGGGTCGGAACAGGAGATGAGAGCAGATGACAGGATCAGGGGAGAGCCATCTGCTAGCTCCAGAGGCTAGCGTAGCATCAGGACTCCGTCATAACCGCGTTAACAGGGCCGCTCTTTTACAGCCGCGCGTGTGTGTACATCTGGCAGCATGTGCTGTGTACGTTATATGGTATTTCTGATAGTGTGTGGTATTTTATGGGTATTTTATGGGATATTTTTGATCGTGACCTGTATTTCTGCGGCAGTAGCTCAGGAGGTAGAGCGGGGTCGGCTGGTAACCTCAAGGTTGCTGGTTCGATCCCCGGCTCCTCCTAGCTAGAGTGTCGAGGAGTCCCTGAGCGAGACGCCTCTCCCTGACTGCTCCCGACCAGCTGGCTGTCGCCTTGCATGGTTGACTCCGTGACTCCGTCACACACCGTCGGTGTGTGAATGTGTGCATGAATGGGTGAATGTCAATGGCAATGTTATAAAGCGCTTTGGATAAAAGCGCTTTGTAAATGCAGTCCATTTAGGAGGCATTTTGGAGCATCTAATGCTCCCGGTTCTAGCGGCATCCTGCTGTGTGTCACCTGTAGGTCCTCTGTCAACCGTTTGGATTAAGGCAGCCGTGATTGTGTATTGTTGTCAGTGATGGAGGAAAGGGACCAGAACGGAGCCGTACTGCACGTGATGTGCAATGAATCGCTGTACGCTGCATTGAGCACTCATAGCTAACATGCGAACGTAACTGAACTTGCTTAGAAAAGGTGGTACGTCCTCTTACCTCCAGCTCAAGGGTCTATCCAAACCAATGCGTTGGTCGCCGACGGTCGCTTTAGTAACTTATCGATGCATACGTTTAAAAACAATGTGATACTCATACATCCGCTTGCTTTATGTATATTTTTTTGTCTACCTGCTAAGCGAGTATGCTAATTGCAACAATTATACCACTGTGTAAAACACAACAAATGAGTATTTAATAGTCAATGAAGCCAGAACATGCGTTCATTTCTTAACGCAGCTGTTTGATCACATTATGGTAAGCCTCTGCATTCTTACGGCGCCGGCAGGAGGTATGGCTCTGGTATGGACGAGCCTTTACCACAGAGGTGCAGAAGCAGGGCCGAACACAGGTGTACCTCATGATGTTAATTATGGCCTCCAGACCTGTAATTGACTTAATGAGCTGCACCTGTTTTCTTCCCTACTCATGCACCTCCATAAAGGCCTGAAAACAAGTACACAAATAAATACAGAAAGAAAGAAAGAAAGAAAGAAAGAAAGAAAGAAAGAAAGAAAGGAATAATTAATTAATGTTGAGTTGGTGAATTCTGGGAAAGCACTTGGAGGACCAGGCACTTTCACGTACTAAAGTAATGGACAACCACTTCCACTGGGAGAAATAATGGAGGGAAACAGAGAGACAGTGAGAGAGGAGAATGAGGAGCCATTCAAACAGCGCCACCGTCTTGGTTTCTCACATACGCCTGTTTTACTGACAGGAAAAACAACCCTCTCTCCCTTAAGATAGGATCTAGCCTACTTGGCTAGATCTTTTTTTATCCTTCTCATCTGGTGTCATTCTCTGCACATTCTTTCTGGGTCTTTCCATCTGTCAGTCGATCACCCTGACGCCCTTCCTCCCTCACTGACTCACTATTAACTATTAACAAACATTATTATCCATTCTCTCTCTCTCTCTCTTTATTTCTCTCTCTATATATACACACTATGTCTATCCCTCTCTCTCTCTCGCTCTCTCTCTCCCTCCATGTCTATCAGCGTTGTTGAAATCATAGTCCACCGCCACTCAGATCAGGTTGCCTCCCCCGCCGTGCTGTCACATCTGTACCGATCGTTACAGAAACCCAATCAGGCGTTTTTAATTAAGGAGCGTTCATTATTGGCCGGGCCAGACGGGGAGCTCCCTGAGCCACGTGAGTGAATGAATTTGTGTGTGAGTGAGTGAGAAAGTGAGAGTGAGAGAGAGTTTCAAATTCGAGCCTCTTCAATCCTTTCGTATAAACTCACCGTGTCACCTGATCTACCTCTGTCACTCACACACATACACACACTCACACACGCACACACACGCACACGCACACACACACACACACACACACACACACACACACACACACACACACACACACACACAAAAGGCCTTTTAGTGCTAGAAAAGAGTACTTCCTTGGAAACCACTAGATGGGAAAGTGAGAATAGAACTAGAGACCCTAAATAGAACACATGTACACGTGTTCATACCAAACACCTCATGTAGTCTTTTTTGGAAACAGAAGATTTTTTTTTAGAGCGATAGGAGTTGAGGTGAGGATAGGAGTTGAGGTGAGGATGAGAGAGAGAGAGAGAGAGAGAGAGAGAGAGAGAGAGAGAGAGAGAGAGAGAGAGAGAGAGAGAGAGAGAGAGAGAGAGAGAGAGAGAGAGAGAGAGAGAGAGAGAGAGAGAGAGAGAGAGAGAGAGAGAGAGAGACTGATTGAGATCTTATTGATCTGATAGGGAAAAAGGTCATGTTTCCCACAACAATGATGAACATTGTTTCACGGTTTCATTTCCCCTTTGCATTGACGTATTTAGTTTCACCTCACAGTCCAGTTTATAAATTACATTTAAACAAACACTACATAACACGCTATAAAACATACGTCTAGCCATCTGATGTAGTGAAGTATAACCCTAACCCTCTTATTTAATGATTAGGTTTTACTACAAAACAATTACTACCCAAACCTAATGTTAAAGTTGTCTCATGTTATCCTACGGGACCATTTAGTCTGGCTTAGATTCCCTGCAAAGCGTAGTTGATTGGCGCCCATCACTAATGCATCATGGAATTTAAATTCCCAACTGAGCCGAACAAGACGATCCAAATAATCCTTTATGGTGCTCATTGTCGTCAGCTGCAGTACTACTCGCCGTATATGTTAGCCCGAGAATATGTCTGCGTGTGTTTCAAGTTGGATAGGGCAGCGTTATTAGAGAACCAGGGCGGCTGGTCGCCCGCTGTGATCTGAGTGAAGAGTTTAGGGCGGAGGGACGGCGAGAAAATGGAAAGACAGAGAAAGAGGGCGATGCATGGAAGGAGACATTTGGAACGGTTCCCAGCTTCTGTTTAGACCCAGAGACAGAGAGGGGGGGGCGGGGAATCTTAGCCCTGTCAATGGCCGGGGTTTTGGGGGCCAAACATTTGTGTGATGCTAATCACTGGTGCTACATAATATAGCTCAAAAGGGAGGTTCCGGAAGTGAAAATCCCATTAATATTCCAAATAGAGGATTGTTATTATTAGCCGTTATTATTATTATGTCGTAACTCTCTATGGTAGACTTACCACGAACTACAAGATTGTGTAACAACGTTTTATATACTCCTGCAAATGTCCGTATGATATCAACCTTGTTTTAAAGAAAAACATATATATATTATGCATAATATATTTGCGTTGTCATGGAGACGTACTACACTACCCATAATCCTAAAACATATCAGCGACATCTCTGATTGGCCGGGCGCTCCAGGGCGGCCAAACGCGACGGGTGTCACGTCTGTGAACGTGCCCGTTGTCACGGCAACACGCTGACGACGCTGGCACGCTGCACACTGCAAACCGCTGCCAATGGAGCAATTATTCATCAATACATCTTGACGTCTTCTTTTCTGTTTTCCACTCTCTCTCTTTCTTTCTCTCTCTGCTGACCTCCATTATTTTGTTTTTTGTTTTTCAATCTTGCAGGCTTTAATCTCTCTTCCATGTGAAACAACTCCCTCCTCATACGTCTCGTTGCCATTGATCAGACTTTATTAATCTCTCCAGAAAGCTACCCACCCATCCACCCATCAATGTAGCACCCATCGATCTATCCACCAATCCATCCGACCGTCTCCCTATCTACCCGTCGCTCCATCCCTGTCTGTCTGTCTGTCTGTTTAACGTAGAGTCAGATGAAGGGCAATACAACTGAAAGCACCCCTGTCCCGTCTCCTTCTCTTCCCCGCAGCAGATTGGTGAGAGGCAGTAAGCTGCGGTGAGGGATGATCCAGAAGAAGATCTTCCTGGCCTTCGTGTTCTTCAGCACCTTCAGCCTCCTGCTGCACCTGCACTAATGGTACACACACACGCACGCACGCACGCACGCATGCACACACACACACACACACACACACACACACACACACACACACACACACACACACACACACACACACACACACACAGTCACTCACTCACTCACTCACATCCACACACGCTTACACGCATGCAGACATGCAGCATGCACACACATAACCCTTGCGACTTTTCGTTTCCCTTTCAGACTCACACAGACACAAGTCACCCACTGTTTCAAACTCGGTATATCAGCCATCTTATCTATTTCCTTACCCTGATGCGGGTGAGGCTTTACATGCCAGGCTTTTGTCTCCAGTTCTAGCTTTTTAACATTCCCGGGAGACAGAGCCGTAACCAGAGAACCCTAATGACCTCAGCGTTGATCTGACTCGAGAGCATTGTTGAAGCCAATTGTACTGGACAGACCTGAACCACCAGCTTTATACGGACGCACAAGAGGAAGAGAGAGAGGGAACAACAAAGTAGCTGTGCCTCAGCATCGGCGTTTTAAACACACAATCTTAAACTGTGAGACATAGACTGCGTTTACATGGACATTAATACTCTGATATTAATCGGAATAAGGTCTTAATCAGAATATGACGCTGCCATGTAAACACCATTCTCCGATTGCCTTGATTAGATTAAGGTCATATTCGGAATAAACATAATCTGAATAAGGTATGTGGAGTATTCCAATCATATTCTGATTATTGAGGCGCATTCTAGACATGTATACACCTTAATCGCATTATAACGTCCTTTCAGAATATTCGCAGCATTTTGCGGCAAGCCTACAACTGAGTCATTATGGCAACAAACTGACTTCAGAGCTGCCAACTCTCACGGTTTCACCGTGTGACACGCGCTTTTGCCTGTTTACACACGCACACACGCCACACATCCAAATTCTCACAGCAAAAAAAAAAAAGCAGAGACACGTTCGTTCCTTTCCAAACTCCCCGACGGTAGAGTGAGACAGCGGGAGAAACCTCAAGATTACAGAATCTCACTCCGGCCAATAACGTTTGAGTTTCATATTAGCACGCCCATCTTCCTTTCCTTTGTTTTTTCCTTTCCTTTGGAGAGGACAAAGGAAAGGAAGATGGGCGTGCACAGCTTGTTTGCATACCTGTGAATAAACAAAACCATGGATGAGCCGTTCAGTATGTGGATGAGATCCACGATTAGCTCTGCTCTATGAAAACAAACAAAGAAGTTATGATGCGATCTATCTCTATCTCTTTATCTCTCTCTCACACACTCTCACTCTCACTCTCACACACACAAAGACACGCAAATGCACACGCGTTTGTGCACACTCAAACACGTTAGTGTTTCCCACAGACCAGGTAGCAATGTGTGGTTCCCCCCTGCACTGCATTTATACTTAAAAATCACGCTAAAATCAAAAAAAGCAGAATCAATTTGTGGCGCTGGTTGTTGAAGTGGTGGCGCTGCACCACTCATTGGTCTATGTATGGGAAACACTGCACGTACACTCTTGCGGCACTAATTGCGGCACAATTCTTGTCTCCTCTTGAAGTCAAAAATGTTGACTTCAGATCTGCACAAAAATGTGCAGATCTGGGAAGAACCAGCTTGTTACAGCAGTCAAATCAGAAGTTCCATCACACGGCCCCGTATAGGGCCCAGGGACCAATTAGAAGGGAGGAGGGTACAGTCCACAAGCTCTCGTTGACTGTTCCCTTGACGTCTACCCGTTCTGCTTACTTTCATTCTGTTCAGGTTCTGGTTCTTTGACACTTTGTCTAACGATGGTTTCTGCTCCCCCGCCTCGCGTCTCCTGGTGTCTATTCGAAGGATGATTCTCACAAAAATTGTAATCATATTATACTAGAGTTCAGATGTTTGGATTTTAAGTGTTTCATAATTGAGTGTTTTATGATTTTTTGGTGTTCTATAATTTAAATGCTTTCATACCGTAGTACCGGCATATTTGAGAAAGTCATACAGGCAGAACATTTATAAAATAAGAAGAAAAAGAAATAGTGTTGATTTCCTACCTGCATGCCAGCATATGCTAGCAACGCGCAACGATGTTAACACGACGGTCGGGTGCTGTTAAAGTGGATGCAGGACAATCGGTTAAACCTGCACTGCGACCGTAATAACAGCAATTAAAGTACTGCTAGTCAGAACCTTGGGTGTTCACAGAGCTAACCAGATGTGTGTGTTCTCCCCTCCCCCTGTCCCACTGCAGGACCATGGAGGCCTTCTACCTGGGCTGCCCCGTCCTCTGCTCGGCGCCGTCCCCGTGCCTGGAGCCCAAGCACACCCATCGTGGCCTTCCTCGAGACCCACAAGACGGCCAGCAGCACCATGCAGAACCTTGCTCTTCGGCGGCGACGGAGGCGCTGCCCGTCCAGGCGCGCGGCCCCCGGCTCTGCTAGTCGCGCACCTTCACCTCCCGCTTTGTGCACCCCCACACCCTGCCGCCCAGCGTCGTCACGCCCCCGCCCCACACCCTGACGACCTTCGACCTGGTGCGGCGACAAGGGCCGCTCCGCCGAGGACGTGGACCACCGCCCTACGGCCTTCGTGGCGGAGGTGGAGCAGGCCTTCGCGCTGGCGATGATCGCCGAGCACTTCGACGAGTCGCCGGTCCTCCTGCGCCGCCTGCTTTCGTCGGGGGCCTCGTGGATCCATGACAACGACCTCCGTCGGTGGCGGCCCAGCGCCAAGGCGGACATCGTGGGCTACGGACCTGCCGGCCGACCTCAGCCAGGGGACGTCCGGCCAGGCCCAGGAGAACTGAAGCCTGAAGCTCATCATGCCGGAGGTGCAGAGCAGCGCACTCCGCAGCATGGGCCTCAGACCCCCAGGCAGTGCGTAAAGTCGGTGCCGCCTCGGCACCGGCAGGTCAGGCGGTATTGCAGTAAGCACCCTGCGCGTAGGGGCCCCGGTTCGGGCCCAGGCTCCACCTCCACCTCCACCCTGCGGCCCGCTGGAGGAACCAGAGGAACCAGTGGAACCGGTGGCTAGAGGCGTAGAGCCTGGGCTTGGATCCTCACCGACCCAAGCCTGTGAACCCGACTGTAACAGACTTGAATAGAGGCTAGGGTGCCCAAAAAAAAACTGTGCTCAGAAACCGACCCCATCTGGTGTGTGGGATGACAGTGAAGAGAAGGGGGTATGAGAGCAAAGGTGAATCCAAGGGATCAGCCTCACGGTTAAGGTTACTTGAATCATTGTCCCCCCCCCCAATCCTTCAAGGAGATTCCCCAGAAATAACAAAAGACAAACCAAATGAAAAGGGTGCCCGCCGAGATTCATGGATTTGAATAATAAAGGATTTGATACCCCACCCTCTGTGATTTGTGAAACTAGGGATGGACAGCTCTTAAAACCCAACTGACAACAGCTAATTCTCCTGAAGAAACAAAGTCGACGCTTGAGCATTTTTGACTGCGGTGGTGTTACCGTGTTACCGGTACTCGACGGCAAAGTGGTTAAATCGGCCTCATTGTGAGACAAAGTGAGCTTTGTGGGCGCCACACTGGCCACGGATCACGTTGCGTTCTCGGCCATTGTTCCCTTTCATTGAACCTCTTCCAGACTATCTCTTTCCACCGGCGCTCCTCTCTCCTTGGCCGGCTCTTTAACACACACTACTGAACATCCTCGACAAAGACCTGATCAGCTGTGAGACAAGGGGAATCTCTATGGGGGCGTTTCGCACGACTCTTCACCAAACTCTTCTCGAGTCTCTTCTCCTTTGCCTTCCTCTTCCTCTCCTGTTTTTTCTCTGGTGAAACGCACACACATTTAGTTCGAAGTAAAAGTTCTGGATCCTTTCTTTGGACTGAGAGAGATCCAAAAAAACTGTGTTTGGGGGACTGGAGAAGGGAGGACAGACAAATGGACGGAGACGGGGCGAGAGAGGGTGGACGAAACCATAGCGATTGAGAGAAGGACAGTACATCACCTGCACGTCCACTCCGTCCTGCGACTATTATTACCATGAGCCATGATGCCGGGATCAAAAATACAGAGGCTCAGACACTGCGCCGTCTCCCTGCGTGACTCGGCCGACAGCGGACCTCTCCCTGACTTTCATCTCTCCCGTTCTTCCATGGCTTGCCCTCCCGCCCTGCTTAAAATCTGTGACTCCTGACTCTCCAGCTCTGCGGGGCAGTGGGCCCATAGGATCAGGCTAAAGTCCTGCCCTGGCATCACAGGCTGCGCTTGTACTTGAACTGGAAAAGTTTGACTTTTGTAGTCTCAAACTGTTTTTTTTGTTTTTGTTGCGGTCGGTAAGGGTGTGTGTGTGTGTGTGTGTGTGTGTTTGTGTGTGTGTGTGTGTGTGTGTGTGTGTGTGTGTGTGTCGGGTATTACTGCAATAAGCTCTACAGAACAAATTATGTGAAAGGTGTGGATGTAATATGTTAAAATCAGCTCTGTCAAACACACACACACACACACACACACACACACACACACACACACACACTAAAGTATACCCTAAGACGAACACACACACACACACACACACACACACACACACACACACACACACACACATACCCAGTGCCGCCACTCCCCATACGCAGAGTACGCAGAGCGCGTAGGGCCCCAAGTACCTGGGGGGGGCCCCCAAAATTAAGGTTGATAATTATTACATTACAATTTTCACACACACACACACACACACACACAGACACACACACACACACACACACACACACACACACACACACACACACACACACACTCAAGGCAGCTGGAAGCAGGATTCTCGCCCCTACTGGACTTGGCCTCGGAGCCTCACTGAACAGCGGGACACAGAACACGGGGGCCGTGTGCTACATATTTAATGGGCCCCTCCTTGGTACCTGCCGTACCAAGGAGGGGCGCCTCTTGGGTTACACGCACAGTGCTACATTTACATCCATCACGGGACAGGGGCACCGCACAAACGCTCTGCTCGTTCCCGAACGGGACCGGGGGGGGAGGGGAGGGGAGGCAGCTAGGTGGGTTCATGGGAAAGGGGGGGTTGTTTATTTAATTGGCCCTCTTTCAAAAGGATCCATGTCATGCTATTTAATGTGTCTGTTGTGTGTACCCTTTACGTATGCTCCTGTGGCTTGAATGTTTTTGTAAAGGGGATTCATGGCGATTGGGGGACGGGGAGGAGGGCTGTACGTCTCAACGTGTTGCTACGATTCAACGTTCAATGTGTCGGACGCAAAAGCGGCCGTGTTGCGGCCGTGTTGCGGCCGTGTTGCGGTCATGAGCGGCGGTGGATTTTGTATATATACTTCTAGTATCCTGTAGCCTCTCCTGGGAACATGTGCTCTCTCTCTCTGTTGGCCTTGGCATACAAAGTATTCCAAAGCTGTGACAGGTATTTTTCTTCCCTGTGAAACACTGGATGCCATTTGCAAAATCTAAACTACTGTGATGTTGATTGTTCCACTTAAGGCAATACAAATGAAACAAGCCATTTGTTTTATTGGAATAAAATATTAATTTCATACGTTGACGTAATGCAAAACCGCAATGACGAATCTAGACGAATCAAGTGCGCTTTCTTTACAATGAATCATTAATGTGTGTATGTGTTTAAGTGCCCTGGTGTGTGTGTGTGTGTGTGTGTGTGTGTGTATGTGTGTATGTGTACGCACGCCTGGTTAAAAGTCCATTCCTGCTGTCAATCACGCACATACCTGACCTGATGCTCTGTCATAAATTAATTAAATCAACCTTTATTCAGTCTGCCGATCACTTTTATCCAAAGCGACATACACGTCAGCCTAAGAATACAATCAGAACTGGATTGCTACAGCAACTGTGCTGCGTGATCTATAGTTAAGAACCATAGGAACCAGAATAGCAAGATAACAATATCGTTTTTTCATTGGTCGTAGTGCAGGTAGAAGTGTCACATGTCAATGTGCTTTCCTAATGGTACGGCCCGACAAAGACCACTAGGCTTCTAGACAACTTGAGCTGAGCTACACAAGGAAAGGGGCACCCGCAGAGAAGGGGGCCCTGAACTAACCCTCAGGGCAAGAAAGCCCTGGACAGTGGTGGCACTGTTCGGGGGGAGACGGCGGGCGTCTGCTGGGTATGTTGGGGACACAGACTTGTGTCCGACAGAGGGGTCGGAGTTATAAGCACATAAGACATTCTAGATTCTAAATAAGAAAGGTTTAAAAATCTTTCAGAAAGACACAACACTGTTTCTCCTTCGAATCTTGTCATTTTGGTTTATTTTTTACGTCATGGGGTCAAACTGCTTAACGTGAATGAACTAAAGGAATTTGTTTTTTGAGGTAAAAAAAAGAGGCTTTTTTCAAAGTTCAATCTGATCTCAGAAGAACTGTAAGTGCTCCGTGATTGTCTTTAAGATGTTGGTGCCGGGTGTCTGTTCTGCTTCTACTGAGGAAAATAAATGAATTGATGAAAATAATGAACTCATTCTTCATCTGCAAGTCATTCTTAACGGAAATGACAATAGGCAGATTCTAGGGCACCTACGTTCACGGCTTAATTGTGTTCTCTCTTTCTAATCTATAAATGGACTCTTGGAAAAATGTGGGAATGCTTTAGGGAGCGTCAAAAACAGCTCCTCTCTGAGTGGAGCTGTTAAACTGTAGAGATAGTTTCCGGCTTTAAACTTCTTCAAGTGAGCAAACAGCAGCACTGGGGTGAACTTGACATGTTTGATCATTGTAATAATGCTGTATTTGGAGCGATCCTGCTGGCAACATTGCTTATTTTGTTCCTTGTATTGAATCTTTTTCCGCTATTTATTGACTTCTAAACTAACTGAAAGTTCTTGTTTTGATTTTGTTATTTTGCTGGTTGAAGTGTTGGTGGTTGACCAGTCTATTCAGGACTCCGGTGACACCAGTGACACTGCTACACATTGGCTATGACTTGACTAGGTACTTAGGGATATGTTGTAAAATACTATAGGTAATACTATAGTTTGCTGATCAATTTGACTAGATATTTTATGGATTTGTTTTTCTCTGCCTATCAAGCACTAAATGAGATATTGGTATGATTTAAGCATCTTATAAATTAATAAATCTTAAATAATGCTGCAGTAAAATAATGAGAAAGTAATGACAGACATCCCTAGGGAAACAGTTGTTTGTCGATCACAATTTGATTAGATATTTTTGATTTGGAATTTGATGGAATTTTTTAAATCTTCCTATATAGAATTGAATAAGATATTAGATTTTAGCATCTAATATAATTTAGTGCTGTCGTTAAAAAACAATTACAAAATTTTCATACAGATGGGGTTGAACAACAATATGGGGGTGTTTGCTGAAAAGAATGTGATCTTATTTTTTTATGGAATTTATGAAATACGCTTAGTCATCAAAGAAGGACTTAGTTTTGTTTTTATTGTTTAATAAGGCCCAACCCAACCTCCAATAAATGGAAAGGACCCTCCGAGGTGCGGATGCAGGGCCCTGAACACACAGCACTAAAGCGTGGCTGTGGCAGAAGGGCCAATGTGAATAATAAAGTTTGATCAATTGAATTCAAACCTTTTTGTTTCATTTTTTTTATCGTGTGTGTGTGTGTGTGTGTGTGTGTGTGTGTGTGTGTGTGTGTGTGTGTGTGTGTGTGTATTTCCCCATTGTAACGATGCCTTTGTGGTGTATAAATAGGACAAAATGGGTTATTCCATTGCTGGATGAAAATGGATTTGTGGTCGGGTGTTTGTAATGAATAGTCTGACATTTTGGTGATGAAAGATATAGTCAGACCTTGAGCATCAAAGCTCTCCCGAGTGTGAAATCAAAACAAGTCTACACCCTCTCGTAGCATGCCACACAGTGCAAAAATGAAACAACAAAATTAATAAATAACAAATCACATTTCATAGACACTAAATCCTATGATGAGATTTCGTTACGTATAAACCTTTATTTGTTGTGATAAATATGCCTGCAACTCATGCCCTATCCTTCAAAGAGGGTCAAAGCCTATCCCCCATAATGGCCTGTCGTTGCCATGGCGCCACCCTCTTTGTGTGTCCAGGCCAGTCCAGGAAGCTGTAAGGCGTCTCTCTCTCTTTATCTGTCTCTTTATGTCTGCCGCTCCACAGCACTCCAGTAATGTTAATGGGGAGCATGATAATGATGATCATGATAATGATGATCATGAGGATGGCTATCTTAAAAACCAACCATGACGACAGTGTCATAAACTGACCTCCTAAAAGCTCCCTGAGCCTTTCACGTTGTCTTTCTCACCCACTTTCCTTCTCTCTGTCTCTCTGTTTCCCTCTCTCTCCCCTTAGCCCTATCTGTCTCAAACTGTTTCTCTCTCTCTCTCTCTCTCTCTCTCTCTCTCTCTCTCTCTCTCTCTCTCTCTACCTCCTTCTCTGTCTCAAACTGTTTCTCTCTCTCTCTCTCTTTCTCTCTCTCTCTCTCTCTCTCTCTCTCTCTCTCTCTCTCTCTCTACCTCCTTCTCTGTCTCAAACTGTTTCTCTCTCTCTCTCTACTCCTAGCCCTCTCTGACTCAAACTGTTTCTCTCACTACCTCCCTCTCTGTCTCAAACTGTTTCTCTCTTCCTCTCTCTACCCCTAGCCCTCTCTGACTCAAACTGTTTCTCTCTTCCTCTCTCTACCCCTAGCCCTCTCTGTCTCAAACTGTTTCTCTCTCTCTACTCCTAGCCCTCTCTGTCTCAAACTGTTTCTCTCTCTCTCTACCCTTAGCCCTCTCTGTCTCAAACTGTTTCTCTCTCTCTCTACCCCTAGCCCTCTCTGTCTCAAACTGTTTCTCTCTCTCTCTCTCCCCTTAGCCCTCTCTGTCTCAAACTGTTTCTCTCTTCCTCTCTCTACTCCTAGCCCTCTCTGTCTCAAACTGTTTCTCTCTCTCTCTCTCTCTCTCTCTCCCCTTAGCCCTCTCTGTCTCAAACTGTTTCTCTCTCCCTCTCTCTCTGTCACTTCAAAGGAACCACAGGGCCCCCATCCCACAGGCCCCCATCCCACTGGGTCCCTATCACACGGGGCCTCTAACGAGACACTAATTGAAAGAAAACTGCCATGGAGCCCAGACCTCATTTGGCTGCGTACAGAAACCGGCACATCATGCCTACACACACACACGGGCACACACACACACACACACACACACACACACACACACACACACACACACACACACACAAATGCAAGCACACACACACAAACACACAGACACACAGGAACGCACACACACACACACACACACACCTAAATGCACACACACATGGAAATAAAAACACATCCATGCAGTCTTGCGCAAACATAAACTACAAATATAATATTCTTATACAGAAAGAGAAGAAAACCGAAGGACAAGTTGAATCCAAGCATATTTATTGTAAACTCCCCAAACGACTACTGTACATGCTTTTTGTGTTTGGCGTGATGCAGTCCCAGGCAGGTTGCTGCCAGTGTATTCATGTGGTTGAACTACAAGCAGGGTCACTTGCTTAGTCTAATTTAGTATCCTGACATGTAGAGAAACAGAGACGGAGAGGGTAGGGCAATGAAGTAGGCTGGTGCTGAATATATTCCCTTGCTGTGAGTCACTGCAACTGAATGCCATTATCTGTGCTGAAAACATGTTGGGTGTTCATCACCAACAGCCTTTGGAGCCTGTTTACGTCTACTTTGCTGAGCACCAGTCACCAACATGTTGACACATGATTACGGTGCCAGATTAATTAAAATTAAAATTAAAATTAAAATTATTTCAACACGTTCAGTTTTATTCAAGCCGCAGGTGACCACCAACGAACACACCCACCCCCCTCTTCCTCCTCCCATATGCTACCACGTCTTTTAGCAGTTACGTCTGGGTTAGCCTCAGGTCTGAGTTAGCCTCATGTCTGGGTTAGCCTTAGGTCTGAGTTAGCCTCATGTCTGGGTTAGCCTCATGTCTGGGTTAGCCTCAGGTCTGAGTTAGCCTCATGTCTGGGTTAGCCTCAGGTCTGAGTTAGCCTCATGTCTGGGTTAGCCTTAGGTCTGAGTTAGCCTTAGGTCTGAGTTAGCCTCACGTCTGGGTTAGCCTCACGTCTGAGTTAGAGTGCTTCTTGGCAGATTTATGTTGCCGGCTCACATACAGTCAGGACGACACAAAGGGGAATAGTGTGCCTTTTGAGTGTTTTGTTTAACGCAGCAGCATCAGAACCAATGAGAAGCTCCGGAGCAGCTTATCCTTGATAATGTACTCTGGTGGCTGTCACGGATACGCTGCACCGAGCCAGGAGGTCTGGAGACATATAGACACTCCACTGTGTGTCATTATAGCTGGATTCTCTCTCTCTCTCTCTCTCTCTCTCTCTCTCTCTCTCTCTCTCTCTCTCTCTCTCTCTCTCTTTCTCTCCCACTCTCTCTCTCTCTCACTTCTGCTCTCACTTACTTGAATAATATTGACAAAGCAATAGCATGAAAACCAACACATGCATAAAACTAAAAGCAAAGTAGGCTAATAAAAAAAGCATGGTTTTGAAAATAAATTAAAGATCACTTACATTAGCTTATTCTATGACATTTTGTAACATATAGTGCTGCCAGGGTGCAACGCACGCACTTCTCCCGTAACAAAAACCCTCAGGTTAGATGTGTAACAATTTAAAATATTAAATTACTGAAATATTGGAATATATTTCCGAACATCCAAATTTAAAAGCTTTCACATTGACATCTTTATAATGCCCTTATATCTACATATATTTAAACTATATTCTTTCACTGATGAGTGCTTTCTTCTAGAATTCTCCTTTTATTTCTCGTCTCTTCTCTATTGCCACCCACTTTCTCTCCTCACCTGCTTCATCCTACGCATAATTTTTTTCTATATGTTCTCAATCCATCTGGTCGTCTGTCTGTCTGTCGGTCGTCCTCTCTCTCTCTCAATCTCCCTCTCTCTCTCTCTCCGTCCCTTCACTTAATCACCGGAAGCAGGGCCATAGGTGGGATAAAAATGATGCGTGGCAGTGTAGGAGTATGAAAATGGTGGGAGAGAGAGAGAGAGAGATACAGACGGGACAGGACGAGAGGGAGTTAGAGAGAGAGACAGACAGAGAGAGAGAGAGAAAGAGAAAGTGTGAGAGAGAGATAGAGCCTTGTGAACATAGACAGACGGCTGAACTATCTTGCCGCGGGGGACAACAGAATACTCTCTCTGGAGTCAGACAGAAGGACAGCAGAGATAGACAGAAGGACAGCAGAGATAGACAGAAGGACAGCAGAGACAGACAGAAGGACAGCAGAGACAGACAGCGACAGGACAGAGACAAGGACAGCGGAGTTGGGTGTTTGCTGGATTCCTGTATTTGTTTGTGTGTCGTGTTGTGTGTGAACAAGTGCGTCACACAATAGGGAGGATATGGGGATTTGAATATGTCCTCTATGAAAAAACAAACAAATAGGCCTTTAGCGCACAAACACACACACACACACACACACACACACACACACACACACACACACACACACACACACACACACAAACACACACACCAGCACACCATTCTACAAAGGACAAACATAACTTTGACATCCACATCACCATCCCTCTGAATGTGAATAAACAACAAACAGACAAACTATATCAACCCACACACACACACACACACACACACAGACATGCTCACACACACATACACAAGTACACACGCACAGACACACACACAGATCGCCCACCAACACAAAACTGAATCAATTGACATGAGATCAATCAGGAGGAGGAGATTTCAGGGCCAGGGGATGTGTGTGTGTGTGTCTGTGTCTGCGTGTGCGTGGCTTGTATGGTGTGAGATACTATACTGAAGCCCTGGATTCATGCAAATGGCCGACACAGGTCAGAGGATTACCTGGGGAGGAGATGGAAAACACAGTCAATCCTGATGAAAGACCAGAGCTGAGCATAGTATGTAAATTGCATCGAACTGTTCATTATGTTTGTGTTGAATTTCACAAAATTGAAACTTAACAGGACAAAAAAATATGTAATGTATTGCCTGAAGGCAAGTGTGCTCTTGGGAGAAAAGGACGAGTGTGGGAGAGAACAGAGAAGTGAGAACGTGTGGCTTGTGTGTGTGTGTGTGTGTGTGTGTGTGTGTGTGTGTGTGTGTGTGTGTGTGTGTGTCTAAGTGTGCGTGCATGCTCGCATGCATAGTTATGTGCATTTGTGTGATGTGCTGTTCGAAATCTCAGCCTCAAACCTCAGATGAGCGCAGTGGTTCAGCTCACTGTGTGTGTAGGTGGGCTCCTGGCCGTCTGAACACCTATCCTCTCAACCCCTGCCTGCTCCAGGTGCATGCTGGGTAACAGAGCCAAGAGCCTACACACCCACCACAACACGCAGGGAACAAGAGATCAACAATTCTCCTTTCTAAAAGAACTACAAAAAATTTAACTAGTCCTGTTTTTACAAGCTATGACATAAAGCAGGGGTCTTCAACGTTTTTAGGCCAAGCTGATAGAGTGACTGAGCTGGAACCCCCCACTACACATTGTATAAAACGGTGATAAATATTAAACTGGGCCTACAATAACATGTAGGACAACCTATAGTGTCATGTATAAACATACCTTGTTATTGTGCATACAATAATAAGGCTTAGTAACAAAGCTCCATCCATTGTGGCTCACAAAATACCTAACTCACAATTATTTTGATAAGAGGTCCTGACTCAATCGCTGCTATGAAGGTGTCCGAAACTGGTCTTACCGCAATGATTCATGGGTAGCCTTTCATCAATGTTGCATAAATGTAATATGTTAGTTACTGAAAATACACATTAACATGAATAATAACATGCATACACATTAACATAACTGTTATTAAATGCATATTTGAAAAAGTATATGTTGGATTCATGTTAATGTGTATTTAAAAAAATAAAATAAAATAAAAATCTAAGAATAATTTTGCTACCCCACTGCAGTACCTCTGCGACCCCAAGGTTGAAGACCCCTGACATAGACAAGTATGAGCTTCCCATTGATATTCACACGCACACACACACACACACACACACACACACACACACACACACACACACACACACACACACACACACCTATACATCACTGTGTAAAACTACAGACACGTAAGTGCGTGACCATTCAGTATTAACGGATAACTGCTCAAGCACCGCTACTCTTTCCAGTACAATAGAATCCTCAACAACACAATCCTGATGTGTTGAACAGTCAACCAGAGAGTGTGTTGCCGCAGCCTGTGGGTGGGAGTTAATATATGCTGCATGCTTTGAGTGACTGTAGGTGCCCACCGCTGCCATGACGATACCCTTATCACACCTACGGATCAGGAGCTGCAATTAGTCTAACGCGCGACCCCCCTGTCGGTTACATCGTTAAGTACTCTGCTGTGTTTTGATTGGTACTTGAGTCATCAGCCGATGGAACGCAAATAAACAACAGGTGCTACTGTGTTTTTAATCTAACCAGCATCAACTATCTTGATTGGTCAGATTCAAATAAAGGATATCCAACGTACATGGTACGTTTCTCGTTGTCAGGGGACTTCAACGTCTGAGCGAAACCATATTTTATTCAATTATAACCAAAGTCGTCTCCTCTGACAGAAGCTAGCCTGGGCTTTAAAGGAAAAATAGCGTGTTGCCAAACACACAAATATAATAAGGACATTGAACGCACGGAAGGGTGTCCCGTTATAACTCATCCCATTCAAATGATGTGCCAAGGTCAGATCCACTCACTCAGAAGATTTGTAAGCGGATACATTGATGGCATTGTTACCGCAACCGAAAATAAATCGTCCTGACATAACCCCATCATCCTGACCTATACAAGGCATTCAACAATGAAAATACACATGGAGGACTGGATGCATGGCGACTGAGCAAATATTAAAGGAAAGGAAAAGGACAGGGAAAGGAAAGGAAAGGACAAGAGGTCATGGAAGGGAGGGAGGAGGTGTCTTGAGATAAGGTAGGAGTTGAGGTTTTGATGGGTGACATTTCAAAAAAGTCTCAGCCAGGGGGCAAATCTCATATTTCACACAGCAATGGCACAAAGCTAAAGTGTAAAAAGAGTGTGTGGGCCATACCAAGTACAAAGTACAAAGTTGGAAGTGAGTCATAATGTGTTGAGTCGGCCAGACTTGAGTGATTGACAGCTAGAAATGGTCAGTCTGTTTAGATTACGTTTTGGTGAGAGCAGAAAATGCTTGTGTTTGCTGTGTGTGTGTGTGTGTGTGTGTGTGTGTGTGTGTGTGTGTGTGTGTGTGTGCGTGTGTGTGTGTTTGTGTGTGGTGTGTGTCTGTGTGTGTGCGTGCGTGTGTATGCGTGTGTGGGCATGCGTGAGTGTGTCTGTGTGTGTATGCATGTATGTGTGGGTGTATGTATGTGTGGGTGTATGTATGTGTGGGTGTATGTGTGTGTGTGTGTGTGTGTGTGTATGCGTGTGTGTGTGTGTGTGTGTGTGTGTGTGTGTGTGTCGTGTGTGTGTGTGTGTGTGTGTGTGTATGCGTGTGTGTGTGTGTGTGTGTGTGTGTGTGTGTGTGTGTGTGTGTGTCCCTGCTCCCCACTTATGGGGTCCCGCTCCCCAAAGGGGGGGGGGGGGGGGGACTCTGGTTTCCAGGGCTGACAAAAGGGACATAACGGGACTTTTGTGTGTGTGTGTGTGTGTGTATATGTGTGTGTGTGTGTGTGTGTGTGTGTGTGTGTGTGTGTGTGTCTTCTTTAGCTCGTCCTACAGTGGGCTCCTCTCGTGTCTCTCTGGAGAGGGTCCCTTTACCCTCCTGTCATCAGCGTATTCTCTTCATTCTCTCTTTGCTTCTCTTGTGTCTCTATTTATTCACTCTCTCTTGCCCTCTCTCTCGCCCTCTCGCCCTCTCTCTCTCTCTCTCTCTCTCCCCCCCTCTCTCTCTTCAACATTTTCGCATCTTGATTACATTTTAGGGTTTTGTTTTTTTTGGTTTGGTTTCTGTTATTTATGAGTAACAGAAATCTGTTGCTTGACACTCAGCCTCCGGAAAATTACCTTTTTCAACCCTCCCTCTCTCCCTATAGTCTCCTTTCGCTCTCTATTCTGAATCCTACTCTGTCTTTCTCTTTCATCCTCACACTCTCTTGAGGTCTTACTTTATTCTACTTTTTTCACGCTCTTATCTATCTATCTCCCTCTCTAGGTCTCTCTCTTTCCGTCTCTCTCTCTCTGGCCCTCTACACTATGGTCCTCTCTCCACATTTTTTCTTTCTCTGTCTCTTCTTCTCCCATCTCTCTCTCCCCCTCTCTCCCTCTCTCTCTCTCTCTCTCTCTCCCATCTATCTATCTAGCTCCCTAGCTCTCTTTTTATTCGACTCGATCATCTTCTCTCAGAGTCTTGCTTTCTCTGTCTCTCTGTCTCCTTCTTTAGGTCTTGTCTCTCTCTCTCTTCTCTTTCTCTCTGTCTTTAACATCTATGTATATATATGTATGTATGTATATACGTCTTGTTGAGTGTTCCAACCTATAATGGGTTTTTATAGTATGAGGGCTGTGTATGTGGCCAACACAGGTCACTCGTTTACGCCCCTATGAGGTTAAGCTAAATTTAGGCTACACACGTTTCGATCGAACTCTGGGGTGTCTCTTACCACCTCAGTCCCTATGGGCCACAAAGCAGGAACAATTCTGAACCTCTTTATATTGCCTCACTCTCCGGACCAGTCGCCATCAACCCTGTTTGTGTCATGCACCACTTACTTATCGTGCGAAGGCTGGGAGAGCTGTGGGCTGTCTGTCAGGCCCCTACTGGGGAGCCGGATCAATCACAGAGGAACTGATTTAATTGTCTACTACAAAACGTAGTGAGGTAGTTTTATTTAGATTTTAAAAACTTGACAGAGATGACAGAGAAAATAATTGTCAAGAGAAAGAGGTTAAATGTTCACGGAGTCTAATATATAATACCATTTTACACAATGTTACAGAAAATTACGATTTCATTAATAAATTCGACATCATCATTTGGATTTCTCGTACAAGGCCTACACGCTCCTTTCTTCGCATGTCTATTAGAGTCAACAATTGAGTCTGTTTAGACTCTGCACTCAACACTGCATGAGCAGTGTTGCAATAAACCATACAAGCAATTATCAATCAACAACACCAGTAATTATCAATAAACAAAACAAGTAAAACTAGATATAAGAGAAGTAGTCCCATTACTCGCAGCATGCGTGGGGGCTATCTAAATAAACCAGACACCAGATAAGATAAGGGGGGGGGGGGTCCTTGCAGCTCAAGTTCTCCGTAGAAGCTGCTTCAATAAGCTAACAGGGGGAGAAGGGGAAGGAGAGGAAGAAGCAGTCCTCGGGGTCCGATAGAGTCAACGACTGACTCCATCAGACCCTGTGGGTCAGTTCTACGATAAGCTAGATCTGAGTAAAAGAAGGCATGAGAAGAAGTGCTGCTGAGAGGGTCCTGGGTGCGCTCTATATATACCAGTCACCAGCTGACTTGTGCGTGCGAAGGCAGGCACATGCGTAGTTATGATAGTTGAAGTATGAAGTAGTAGTATGAAGTTATGTTCAGTTTTAATCAGGGACAGAGGGGTATGGGGGTTCCTGTTTTTTCGGAGGCATTTCGGTACATTTAGCGTTGAAACAGCGGATCAGTAGTTACAAAATTCCAGCAGTTCGATGTTTTTCACATATGGCAGCACTTTTCACAAGGATGTCCTGCCCATATATGGTAGTGCCGCTGAAAGTCCAGTCTTTTCTATGAACAGATGGCCATGATGGTTCCGCTTTTCTTTGAGGTAGTCAGTACACTTATTGTTGAACAGCAGATCAGTAGTAACAACAGTTCAGCAATTCAACAGAGTTCATATATTGTCCGGATTAAAAGCGGATGTATGTATGTGTGTGTGTGTGTGTGTGTGTGTGTGTGTATGTGTCGGGGTGGGGGGGGTTGATGTATGGAAAGGTTGCGTAGGTACTTGATTGTCTGCCAATGAAAGACAGCCCTCAGAATTGGATTACCAACCTTGAATGGGACCGGTTCCCCCCGGCTGAGCTCCGTCTGCTCCCCCCAGTGCAATAGCTATTAGCCCACACACACACACACACACACACACACACACACACACACTCACACATGTGTAGATTCACTCTCACGTTCAGACTCACGCAAAACGCACAAAGACATACACACTCTAAATGTACACGTATAGACACACAGCTAAAAACCCACACACACACACACACACACACACACACACACACACACACACAACTCCTTAATTGCTGGGCTCTGCCCTCATTGCAAGTCTAAATATATTCATGTGCTGCTATTGTCTCTCCCTGAAGAATCCCTCTTAAAAATTCTGATGGAAAACCTGCTCAAGAGTGTGTGTGCCCGTGTGTGTGTGTGTGTGTGTGTGTGTGTGTGTGTGTGTGTGTGTGTGTCTATACGTGTACATTTAGAGTGTGTATGTCTTTGTGCGTTTTGCGTGAGTCTGAACGTGAGAGTGAATCTGCACATGTGTGTGTGTGTGTGTGTGTGTGTGTGTGTGTGTGTGTGTGTGAGTGTGTGTGTGTGTGTGTATGGGGGGGGGTTAATTGGTCATGGTTGCAGAGTTCTCTGTGTTGACGCCCATTATTCTAATCATAAAGACACAATCTCAAAGACACAAAGGTAGTAAAACATCACTAGCAGACAGGTTAAGTGTGCATGCTAATGCAGTCTGCCCCCCCCCCCCCCCGCCTCCCCATTGTGCAAAGTGTGTGCGTGCATGTGCATGTGCGTGTGTGCTTGTGCGTGCGTGCCTGCATGTGCGCACGTGTTTTCCATAGGTATTCAAATTCAATGAAAAATCTGACAAATGAATCTGCTTTACTGACAATGCTACACTCCATCTGGGTAGCTCCCACACTAAGGTGTCTTTCATCGGGCTGCTCCATCACCCCCCATCGCAGAACGGTGAGGTTGGAAACCGGTTTCTGGTAGAGTTTGATACATCAACCATTGATACATGAGATGGTGATCCATGCTGCCATGCAGGAGATCTCCCTGAGTGTGTGCGGGCGGGGTGATGGCTGGTCTAACACGGGCACATTGGTTGCCCGTACAACAGGTGTGTGGCCTCATCTAACCCGGAGTCAAATCATCTAACCAGAGTCAAATCAGTCTGACTGGGGAGCCAGGTGAGGCTGCTTCAACCAGCCATCATCCATCCACACACACTCCAGATCTGCCAAGGTGCTTTACGTGGTGATTCAATCAGCAATCCATGAAGCCCATTTGTTTCAAAGACTTCTGTCTGTCTGTCTGTCTGTGCTACCAACCGATCAGGCCTAGGCAAATAGGGATTTGAATTCGACCCAGATAGATTATTTTTTTGTCACACATACTGTTTATAGAGTTCTACGAAACAACAGATCCCTTTTTCTTGAGTTATAATGGTACAAATAAAGACAATACTTTTGTTAATTGGATGGAAGACTGTGTATGGAGGTAGAACAATCGCGTCTCAAACAAAAAGAGCTCCTTTCTACTTATTTGGTAAGAACACGGTTTGGTGTACACGACTGCCCCCTAAAGGTGATCAGTAGCATTACAGTGGTGGTTACCAACCGGAGGACGCTATTAGCAGCCAGCAACACCAATCCTGCTGTTCTGAGTCGTTCTGTTGGTGGTTCTGCTGAATTTGCTTGTGGCATTCTCCCTTTTGACTCAATGTCTTTATACTAGCTCAAGGCCGGGGGAGTAGAAAAAGATAGAGCCTGGTACCCAAATGTCCTCAATCGCTTCCACCGCCTCTGTCTAATATACTATACATTGACGGCTGCCGTGAAAGAATGAAATATTGTCAGTCACCATCAGATTAGAACACAAGACCATATGGATATTGGATAGTTATTGTGTTATTGTTTTAGCTAGGCCTAATGAGGTACACGTGTCTCCAACAGCTCCCAGCCTGACTATTCGATTTTATGAAATCATTTTTTAATGAAAAAAGTGGATAGGCTACTATGGTTAGTTCATGTCTTATTTACATCCTAACACGTATCGTGGCGAATAAGAGTGGTATGGAATTTAACATTTGAAGAGGAGTTCGATGCTTAATGATTGATGGATAGTGATTCAATATGACATTCAATGCAGTCAGTATCATTGTATCGTGATTGAGGACACACTGCCATCTACCGTTCCAGAGGACACCTTCTCTGATACTTATAACGATGGCGAGCAGCGCCATCAAGAGGATATATGCGGTAACAACTTAGCTGGCAGGATCCAAAATAGGTAGGCCTCAATCAGTACCTAGGCAATTACCCTAGGCAACACTTTTGTTGTTCATTGTTCCATTGCCTGCATATTCAATTCGGAGGCTTTCAACCAATGACAATACAGCCTCATTTGCTGTATCTTAGGAAAATATTGATCATACTATATATTATTGTTTATATAATAAATAATAATAAAATATAAATGAAGACAAAATAGCCCAATCCGAAATTACAATAGGCTAATGTATGACTTATTTATTAAGACCATGCATCAAATGACAACATAGGCCACTGAATTATTAAAACATATTTTCTTGGTAAAGGATTGTACAAAAAATGCAAGTGTGTGTGTGTGTGTGTGTGTGTGTGTGTGTGTGTGTGTGTGTGTGTGTGTGTGTGTGTGTGGGTGGGTGTGTGTGTCGCATGCAGATGTTCCAGCGTTGGACGCAGTGGAAGACAGATTGGAGGGAGTTGTCCGCGGGAGTTAGTGGGGGAAGTTGGGGGCTGAGATCACCACGCGCGGTGTTGCTGTGTGACTGGTGGTTTCAGATGCTCGAAATTTGAAATGCGCTCTTCCAGTGCCGTTGTCACACTGCTCTGCGCATTCTTGACAAGAACATTCTCCCGGCGAGAGACTCGCAGCCAGGCGTGCCTCCAAAGCGTTCCTATGCTGCTTTCTTGCTGAGGCTGGTTGTTTGAGTCACAGTGTCGCCCGACGTTCCATTGCTCGGACCCGTTACCCGTTACAAGGTAAGTGTTTAAAGGTTTAAAGTTATTGTCATTTTGTTATTTAAGTTAAAGTGATGTGGAAGTTGCATTTAAATAGTGCATTGTTATTTAAGAAAAACGCAGTGGTGAAAAAAAATCGGATACAGTATAGATGCATGAGTGATTATAGACACATGACTGACATTAGTGGTCATTAGTCATGTATCTAAGAGCCGGCGCACGCGCGGGGGCGTATCCATGTATTATTTTCACCACTGTGAAGAGCTCAAGTTCACGCGCGTTGGCGTTTGTTATGATTGGACATGCGGTCAGTGGCGCCAAGTGACGTAAACAGCCTCTTGGGTGGAAGTGATGCCTACCTTTTCCGCTAAATGAGTAGTTCCGAGCGTTGACTGATTCACAGGTGCGTATCCACATGATAGTGTGACTACAACTTTGATAATGTGGTAAGAATACTTGATGCAGCCTACGTATTTCTGAGTTATGGAATTTGGTCAAAGCACAATTCAATTAATTGACAAATTAATTATTTAGGGGGGCGGAACGGGGGGGGGGAGAGAATGAAAAAGTTTGGCGGTAATGGCTGCATGTGTGGCTAATTGTTTAGCAGCTGAGTGAATATTGAGTGATATTCGTTATAAAGCGTTGTAGCTAGGCTTTGCTTGTGTGTATGTTGATTATTATTATAATTGTAACATTGTAAATTATGTTCATTAAAGTAAGCCTTCCGTCACAACGTCAAACATATTTGTGTGAAGCCTCGACCGCGAGATTCTAGAGCCTTTAGCTATTGCAGCGTTTCCCCGGAATAACGTCTCATTAGCCAAATTAGCCTCTTCAACAAGGTGAGCGGCTCTGTTTCCCGACACTCAGGGGAGAGAGAATGTTATCTCAGCCCAGTGGATTGTTACGTAACTTGGTACGTGAAGACCCCATCCTGCCTGCGTTGGAGTACATGTGATAATTCCACCCCCGTATTTTCCGAGAGAGAGAGAGAGAGAGAGAGAGAGAGAGAGAGAGAGAGAGAGAGAGAGAGAGAGAGAGAGAGAGAGAGAGAGAGAGAGAGAGAGAGAGAGAGAGAGAGAAGAGAGAGAGAGAGAGAGGAGAGAGAGAGAGAGTGAGAGACTATCTATTTGTTGCTTTGTATTTAATCATATTATCACCTACTTATTCTCCAGGGGTCCGATGGGATGAACATAACAGCTGTAGCACACAAATATAGTCTGCAAATGTGGGATGTGGGATGATATGTTAATTTTGACGGTAGCACGACAAAATGTGTGATTTTTGTGTGTGTGTGTGTGTGTGTGTGTGTGTGTGTGTGTGTGTGTGTGTGTGTGTGTGTGTGTGTGTGTGTGTGTGTGTGTGTGTGTGTGTGTGTGTGTGTGTGTGTGTGTGTGTACATATACAGTATGCATTAATTATACCATGTGCGTGTGTCCTCATGCATTAGGTGAACAGTATGTGTGCAATTGTGTGTTGTAATGTGTGTCATGTGTGCGGAGCGCACACATGCATTAAGTAAACTGTGTGTGTGTGTGTGTGTGTATGAGATGGGGGGGGCGACATTCGGCTGTGTGTTGAGTAGGAGTGTGATTACACGACACCCCCACTATGACGCTCCAGTACAGACGAGACGCTAGAGTCCATCAGACCAGCTCCTGGGTGCAGACCCACAGAGACCAGATACCTGTCCCGGGGACATCGTCAATCATCCATCTCAGTCCCAAGCTGGAATCAATGAAATCAACAGGGGACGTGGAAGCCGTTAGATGGACTTAAAAACATTCCCACAATGCATTAGAAATTGTGTTAATTCAAGGATGGTCAGGTTTATGTCTGACACTCACAAGTGTCGTGTATAGGTCAAGTGAATGTAGAGGTCAGAGATGGTCAAGTGTAAATGAGGTTAGAGATGGTTAAGTGTACGGTAGTATGAGCTCAGAGATGATTAAGTGCAGTATGAGCTCAGAGATGGTCAAGTGAAGTATGAGGTCAGAGATGGTTAAGTGTAGTTTGAGCTCAGAGATGGTCAGATATATGTATGAAGTCAGTGACGATTAAGTTTATGAAATGGCTTGGAACTTGGCTCGGCTCAGGATCTTGGCTGAAAAGCAATGCATCATGGGAATCATCACCAGAAAAGTCTTTGATGTACCCGGCTGAATCTAGCAGGATAGACAGCAAAAGCGTATGTACTTCAGAACATAATCCAGCCTTCTAATGACTCAGGGATCAGCATTATGAAAAAGACACACCTTAATGTCGAATGACGTGACACAATAAAAAATAAAAGTTAAAGAGTTTAACATTATCACGATATGCCAAATGACTATCTGAATGTCTGAATGTTAACGAATATCAGTAGTTGTATTGAACCAGTAATTGGATAATGGGACCATGACTATATGTATGTTCAGAGCTGACATTCAATTGAGAGCATGTGTTATAATTCTCTAGGGTTTACCTTGCTGTAACTCATAATAGAAAGAACGAATAACAAAATAAAGTTCAATCCTAGTACCAAAAAAACACTTTTTTAATATATAATGTATATTCTATTGAAAAAAGGTAACTCCTTGTGAATAGGAAAACCTGCAGTATTTAGCACCTGTGTGTGGAGATTATTACCCTGAAGCAAATATGAATATACAGCTATATATATCTTAATGGCCGTGCTGATTGTCACATAGGCTTGTGTCCTGAGGCGGGAACACGCAAATAGCCTGGAAATGTCAGACTGCCTTGTCATTCAATATCAATAAAGTTTTTAAAGTAAGTCTACCCTAAGAAAAAACTGTTGTGCGGAAACAGTGAAAACTCAGCAGGATACACTCTGACTCTGCTGAATGATATGTGTGGTCGGATTCCCGCACTGAACCTAAAATGTTTTTCATAGATATCTTTATATTATCATTGTTAGCCCACTTTGTTTCCATCATGCTCTCCACTCGGTAACAAAGTACTTTTCGAGAGATGACCGTTAGTCACTCTCACTCGTCAAAACCCTCTATTCTATTATATATATTATCTAATCGAACGCTCTTCTTTTCCTAAAACAAATGTGCACTTGGAGTGCTCCTCCTCATGACAAGTTATCCCTCACTACTGCTGTGAGTCACTCGCTGACTCAGGTCGGTCCAAATTGGCCACTACTGGTCCCCGAAACACACACACACACACACACACACACACACACACACACACACACACACACACACACACACACACACACACACACACACACACACACACACACACACACACACACACACACACACACACACACGTACGTCAGAAGGTTGAGGTTCTGGCTTACTTACAGGGGTCAGTTAACAACGATGACTGTTATTTCATAACTTAATTTTATTTTTTAATTTCATAATATAGTCGCCATTACAGTAGCCTACACCGAGAGCTGTGATAGGCTTAATTTCTTGAAAAAGAAGGAAAAGAAAAAAAGAGAAGCAGAAGTATTTATTAATGGTTCTGAAACAGAGAAAAGCAACAGTTTTGGAAACAACAGGAGCCATATTGTTTTTTTTCTTCTGATAAATGACTAAAAGCATGAACCGGTTATCAAAGCGACTTATTAATTTGTTAATCAGCAAAGAGGAGATGAACCGCCCAATCATCTCAGCATTACGACACTAAATAGTAGTACTACGTATTTTCCACACAGTGGGATGGAGTAGAGCATATTGGGTTTGAGCTAAGTATTACACAAACTTTTGGCGTCTATGTTACCTGGCAACCAGCAGTGAACACGCGCTCGTGAAGGAGAGAGTGGTCCATGCCAGTTTTCTAATTTTTCTTTTTACTAACCACCAAATGTACTATTACCCTCTTTATGAAAAAAATGTCTTTTTATCATGGTTCCTTTCTTAAACAACTTGTTTCACTCAAGATGCGTGTTGAAGCTGGTTTTAGGAGGATAAACACCTCTGTTCATCGGTTCTATGTTCTTTTATTCTAGAAAATCGATAAGGTAGAACATGCCATTACTAACTTTTTAGCAAATCAGTTGATCTATAGGCAAATTTAGCCTATAAATTATTATTATCAAATTTGTTTTATTATTAACTCTGCGGCTGAACTAGCTGAGGCATCCCATATTTAATGTATTACTTTACAATACATATTCCTAAAGGAATACTCAACCATATTATTTGAAATGTTAACCCATACTATCTTAGATAGTAAAGCCTTTGCAAATACTTGGTGTTGTAAGGCACTGTTTTGACAGATATTACTGGCTTTCAGAATTGGGGAGTTCTTGATTGTCACAGGAATCGGACACACTCACGTCTCTTTTCACAGTTCTTTGTGTTCTCTCTCTCTCTCTCTCTCTCTCTCTCTCTCTCTCTCTCTTTCTCACACTCTCTTCTCCCTGTTGGCTCTTTCTCACCCTTCTGTTTCCCTGTACCAGTCGGCCATGTTGGATCTAAAATTATGAATATTCACAGGCACGTTAATGACCCTCTCCTCTTTCTCTCCCACCTCCCAAGTGGTGTATTTCTGACTCACATTAATGCAATAGCATTACTTTGTGTGTGTGTGTGTGTGTGTGTGTCTCTCTCTCTCTCTCTCTCTCCCTCTCTCTCTCTCTCTCTCTCTCTCTGTCTCTCTCTCTCTCTCTCTCTCTCTCTCTCTTGCACACTCACACACATGCACGTTAATGCAGCCACCTCTCATTTCCTCGTCCATGCCCATTGGTCATCGGTCCTCTTTTTGGCAGGAATTCGCCTCAGACACCTGCCATCAGTCAGCAGGATCCAAGTCCCAACGGTGCCCCCTGTGGATCCCTCTGGCCCACTACAATTATGTTGCATCATTAGTCACTGTGCACAGTAATGCCTGGTTCTGTGGTTTCTGCCGCTAAGTCCACTTAGTCACAAAACGGCAGCTGTCATTACGAGATTCGGGTTTTGAAGGAATGTTTTGGAGCAACTTGTGTGTTAGAAGTTAGTAGTTGCCATGTTCGATCTGGAAAGGAAAGCTTGGTTGATTTTAAAGGTAAAGTACTGTAAAGAAGTGAAGTGTCTTAAATCTAAAGTCCTTGCTTTGGATAAAGTGTCTACTAACAGATAGAAGCATTTGTTATGAAGGTTAAGTAAAATTTTTCTACCTGTCGCCACAGTCCTCGTCTTCTCTCTGTTGTCTTCTCTCTCCTAGTCTCTATTTCTCATCTCTGTTTTCTTCTCCTGCTGGCTTACTTTCCCTCTGAGGAAATTACATAAGGTCTTGATGTGTGTGTGTGTGTGTGTGTGTGCGTGGGTGTGTGACGTGTGTATGTGAGCGTGGGGTGTGTGTCTGTGTGGGCAGTGATTCCTTTTATGTAAGGCCACTTGGAAATGGCTAACCTGAACTCTCCCCCCCACCTCTCTCTACTCTTCTGTTTCCATCGTTTCTTCTCTAATTGTTCATATCAGTCATCGTTTATTTCATTGGTGGGGCGTTCTCCTCGCTCTCTCTCTCTCATCTCTCTCTCTCCTCCTCTCATCGCTCTCTCTTCTCTCTCTCTCTCTCGTCTCTCTTCTCTCTCTCTCTCTCTCTCTCTCTCTCTCTCATTCTCTTTGACCCATGTTTTCGTGCGGTTCACTCTGATGCTATTATTGAGCATAGTAGGTAGAAAGTAGTATTGTATAAACACACCCACCTCTCTCACACACACACACACACACACACACACACACACGTAAATGATCGGTCGGAGCAACAGATAAATCGCAATCACAATTGTAACAAGACGACTGAAATAGGCAAAAGTGTGGAAAGGGGCAGGCGTTGCGAGGCATTGATTTACGTGGCAGACTTCCCCTTGAAATGCGAGGAACCAACTTTATACACTACAGGCAGAGCTCAGTCTGAAGCCTGGGTTACGCCTGGAGGTACATGACCGTCACCTCATGGCCATGTCGGTCCCCTCGTCGGTCAGGATGCTGTCGACTTACACGACCCTACACGCTCGGGAAGAGCGTGTTTTCATGTTACACATTCACGTTCGCCGGCGAAACTGCCGCGATCGGAGCGGCGTTGTCTGTGTTCAAATGTCCTGTGATCGTAGAGTCGCTGTCTCGGGAGGGGGGCCCTCGCGGTTGATGCGCTGCTGTGGTGAGACGAGCATTCACACGAGTGTCAAACAAGAGAGAAAGGATTATTATTAATGGAGGGGCATTTTTTTCTATCTCGACGAGTGCGGAAAGTCACGAAAAAATTATCTAAAAATACATCTCCAAACACTCCAAACAACCTGTTAGTGCTTCAGGTGTGTGTGTGTGTGTGTGTGTGTGTGTGTGTGTGTGTGTGTGTGTGTGTGTGTGTGTGTGTGTGTGTGTGTGTGTGTGTGTGTGTGTGTGTGTGTGTGTGTGTGTGTGTGTGTGTGCGCGTGCGCGCTCGTGTGCGTGCGTAACTTTTCAGCAGAGAGCGGGTGTTTGACTGAGTGGGATTGCCTGGTAGGATGTGTAGGCCCCGGTTGGCATGGCAACCATCTGCTGCTATGCTCGCAAGCGCTCTCCGTCTGCCCACACAGTGTCACCACGGTGACATCCAGCAGCGAGAGAGAGAGAGAGAGAGAGAGAGACTAGAGAGAGAGAGAGAGAGACCTAGAGAGAGAGAGAGAGAGAGACTAGAGAGGGAGAGCGACAAAGGAAATGAGACAGGTGGGGGGAGAGAGAGAAAGACTAGAGGGAGATGGAGAGAGACAGACAAAGAGAGAGACTGGAGAGAGTGAGCGAGATGTGAAATGTAAATCATTTATTTCACAGGCCAAAGGGCCCCTTTAGTTTGTTAAAATCTCCATCACAAAAAACACAGCAAACATCAACACACGTCTCTGTTCTGTATATGAAGTCTGTTCGTCTCTCTATCTATCTATCCATCATCTCTCTGTCTCTATCTATCCATCTCTCTATCTGTCTCTATCTATCCATCATCTCTATCTCTGTCTCTATCTAGCCATCTCTATCTGTCTCTCTATCTATCCATCTCTATCTCTGTCTAGCTATCCATCTCTCTATCTGTCTGTCTCTGTATATCTCGCTCTATCTCCAAATAATGTGTGTGTGTGTGTGTGTGTGTGCATGATGCCTGTGTGTGTGTGTGTGTGTGTGTGTCTGCGTGCACGCGTGTGCGGTGAAGGATGCAGGAGGAGGCGTGCCGTCCTCACTCAGGTCCTCAGCGGGCCTTCAGCGTGCTGGATCGGCTGCTCCTCACGCACCCCGTCTGGCTGCAGCTGTCACTCAACCGAGACTCCGCCCTCTACATCCTGCTGAGAGAGCCGGTCGGGGTGAGAGCAGCAGATAACCCCTCCACACCTCCACACCCAATCACCCCCACACCCATCACCCCATCACAACGTTTTAGATACATACATACATACATACTTTATTCATCCCATAGGGAAATTTTTGGCATCCAGCAGCTTATACATCCACACACATATCTCACACACATAAAAAGGAATCTAAAACTCTCACAGGTACAGAGCATGTGGAGTGATTGTTAGGCCTGATAAAGACTGATTCTTTGCTGCATGATGATAAGGTGCTATGGTGGAGGAGTATGTGCAGTAGCACCTTATCATCATGGTTATCTCAGGGTCATCTGTAACTGAAAGTGGAAACTGAAACTGAAACCAAGTTCGGGTTGAAATTGTTAATGTAACGACTAGCATGACAGTAGTATAAATAATCAACCTCCTGGCCAATTCAATTCATGTGATGAGGCTGAATTGAACCACGCAACATTTATTAAAAACAAACAGCAGCCATATTAAAATATGGCTGCTTTCATAATGTATGAAAGTATAAACAGCAGCAGCACAAGCTTTATCATCATCATATCATGTCGTATATCTTATCTTATCATGTCGTGTATCTTATAAAACATTTATCGAATACTGAATTATTTATCTTCCATGCGTTGAATTGATTGATTTTTTTTTTCCTCAGTTCTAAAACAATCCTCTCACAATCAACCGTGTACTGTATGTGGTTCAGCTGTATCTTGTTTGGTTTGATGCACTGAAGACCTGCGTGTTTTCCTTTGCTCGGTGTTCACTAGCCTCAAGGTGTGTTACTCGCGCCCTTGCAAAGTATTTTCTAGAGGGAGACCGTTTGAGATCAGATTTCAGTTAGCCTTTTGCTATTTTAGTTTTGTGCCCTTTTCCTCGCCGGAGCAGTTTTCTTCTTCTTTTTTTAGATACATTTTTGAGTTCACAATTTGCTGTTTGCCCTTGTAACTCTTTGGAGAGTTCTTTGGCCGTTCTTCAATTAAAGATAATTAGCAGGATCGCCAAGCAAGCCACACTATTGTTATTCTTTGTCTAATTATTATCATAGTTAGTCTTTCATTACAAATCGTTTCCCTCCGGTTCCCCTCTGCCCGTTGGTCCCACTTACACCCTGACACGGTTTCTCCACGGAGAACACAACGCAACAGAAACAATGCATGAACGCGTTGTTCTATGTTATCTCTGCCATTCATTATGGACCTTCAGACGTTCCTGGTGCGCAAGTGCGGCTTCAGCCACAGGAAGCTGCTGTGTCTCCGGGCAACGAAGGAGCGAAGCCCCGCCTCCATCAGAGAGCTCTTCATCTGTGAGGAAGACTCCAGTGAGTAGAGAAACGGTATTGCGGCCTGTTAGCCGTTAGCTGCTAACAAACCTTTCTCATGTCGTTTGATTTAGGCCAAAGAAAGAAAGGGAATCAATAATCAATGGGCCTCGTGCAAGATCCTTTGCGTATCTTTTACTTGATTTTTGTGCGTTCATACGAGTGTGCCACGTCAGATTCAGCACACACTCCTCAGTACAGGAGATTGTCCTAAACGGTGGGTAACCATGACGAATCCCACCTGTTCAAAAATGAGTGCGCGTGTTCAAAGGAATATCAGGTGACACTTTACAATACATATAATACAACCGTTCATTTACATTAGTAAATACAGTATTAAGCATTGTTAAACATCTTTAGCGTAGGGGTTGTTGGATAAGGGTTAGGGTTGATCATAACCCTATTAAATAATACATTAATACCTTAGTCAACACTAGTTAACTACACTTAATTAACATGAACAGCGTTATTAAACGTAAACGCCATTAATGAATAATGACAAGACGTTTAGTTCATGAACTGTTAATTAATGATTTTTAGTGTATCTACTAATGGTTTATTATTGGTTCATTATGTACCCTTATTGTAATGAATGAATATCAATTTGCATCATCCACACCTCGATCCGCAGCTACGCCGCGGATCATAATTAAATGGCGCCAGGCCAGGGAAAAAGTGTGTGTAAGTCCTCCTTCAGAAAACGGATGACAGAAAACACACCAAAAAGTTGGCAGCACCCAATAAATGGCAGTAGAGCACCTGCTAAGGTAAAGGAGTGTGAAGAATTGTAAGTGCGCAGCCCACTGCAGTCTGCAATGTCCCAAAAAATAAAGACATTTTAAAATACATGCTGAAAGACGTATTGGCAAGGCCAGGTGATCCATGTGTCCATGCAGTTTGAGGTGTTGATATTACTACTCGCCGCCAGAAATCTGAAACACGTCATGTTTAATAATACTAAGCTTGTTCTGAAGAGGAGGAGAAGGCTGAGAGGAAGGGCAATGTGGACAGGGGCACAGAGTGTAGCATCCCGAAGGACTGTGCGTGCATAGAGAGACACACACACACACACACACACACACACACACACACACACACACACACACACACACACACACACACACACACACACACACACACACACACGAGTCAGATAAACCCACACACAGATCTATAGCCGTGCATCATTGAAATATCAGCCAACAAATCCAGAGCTGTATCGACACACTCGTGAATAAAGACGATGTGTTGGAAAATAGCCCGTGACTGCGTTCCTATCGAGACGAAACGCAACGATTACCCAGCATGGTAATCAGTTATTCCACCGCCTCCGCAGCAGCAATATATCACCCATTCTTGTTAATGCTATTTTCATTAGGATTATTGTTCTATAATGGATTTAGCGTCATACAATTACATTAATGCGACCGTGTCATCGGCTGAGAATATTGTCGCAGGTGTAATACTTACATCATTGTCACAGTTTTAGGTAATCATTAGTCAAAGCCATGGAATAGGAATCGGTTGCTTTGACTTTGGCCAGCAAACCTGACACTTACAACGAGTCTAGACCACTCATAGATTTAGAAAGTAGCTAAGAGAAAATTGTAAACACATGGATTGAATGCGTGAAGGGCACTAAAGGTGCTTGTGCTTGAATCACAAGCATAAATCTCTGTGTTTGAGTGGTTCTTGCATGAGGCCTATTGTGGTAGATAATGTGTCGGATTTGTGTTAAATTCAATGCGTGTTAGGGACAAGGACAGATCCGCCATACAGAGTTATATCTACATTGATATTCTATAAAAAGAACAAAAAAAACGAAACACAAGATCAAAATACAAAAAGCCATCATCACAAAGTTACTTCATTGGACAAAAGAGCCAGAAAATCCTCACTAAGGGCCCTTGAGGCATTGATCGGGGCTTAGGACCCGATGTGGCTGGTGATGATGTGCCTCTTCTCTCCCCAGCTTTCTCCTTGGAAAGCTCTGCACTCAGCTTCCCTGACCTCTGCAGACTGGTGGCCTTCTACTGCATCAGCCGGTAACCACAACATTTGACTGTGTCTTTGACCTTGGCCTCATTACACCGTGTGCTGCTTAGGGTGTTCCACTCCCAGCCGAAAGGTACTGGGTTCGATCCCCCAATGCCCGCAGTCTAACCCTTGATCGCATCCACGTCGGACGGCGTCAGCGGTAGCAACCGCAGCAAATAATCAAAATCCAAAATACTCTTCTTCGATCTGGTCCAAAAAAAACGTAAACCTTTAAAATATCAGACCACGGGTTTGCTTGTTGCTTACGGTGTGGTTGACGGTGGTGTCTGTTCACAGGGATGTGCTGCCTTTCCCACTGCAGCTGCCCGAGGTCATCGCTCGAGCGACCTCGCACAGGCAGCTGGAAGCCATCTCACACATGGGACAAGGTAGAGCCAGAGGGACGCCTGCACGGCTCCACACGTCGCTCCTCTTAGGGGAGGTTGTTGATGTCTAAATGATGGCCATAATCATAGAGGGTTTAGAGCTGAGGGCGCGGTTACACTGCATCCCAATGTGGGCCGCTGGGGATCTTTGGTGGCTCTCATTTTATTTCCATCCATCTTCATTATAACTCACTAGCTTAGGGTAGGCCATTTGGGGAGGACAAGACAAGGTAAGATACATTTCTCTCTGCATTTCGGATCCATTCGAAATATATCCCAGCCGTCCCTTCTGGCCTCTCTCCAGAGCCACTCCGATGATCATGTGTATTGAGCGCACGCAGGCAGCGGGTAGACAGGTTGACGGACAGGTTGGCCAGCCAATAATCTTCATTTGACAGGCTTATTACAGGCTTGCTGCAGCCACAGTTACCAGATTTTACCAGATTTTTCCTTTTTTTGATCCGAGCATTTGAGTTATTGATTGAAGTCAGGATATTTTTACAAATATATTAAAATGAATGCTTCTAAAATACTAATATATACTACTAATTCTAAATTTCCTTTCCTAGCTTTAATAACATATAATAATAAAAACATATTAAATTGTTTTGGAAAAGTGTTGGTTTTATTTGTGTACAACTTCTGAAAATACTTTATATCAATAGAAGTATACATACGATGACCCACAGAGTTCTGGAACGCATCGAGCCCCTCGGAGAACGGCTCTGTGGAGGAGGAGGAGGAGTCCGGTCCCAAGGGCCAGCTTGCACCAGCGCTGGACCTGTTGGGGGGCCCAGTGAAACAGGGGAAGCTTTGCTTCATCAACCCCCTCTTCCTGCAGCTGGAGGTCAGTAGAGAAATCCAGAATGTTCGTCCGGTTTTGATGAACTATTGCTTAGAAAATTATCGGAGAGCAAATTTTATTTAGGACTCTAGGGGCGTGGTCTTTATTAAGTGTGTGATGATGCTCATCGAGTTGCTATAATTAACCCAGCAAGCAGATCTCTGCGTACATTGAATCAAATGCAGTTACGATTAGACACGCCCAAGCAGGGGAGGCGTGTCTACGGGCTTTGGGGTTGCACATGCCCCCCTAAAGTAATCCGGACAATGCTACTGTGTGTGCCAGAGTATAATCAATAAATCAAATCATATAATCAATAAAATAAACGTTGGCGTGAAAGCGGTGCAAGTGATTTAAGTGTGCACGTGCGTGTGCGTGAACTTCAAGCCTTATCTGCCACTTCTCAAGGTGCTTACTTTACCTGCTCCGTTGAGCCAACCTCACACAACATGTGTCCCACACGGTGTGTTCTCCCCCCCCCCGCCGCCCCCCCAGACGCAGCAGACCCAGCAGCAGCAGCGGCAGCAGCAGCAGCAGCAGTCCAGCCACGGAGGCGCGTCCACCAAGAGGCTGCGTTTCAAGCGCAGCATGCGGGTGCGGCTGTCCACCGACGGCTCCATGCACCTCTCCATGGAGGGCGGGGGCTCCTCCGGCTCCTCCTCCCCCTCCCGCAACCCGGAGCGGCCGGGGCCCGCCGAGGAGAGGCACCCCCAGAGGAAGGTGCACGCCGGGGCCGGGCCCCTGAGGAGGAGCCCCGCGGTGTCCCCCGCCTCGGTGGACGACGAGGAGCTGCCGACGGCACGGGCCCTGCAGGTAGCGGGAGGAGGAGGGAGGAGGGAGGAGGGAGCGATCGAGGGGGTTGGAGGGGGAGGAAAACCGAGAGGAGAGATGGAGGAGGTGGGAGGAGGAGGGAGACTGGGGGGGGGCGATGGAGGGGGAGGGAGCTTGTACACGGAGATGAGTCAATGCATTCGTCATAGGATGTGACCGGGGCTCCGGGAAAACATGTTCAGACGGGGCGGTTTCATAAATAAACAACAAGACATTCTGAGAATGTTCAACAAAGCTGTTTTAGGAAACGGTCCATCAATGGGATTAGTATTTCTATAATTTATTCAAATTATATAATAATAATAATAATATGATAATTATACTATAATTGAATGTAGTTTTATTAAAATAAGAATTTGCCTGAAGCAACAGTGAATCACCAAAGATCCTAAGAAAATCCCTAAGATAACATTCATTTAATATATAATGGATCCTTAATGACTAAAATAACATCTTTTATCGTCACGACGTGATCAGGTGGCCGGCGAGCCCGCCTCCCCGCAGCAGGACCCCAGCGTGGAGGCCGCCGTGCTGGGCCTGGACGCCGTCCCCACCCCCTCCCTGGCCGAGCTGGACAGCAGCAGCTCCTTCAGCAGTCTGGACGAGGAGCCCGAGCAGGACGCCTCCCCGCCCGCCGCCGACTCCGCCGCCTCCCTCGAGGGCTTCCTCCTGCCCACCTCCACCTCCACCTCCTTCTCCTCCTCCGCCTCCCTGGTCCAGGCTGGGGCCGCCCGCCGCCCGCCCCTTATGCGGTCCCGCTGCCGTGGCGGCCTGCAGCGCATGAGCGCGGCCTTCGTGTGCTTCTTCGCCCCGGAGAAGCGCGTGACCCGGCTGGTGGAGGAGCTGTCCCGGGACCGCCGCTCGGCCTTCGGGGCCATGGTCCAGGACTTCCTGCAGAGGCAGAGGGAGGAGCTCAAGCGCCTGGCGTCCCCGTCCTCCCCCTCCTCCTCCTCCTCCTCCTCCTCCTCCACTGCGTCACCCGCGGCGGCGGGGGGCTCCGTGGAGGTGCTGCAAGGCCTGAGGCTCTTCCTCACCCAGGCCAAGAGCTGCCTGCTGGACAGCGGGGAGCTGGAGCCGCCCATCCAGACCCTGGTCCCGGAGAGCGAGCAAGGTAAACGACAGCCACGAGGTCAGACGCGACGTACGGGGGGGTCAACAGGGGTCCTCAACACGCGTCACGGAGTTGTTGTTTTTGTGTTCAGTTGTAATCACCGCACGATGACACACACTGTCTTTGATCCTGTCGTCTCAATCGTTAGCTGTTCCTTAAAGGTCCACAACCCCCCAACGTTTCTCTCCATCAATTCAGTTGAGGCCGATCCCTCCTCTGATACGTCCACATACACTTTGTTTATTATTAATGAATGACGTATTCATTTATTAATTAATTAGTAGGGGATGTGTTTCTCACCAAACCACGTCCTCCCCTCAACCGATTGGATGAGGGGAGTGCCACTCAAAACCACTCATTTGGTCTCCCTGGAGTTGAGAAACTGCAGCGAGGGAAGCCCTATCTCAACACACACACACACACACAGTTGTGTAGGGTGTGGGTGTGTGCTCCTGCCCCTGTGTTTTGAGATACGCATCGTTTGGATGTGTGGGAACTGTTTGGGGCGCACATGCATCCTTAGCAGTACATTCGATTAGTACGTAGGAGTATGTAGCTCTACATACTGTGTTTTCTCTTTAAATCTTTATGTGTGGGGTCGACTAAGGAGTTGAAGGTGCAAGTTAGCATGTGGGTTAGTGTGCAGGGCAGCATGTTGGATCGTGTGCAGGGCAGCATGTGGGTTAGAGTCTAACCGACACACTAACACTAGCAGTGAACAGGTTAGAGTCTAACCAACACATTAACACTAGCAGTGAGCAGGTTAGTGTCTAACCAACACACTAACACTATCAGTGAACAGGTTAGAGTCTAACCAACACATTAACACTAGCAGTGAGCAGGTTAGTGTCTAACCAACACACTAACACTATCAGTGAACAGGTTAGAGTCTAACCAACACATTAACACTAGCAGTGAGCAGGTTAGTGTCTAACCAACACACTAACACTAGCAGTGAACAGGTTAGTGTCTAACCAACACACTAACACTAGCAGTGAACAGGTTAGAGTCTAACCAACACATTAACACTAGCAGTGAGCAGGTTAGTGTCTAACCAACACACTAACACTAGCAGTGAACAGGTTAGTGTCTAACCAACACATTAACACTAGCAGTGAGCAGGTTAGTGTCTAACCAACACACTAACACTGGCAGTGAACAGGTTAGTGTCTAACCAACACATTAACACTAGCAGTGAACAGGTTAGTGTCTAACCAACACACTAACACTAGCAGTGAACAGGTTAGTGTCTAACCAACACACTAACACTGGCAGTGAACAGGTTAGCGTCTAACCAACACACTAACACTGGCAGTGAGCAGGTTAGCGGGCAGGTTAGCGAGCAGGTTAGCGTGCAGGTTAGCGAGCGGGGCAGCTCTGGTGCTGGTTTTGCGTGGGTGGGAAGCATTAGCATTTTCTCTCTCCGCTCATTTATCATAAAAAGATCACAGTAGGCCCACGCTCACTTGGAGAGAGAGAGAGAGAGAGAGAGAGAGAGAGAGAGAGAGAGAGAGAGAGAGAGAGAGAGAGAGAGAGAGAGAGAGAGAGAGAGAGAGAGAGAGAGAGAGAGAGAGAGAGAGAGAGAGAGAGAGAGAGAGAGAGAGAGAGAGAGAGAGATGGATTCCATCTTTGCAAGTGTCTGCAATGATATTCAAATTATTATTTTTTCTTTTTCCCCCCCTCGGTTTAAATCCATGTAATACCAATCCGGTGTGATTTTTTCCAGACCACCCAGGTGGTCCTCAGATACATTGAGCCCTAAGCCCATGCATGCAGAGGGCATGTACTGTATGAAGACGAGACGGAGCTGGAGGGGGAACAACAGTGAGGTAATGGAGACAGGAGGCAGGGTGGGGGGGGGGGGGGGGGGGGTGAAGGAGACGTGAATGATGGATCACAGGCAGGGCGATGATGTGATGACTTGCGGTGAGCGGGGACTGGGGGGCGGAGGAGAGGGGATGGACTGATATTACAGAGCGGCAGTGAGCGATGGAGCCTCCTGGACAATAAGGGTGGAGGGTGGATTATGGGCGGGGGGGGATTACTGATGGGCGGGTGCTTGGTTGGATGGATGGATGGTTGGATGTATGATGGTGGAGGGATGGATGGGATGGATGGATAGATGGATGGATGAGGGGATGAGTGGATAGTTTAATGGACGGGTGAGTTCATTGGACGCTAACCCTTTAAAAATAGAATAAATGGATGGATAAATCGATGAAAGAAGGAGGAGAGACAGGAGAAAAAAACGAGAGAAGGCAGTATGATGTGTGTCCGTGGTAGCGCAGCGGCATGGTGTATTTACATATGTCTACGCCTACTGGTGCTGCGGATCAGTCTAAATGTCAAAGGCACTGTTTCCTCAAGTACACAAACGTGGCGTGTCTTTCCACCAGACACTTTGAGGCGTGCGGGCAGGAAAGCAAAACGGCGTCTTTATCAATTTCACAAAGGGCCGACAAGACGATATTTCAGTCCAATCAACCACCGCACTGGCTGATTACAATCAAGCCTCGAAGCCCTGAGCTGTGGCGGGATTGGCTGCAGTCAGAATACGATAGGTGATGGCTTGATTGGCTGGAGTCAAACCCCGCATACATTAACTCGACGTGAGCGTCGGTTGGGATTGATACTCCACACAGAGACGTCATCGCGGTCGCCCTTCGCCTTCTTGTTTCGGTGCGTGTGTGTGTTCTCTCGTCGTTGGCATCTGTTATTATTATTATTGAGTGAAAATAACCCAACCTGATTACGAAGCAGCTTGAAGTGACCACGTGACCACTAGACGCCCCACGCACTCTTTTGTCACTGCAGACAGCAGGCGCACACGTGCGTGCGTGCGTAAGCATGCTCCTCTCCTCTCTCTCTCTCCTCTCTCCCTGCGTCATTTCCCTAAAATAATTATTTTACGTCCCAATATTCTAGAGGGAATGAAATTCCTGGACTAATGGACCGGCCCTTTCTCAGTCCGCCTGCGTCAGTTACAGAAAGTAATACGAATTGAAGCGTGGAGTGAGCCCCATGTCGGGAGGCGGTTTGAGGCAAAGCGATGTGATAACATCAAAGAGTATCAGAGTGTCTGTGATGGGCAATAACAAAAACAGCTGGACCAGCCGCGGACGTCCTTTGAGAACGGCACTTTGAGGAAGGTAAACCATCGGGCCGACGAAGAGTGAGGTTTCCGTGTGGACTCCCGACAAAGTTCATTACTGCAAGTGGTTACCTCGCCCCCTGGAAGCACCTGGGTGCCGCTGCTGTGTTTATTTTAATTGCAGCCCTACCACTTTCTACGCCAAAAACCCTCAATGACATGTTTGCTCGCTGCCCACTCTCCACCTATTGGGTCTGATGCTAATCCTAGCCGTCCTCGCGGCGCTCGGCGAGGCGAGCTCCTGTTGCGAGCTCGTGTTCCTGCTCAGTGCTCACCTTGGGTTCTCCAAAGCGCCGGGCGCTTTTCCTTGTCCAGAAGGCAATGTGTTGCTGGTTCAATGTGTTGTGGGATGGTTCAAACTTAAAAACACGACCACGATCTGAGATTATGAAGGACAAAGGGAGGGCTGAAGGTTCAAGCAATACAATGTAGGAAAATACAGGCTTAAAGGTGACCTATTATACCACCAGGTGTGAGAGTGATTAGCCGTTATAAGCCGTTTTGAAAATCTGCCTCTTCTGACATCACAAGTGGGCGTGGAGTGGCTAATCACACTCACACTTGGTGGTATAATATTAACTTAACTTAAAAAAAAAAGGCCCCTTGTCTAAAGAAAAGATAAATCTGTCAGGTGTTGGCACGTTTATAAAGCGTAGAACACTGAGCCACTCTCTTAAAAAGCAGGTTTTTAATGTATTTTTTTCATACACATCAAAAGTAGGGATCGACCGATATGATTTTTTAGGGCAGATACCGTTTTTTTTTCATCAGCCTTAGCCGATGACCGATATGCTGATAACATACACGTAAAAAAAACACAAATATCGTCCGATAATATTGGCCGGCCGATATATCGGTCGATCACTAATCAAAAGCAGGGCGGTCTCATCTAAAGCACCATCGTTGTTACGTTGAAGACCCTTCATAAAAACCACTCACTATGTCCCCTCCCTCCTGCCCCCCAGACCTGGCCATGGAGCGGGCCATGTTCAGCTGTGTGCTCCGGCCCTTGAAGAAGCTCCTGGACCACACCCTGGTGGTCCTGCACCGCCTGGACGGCTCCTCGCAGCGCCTGGCCCAGAACCTGCTCCGCTTCAAGGGGGGCGGCGGCGGCGGCGAGGGCGGCGGTGGCGGGGGGGGGGGTCTGGAGCGGCTGGGGATCCGCGCCCCGTCCGGGGTGTCTTACGACCGGGAGGTGGAGCGGGTGAGGCAGAAGCTGGGCCTGATGCAGAGGTCTCACTCGCCCATCGACAAGGTGCTGCTGCTGCTGCAGGCCTGCAAGTGCGTCCACAAGGCCATGGGGTCTCTGCACCGTGAGTACATAGACCGACGAGTGAAGCGGGACCCCCTCCTTTTCCATGGAGACTTCCAACATCCCCCCCCCTTCAAGTATCTAGCTTTTCATTATAGTGTCTGATTGGATGGCTCCACAATCGATTGGACTTCTGGAAACTGTATAGGCCTCGGTTTGGGGTAGACCTGTTATGAAGCGACCAAAGAAGGAACTTTTTTGGAAGATCCCATAGTAATGTTACTGTTGTGTCCTCGAGCAATATACTGGTTTCATACTGGTTCCTGAGGTAAACATATCCAGAATTGATTCATGGGCCAAAGAAAGTATCCCCCCCTTAAAATGGTTCAAAGTGTGTTCAAATCTGTTAAAACTAGCTCCTCTTCAATCCCGTTCCCAGGACAGGAAGTGAGCTGGGAGGACTTCCTGCCGTCGCTGACCCATGTGATTGTGCAGAGCAACAGGCCTCACATCCTGCTGGAGGTGGAGTACATGATGGAGCTGCTGGAGCCATCTTGGCTCTGTGGAGAGGGTAGGAGGAGGATGGATGGACGGATGATGGAACAGATGGATGGAGGGATGATGTAGGAGGCATAGTTGTTATAAGCACTAGGACAGTGTTTAGTCTCGGCCCATAGTACAATAGGACAGCTATGGATAATATTCAGCATTGTCTGCTGTTAATGCTTTTAAGGGGAGGGCACATGTAGGCCTAAACCTCCTTAATGTCTTATTACCAACTAACTACTGTGGTCAATTGGTACGGACAAGTCTTAATTGACCTGGCCTCTCAAACAGACTCCATTATTGTAGTTAAATGCATTGTCGGGGTGGCAAATCTTACTATAATTGTTAATAATAAAGTAAAAAAATAACTTATTGTAATGTATTTATTTTATTTAGCGATGGCAAACAAGTTAGATAAATGTCACATCAACCGCCGGCAAACTACAGCCACAGCCTTTTAGAAGCGTGCCCAGGAGATCACTGTACCTATGTTGGTTAATATTCCTGTACCTTGTTTGAGACGTCCTGTCCTCTGTGTGTGCGTCCAGGCGGTTACTACCTGAGCAGCGTGTACGCCAGCCTCTGCCTCATCCAGAGCCTGGAGGCCAAGCCGCCCCGTCCCCCGGGCTGCCTGACCCCGGAGGCCCAGGAGGAGCTGAGGGAGTGGGGGCGCAGGCGGGGACGAGAGGCCCAGATACACCGGGAGAGCCAGAGGATCCAGGTAGGGTCTGAGGCCTGATCGTTTCGATTCGACTTGTTTCCCTGTTCCCTTGTTTTCGGAGTTGTGCCTTTTTAAGGGCCTTGGTCCCTTTCACAATGTTTCATCTTCTTGTTCTCACTCTCTCTCACTCTCACTCTGACTCTCACTCTCTCACTCATATTTTTTTTAAATATATATATAACGCATGCTAGAAAGAGTAACCAAGCACTGAACTGAAACCACAGTGGTTGTACTGCAGCTAGTGTTGCAGTTCAGGTGAGTTGCGAATGGGCTCAAAATAGTGCGGGCCAATCGGAAATCGCACACTCCCCAAAGATTCATTCATTATTGTGTTGTAAAAGTTATCCCTCTCTCTGGAGCGTCTGCTGGAAACAATCCCCCTCAGCTCTTTTACCCCAGGCTTGTCCTGTTTTGATACCGTCTGTTAAAGACTCATTGCAATATACACAATAAACGGTGCCGTGTTTATCCAAATTATGGAATAATGGAACATATCCAGCTAGAGATAAATGTGCCGTGTGCAGAATGTCTGGCCGAGGCAGGGCCAGGAGAACATCTACATTTAGGGCATTTAGCAGACGCTTTTATCCAAAGCGATTTACAACAAGTGCTTTAGAGGGGTGTTTTTAAGAGCGAAAGGGAGGAGAAGGGTCGGTTGGGGCTAAGGGAGAAGGTTTTTAAGGAGGCGAACAACTGAAAACACTAGCAAACAACTGCGACAACTCCACCGCAGCCTTCAGGCAACAACATGCATCTGACAGCCAGGAGACCCTCCTCTGTGGTAAAGAATACAGGGGTCAAGGACCTGTTTAGAGGGCTCGACCCGCGACAATACACACTACTCTTACCCGCACACAGAGCAGAGTAACTCATTGACACGACGTCAGAGAAGCCCTCTCTTGCGCTGACTTCAGACATCCGGACGTCCAGAGCTGTGAAGATCTCCCTTACGGCTCCTTTCATCACTGCAGAGTGGGAGAGGAAAAAAACTGTCACACTTTGATTCCATGTTGAGAGACTCATCATTTCCACAGGTCCTGTTTTGGTTAAGGCAATGCTGTGTGACTCAGGTCTGACAAATGCTGCTGATGAAGGCATTCTTGTTGAAGTTGTTTGAATGACTATTTTATCTTTATATATATATATGGATGGAAGAATTGATAGATAGAGCCATGTATATATGTGTTGCTGAACAGCTGTGCGTGCATCAGTGCCACCAACCCATTTCACTGGGATTTGAGAGGATTAGTTTCTCAAAGGTAATCCACTGACCAGGAGGACGACATATAACACAGTACTGGAAAACCGTTTACCCAACGAACGCATACACACACTCCCTGCTTAAGTACTGTGCATGTACCAGTACATGTTTTACTGGAATGCACTCTGAAATACACACAATATTCATGGTTTTAAAATGGTGGTAATCATTTGACTCAAAGGATTTTACATCCCTCTTTCCCTCCCTCCCTCCCTCCCTCCCTCCCTTTGTCCATTCATCCGTCCATTAAATGTGCTCATCTATGAATCCATCTTCAGGAGACCACCTCAATAGGACCTGGTCTATTGTGGTAGCACACACACACACACACACATGCACACACACACATGCACACACACATGCACACACACACGCACACTCCCACTGCCCGGAGCGAGGAACGCCTCGTGATCGCAGGTGGGAGGGAACCTCTGAACCCTTCCTGAGCAGATCGCACGACCTCCCGCTTCGTGTGGGAGCCCAGAATCTTCTCTGCTCCGTAGAACCTCCACTCCTCCTCCAGCTGAACCCCCCCCCCCCCTCACATCCCCTAACCCCCCCCCCACCCCCCACCCCCCACCACGACAATAACAATAACAAAACATTGGGGGGAAAAATGTATCAAAACAAGTCAGGGCTTTTCCCCCTCGCTCTCTCTCTCTCTCTCTCTCTCTTGCTCTCTTTGTCTCTCTCTCTCTCTCCCACTCACTCTCTCTCTCGTCCCCCCCTCACTTAAAGTTTGAGGGGTGTGTAAATCGTACCCCCATCCAACACACAAACACCCAGAAACGTTGGCGTCTCCTGGTCACGTGACTAACACACTACACACACACACACACACACACACACACACACACTACACACTACACACACACTACACACACACACTACACACTACACACACACTACACACACACACACACACACACTACACACACTACACACTATACACACACACACACACACTATACACACACTACACACACACTACACACTACACACACACTACACACACACTACACAGAGGCTTCAAATAGCCGGTGAGTCTCGCCCGGCGTGGAGCGGTTCTCTGTGCGCCTGCTGACACAGGCGGGGATCAGGCTGAGCCCAGTGGTATTATGAGGAAGGAGCAGTAGCAGCAGAAGAAGAAGAGGAGGTGGGCGGTCAGATAACATGAAATGCATTGAGCTCGCAGCGTCGCAGCAGCGAGGCAGGCAGACCACAATATGCACACGGACACGAGCGAGGAGCCCGGCAACTCTGTGAGTTCAGCGATAGCACTGCTTTTTTTTTTTTTTTTTCGTAGTAGTACTTGGATTTAGGGATTGTGTTTGTGTATGTGTGTGTGTGTGTGTGTGTGTGTTTTTCTCTGTGGTTGTGTGTGTGTTTGTAAATGGGTTTGTACGTGTTTGTTTGGGTGGACCTGTTGATTGCATTCATTTCATTTGTCTACTTTGCTTGTTTTTACTTTTTTTATTATGCTGTGTTTGTGTGTGTGTGTGTGTGTGTGTGTGTGTGTGTGTGTGTGTGTGTGTGTGTGTGTGTGTGTGTGTGTGTGTGTGTGTGTGTGTGTGTGTGTGTGTGTGTGTGTGTGTGTGTGTGTGAGATCACAGTTGAGCTGATAATTATTCAGGTGTGTGTATGTGTGAAGAGATGAATCTTGAGGTGATGGTTATCTAGGTGTGTGTGTGTGTGTGTGTGAGAGAACATGAGTTAAGGTGATTCGTGTGTGTGTGAGTGTGTGTGTGTGTCAAGGGATATCTGTTGAGGTGATGGTTTTTCGTTTGTGTGTGTGTGTGTGTGTGTGTGTGTGTGTGTGAACGAGAGACAGAATAGAGATCACAGTTGAGATGATAATTATTCAGGTGTGTGTATGTGTGAAGAGATGACTGTGATGATGAATATTCAAGTGCGTGTATGTGTGTGTGTGTGTGTGTGTGTGTGAAGAGGGGGCTGATGGGTTATTCAGGTGTGTGTGTGCGTACTGATTGATTGTTAATGTCCTCTGGTTCCATAAGATCTGCTAATGGAGCGGGCTCACTGTGTGTGTGCTGGTGTGTGGGTGTTTTGTCGATTCCTTGTTTAATTTTAGAGGGTGTAATGGCGATTGTAGGTGGTTGGTTCAGATATCGTCTCGGCTTCTCCTTTCTGAACTGGAGCACGTGCGCGTATCGCTCCAGATGGGCTCTGCAGCGCCTGTGTGTGGCAGCTGTGTTTTGATGGGTCCAAAGTGTCCAAAAACTACCACCATGTGGCCATAGTGGCAGTGTTGTGGAGTGTTGAGAGTAGTACTCGCTCTAAACCCAATGTATAAAAGTGAGTGAGTGCCTTCAGAAGCACTCTTATCAATTCAATGAAATGTTGTTATTATTATTATTGATTGTATCACTTTCTGTGTGTGATATCTGTCGGTCTCACTCGTTCCAAGGCTGGAGCCTTGGATGCTTGGTGCGTGTCCCTCGCTCGTTCTCGCTCTCTCTTTCTCTCTCTCGCTCTCTCTAGCTCTCTCTCGCTCTCCATCCCTCCCCCCACCACCTCACCCGCCGTAAGCCTCCTGACCTCTCCATGTTGTGCCGTGCTGTCGATGGTAATCACCTCTCTCTCTCTCTCCCCCTCCCTCCCCCCCTGCCCCCCGGCCCCCTCCCCCAGAGGTGCGTGCGGATCCTGTTCCAGGACGGCGAGCAGAGCGCCGTGCGCACCCTGCAGTGGCAGGCGGGCGACTCGGCGCCGGCGCTGGCCCAGCTGTGCGCCGACGCCTTCGGCGTGCCGGACGCCGGCCGCTACGCCCTCTACTGGCGCAGCGGCGGCGAGATGAGGCCCCTGCCGCCCCACGCGAGGCCCCAGGACCTGGCGGGCCACAGCGAGGGCGGACCCTCGCTGTCCTACCTGCGCACCGACCACGACTTCAGCAAGATGCGCCGGCTGACGCGCGGCGGCGCCGTGGACCTCAGCGAGTCGGTGTGCGAGGAGTGAGTGAGGCCGGGGGGGTGCGGCGGCGGTGGTGGTGGTGGTGGGTGAGTGGTGGTGGTGGTGGTGGAGGACGGGAGTCGCCGTCTCCTGCTCTGATTCTCCCTCTTCCTTCCGTCTTGCGTCTGGCCCCTGGTCTCGGGGCTCCCCCCCCCCCCCTCTCTCTCCGTCCGTGCGTCCGTCCGTCCGTCCTCGAGGTCATCGGTTTTTGTTTTCCTCGATGAAGCCGCGTCGCGTCCCGCCGCGAGGTCGTTGGGGTCCGGGAAAATAACAAACCCCCGAACACATTCGCTCTTTTAAAGACCCGGAGGGTGGACCTTTGACCTATCGCCACCCCCACCCCCTCCCTCTCCCCTCCCCACACCAGACACGGGGCCCCCTGAACACAGTCCAAGGAACTACGACTTCGAGGGCCCGTCGACATCCACCACGTCCTGCGGCCCTAACCCAACGCTAAAGAAATGTACCTTCTTCTTTTTTTTTGGGGGTGTGTGTGTCTTTTTTTTTTTCCCTCCTCCATCACACGGATCCTATACTCTTACATGTTGAAGTGAGTTAAATACCGTTCTCCGAGACGTGAACCCCGAGATGTGCTCTGAAAGGATATTCTGAGCATCATTAGAGCGAGAGCGAGCGCGAGGAGAGAGGAGGCGGTCTGGAGCCCGAAGAGAGTTTCCAAGATAGACCAGTTGCTTGGAAACACAACACACACACACACACGCAGCGTGTTCCTCGTGTGTCTGTGTGTGTGTGTGTGTGCGTGTCTGTGCGTGTGCACGAGAGAGAGAGAGCTCCGTTCGACCACCTCAGCGAGGCTCCGTCCTTTCACAATAAAACTCCGGGGGAGGGGGGATGAAGGGGTACGTTCAGATCTTGTGTATCCACAGCATTGTGTTGGGTCTTGACCGGGGGTTATGTTACGCAGGTTCGAGGGGTGTGAACCGATGCCATGGGCTTAACCTCACGACGAGGAACAATGTGCTTTCTGACATGTTTTTTTTTTTTTTTTTAAACACACTACCTAACAACACTAGATCATCCCACTGTAGTCAGACGGACAGCTGGCAGAGAAGCATAAAATAACAGAAGTAAACTTATCGAGGCATAGCGAGAGCGCTGGACAGTGAGCCAACGGGAAGCGAGCGTGTTCTAACTATTAATACGGCGCTTATTAATAAGCCAGGGGCTGCGTGCCAGTGGAAGCCAGCCTCACCAACCATGGTCCTGGAAGAGGAGGAACGCTGAGTGAGAAGTCAGCCTCTATCCCCTCATCGGGGGACGCATTAGTTCAATCACCCCCCCCCCCCCCCCCCCCCCCCCCAAAATAACCGTCCACACTCCCAGACCCCCTCTAATGGAAAAGGTCGGAGCGGTAATCCCACAGGATCAGGCCGGGATGGGGAAAGTTCCCGGGGATAATTACAGGGAATTCAGTCTGCTCCCGCCCCCCCGCCCCCAATCCTGTTTTTGACCTTCTTCTGAATGGCGATCCACTTTGTGCAGTTTTTTTTTTTTTCCCGTACTGTAAAATAATCTTGTTATGACAAGAGCACCGAGAAGGACCATGTCTTAATCACTTATTGATATTAATAATGCTACCAATAATGACAACACACCGGGTCTGTGTCTTACCTCATGGTGATTGGTTGAATGTAAACGTCAAAGCTGCCAGCTCATTGGCTGGCCTGCGCCGCGAGTCATACTTACCCCACGGACTTTGACGTCATCGTCCATGAACACCGTATATATCGGAAGTAATCAAATGTATAAATAGTAACAGGACGGATATCAAGTCCGGTATGGAGTAAAGGTAATTTGAAAAAGATTTATAATGTGCAGGGGGACTTTATGAAAGCGATAATGTGGTTTAAATATAAGTGCATGCTTTTTTTATTTGTACACGTGAAGTTTCTGCGAATGTAGTGTGTGCATGTCTGTGCGTGCGTCTGTGCGTGTGTGTGTGTGTGTGTGTGTGTGTGTGTGTGTGTGTTTGTGTGTGTGTGTGTGTGTGTGTGTGTGTGTGTGTGTGAGAGAGAGAGTGCGATGCATGTGTTGATTGTATGCCAACATTAAGATGCCCACTATTTATTTTTAATGGGGAAAAAAAACACATCAATGTATTATCGTCATGTAATATCAATATCACAATAAAACAGCAATATCTGTTCATGACGTTGTTTCATCCCGATTTCTGTCCCGGTCTGATGACATCATATGCGGTCATTCCTCGACATGGGAATGAAACATCGAGTCTGTTTGTTATCAAGCGGCCTTAAAGCTTTTCTCCGAGTGGCCGGAAGAGTCCATCTTCAAACCAAAAAAGCGACCAGCGTTTTGCTTTCAATCCGAGCACAGTGGAACAACGTTGCGTTGTGCGAGACACAACGTGATGAGATGTGTGAGTTTGTGTGTATTTTATCAAGCTTTGGTTTTGCGCACAATATAACAACGCGGTCCTGTGTGTCCTGGTTTGCTCACTCTGTGCACTCGGGGTGTGATTTAGATATAATTGATTTTATTTTCAATAGCCTATTGAAATAATTGGACCGTTAAAAAATACACAAAAAAAACTCCAGTGGCTGCCAGGAATAGAGCAGAATATCAACATAAAAACAATAACTGCATAAGTCAAAAACATTGGGGCTTTTGTTTGATAACCGATGATTATCGTATGTGTAATAATGATAATAATATCCATTATTAACAACCATGAGTCATTATTTGGAGGATTCACCCACTCAACAGTTTATGACTCAAAATACCATAAATAGAGCAATATGGTGCTCCATCCCACAAAAGTGAAACAGTTTTGAAGTAACGTCATGACATAAACAAACCAAAGGCTCTTGTATGCATTAGCCCTTCCAAAATACTGTGTGTCTCTTTGTAAATGTGTGTGTGTCTCTTTGTAAATGTGTGTGTGTGTCTTTGTAAATGTGTGTGTGTGTGTGTGTGTGTGTGTGTGTGTGTGTGTGTGTGTGTGTGTGTGTCTTTGTGTGTGTGTGTGTGTGTGTGTGTGTGTGTGTCTTTGTAAATGTGTGTGTGTGTGTGTGTGTCTTTGTAAGTGTGTGTGTGTGTGTGTGTCTTTGTAAGTGTGTTTGTGTCTATTTGACTCCCCCGGCCAGCTTGTCCAACACTTTGGAGCCCTTCTCCATGTACTCCTCCTTGCTGATCCAGAAGGACTCCTTGTCCTTCATGATGTTGGCCAGCACCGCCCCGCCCATGAACACCATGTGCTTACGTCTGGGCGGGTCCTCGATGCGGATCTTAAACTTCTGCAGGGGGAACGTGGATAAGAGGGAGAGAATGGGGTTGTTAATTGAAACTTTAGAGTGTGTGTGTGTGTGTTGCATATGTTTTATTAAATTTTTGCAATGGAGAGAGTCAGAAGGGGAATACTGTTATTGTTGACACAGGCAGTATTAAGTGTGTGTGTATTGCGTCGATGTTTATAATATTTAACTCTAATAAAACCCATATTTCCTCCCGTCGAACATCGGTGTAAAACAGCAAACGGCGACACACTCCCTGTCCATCATTCCAGAACATAAGTTGTCTAAACCCATTACCATCTCAACATAGGGCTGCTCGATTATGGAAAAAATCATAATCACGATTATTTTGGTCAATACTGAAATCTCGATTATTTTTGAGTTTGAAAACATGATGCATTTATTCATAATTTCTCGCCAAAAAAAACACTTTGTAAATGAGAAACTTCGAAATTTCCCCTTAAAAATATACACAGAATGGTCAAATAGAAAATAAAGTCCAGATATGAATCCAGCTGTTCTGTAATTTCTATTATTATTATTTTATTATTATTTTTTTTTATCATTTCAACTCGATTATATTAGTTTGGTGATCGTTTCACTCTGAAATCGAAATCAAAATTTGATTAATCGCCCAGCCCTATCTCAACACGCTTCTAGCATCTCCACCCTGAGGCCGGGGTCCCACGCCCAAACCCCTTCCTCCATCGGCCCCGCCCCCGCTGTGTGTGTGTTTGTGTGAGTGGCTCCAGCGGCGCGGCGCCCGTGTGTTTACCGAGAGCTTCTGCGTGTCTCCGTCCAGCACGTGCTCCAGGTACAGCTGTTTGATCTCCCTCTCCAGACGGGAGGGCAGGCCCGGGTACATGGTGGTGCCCCCGGACAGCACGATGTGTCGGTAGAAGTCAGCCCTGTGGAGGGGGAGAGGGGGGAGGTAGGGGGAGGATGTGGCTTCGATCATGTCATACTAGTATGGTTGAGTTGTACGTAATCTGTGTTATGGCAAGTCTGCAGTATCTTGTGTGTGTGTGTGTGTGTGTGCACCTTTGTGTTTGTGTGTTTGTATGTTTGTGTGTGTGTGTGTGTGTGAGCGCACATTTATGTGTGCGTGTGTGCGTGCACATTTATGTGTGTGTACATGTGTGTGTGTGTGTCCGTCTGTCAATGGCTGTTAGGTGTGAATCGTATCGGTCTGCTTGTATCCTTGCCAGAGGGAGTTGAAAAGGACTCAACAGTTGTTGCTTCAGCCGCTAAGAGACAGAAACATCTCCATTCTCTCGCCAAGTTGCATAACACGTTCCTGTTTCAATACCACCCGAGGAATTGCTATCAACAAGGACATATTCTTCGTTCTTTTTGGAAATATTTGAGCAGGTACATTTGACTTAATCCTACGACTTAATCCTACGTCTGCCATAGATGAGGTGAATGTGAATGAATGAGGGGACTTAAGATGTCAGCATTGCTGCAGCGACAGCAGAAGCTGAAAGACAGTTTCTGTGGTGGGATCAAACAGGAAGAGGAAGTCAGAGTCAAGCTCAGAAACATTCAACTTCCTTAATCTGACTGCTCATCGACAGAAACACAAGCCCAAGACTTTTGAGATTCTATAAAGTGTTTCTATTAAGCTTTTGTTCAAAGCAACTTACAATAAAATGTATCAAATAAGCAAACTGCTTAAAGTGCTAGATCATACCATTTTTTTTTTTTCATTTTCATTTGTTCTACTAGTGTGGGAGCCAGACATGATATACACGATCATCACATGACAACAACAGCGGCCTAGACCTTATTAATCCCTGTATGTCTCTATCTCCGCCTTCCACACACACTTAAAGTGTAAGGCTTCCACCTCACACAAAACGTCGGACCCATTGACGTAACTTTCCAGAATCTGACCCGTGCCGAACCGAAATCCCGGACCAAATACATAATCGGTCAAACTTTTCCATGATTTTCATCAGCGGGGAAACAAGGTTGCGGTTCTCCCACAGTAGAACACGGCTGAGCAGGACGGCGCCCTGTCAACCAATCACATTCACACCCAATCAACCAATCAACCAATCACAACGAGGACTCTTGTGTCGGACCGCAGACTCACCTGAGGTCGATGTCGGCGGCCTGGATGGTGTTGAAGAGCAGCTCGGCCACGCCCGCCCCCTCCACGTTGATGAGGTGGGGCTGGAAGAGGGCCTCGGGGGCTCCGAAGCGCTCCCCGCCCACCTTCACCTGCCGCCCGTCTGGGAGCTGCACCCCGGGGGGGGGGGGGGGAACATCAGGGTCGGGGTCAGACTGTTGTTGTGTGCATCATGTTACAGGGTCCAGTGTGGAGGGCGGATGGATGGATACCATTGGCTGATGACCCGATCATCAGCCGGCCTTATCAATGGGTTTGACTGGACGGTGTGTAATAGGTAATCATCTACATTATCTGCTCCTTTGAGACGGCTCAGAGGCCTTTGTGTATGTTCATATCAATACTACTGGTATTAATACTGCCATTAATGTTACTAGTATGTTTGACGCTTGACATTAGCTTTTTGTTGAAATAGTTGGAATTGGTTTGAACAGAAAATATTTGTGTGTGTGTGTGTTTGTATACATTCCAATGGAGGGAGGGTGTGTGCATGTGTGCGTGGTACCGTGAAGGTCTCCACCAACACGGTGGTCTCGTTGGCCAGCCGCTGCTCCTGCTCGATGTTGTAGCCCACGTAGCACAGCTTCTCCTTCAGCATGCGCACTGTCTCAAAGTCGGCCGTGTGGTTGAAGGCGTAGCCCCGCAGCAGCAGGAGCTGGAGGAGGAGGAGGAGGAGGAGGTGGTGGTGGAGGAGGAGGTGGTGGAGGTGGAGGAGGAGGTAGTAGTGGTGGTGGTGGAGGAGGAGGAGGAGGTGGTGTTGGGGAGAGAGGGGGGTGGGGTTATGCTTGGGGTTATATATCTCTGTTGTTGAGGCCCTTGGTTCCCCAGTAGTGCGAGTGCAGGGTTTAATATCATGGCGGTAGAGCCCTGGTTCACCACCTCTGCTGCTGTGTTGACTGAGTAATTAAGTCTTAAGCGAAGTGACATTAGATGTCGTTCCACAGACACTTTGTATCCAAGGTGGCTTAGAAGTGAGACTGGGAGTATTCAAAATGTCAACGGGTGTCGTAACACTCAAATACAAAATATAAAGTAACCTAAAGAGTGTCACATATTTGTACGAAACCTTTAGATAAAAATACCGGACCGATTTAAAACCCGTGCATGTGTGCGTGGGTTTGTGCGTGCGACCGGACTCACCTTGATCAGGTAGCGCGTGATGTCCCGTCCGGCGATGTCCAGCCTGCGGGTGAGATGGGGCAGGGAGAAGCCCTCGTACACGGGACAGATGTGGGTCACCCCGTCCCCCGAGTCCACCACCACGCCCGTGAGCAGACCTGAGCCCACAAACACAACCCGACCCTCCGTTTTACATGGGCATTGATTCCAGTCATTTTTACACACTTTTAGTTTTAGTGCTGCACAACCCAGTTATCAAAACAAACAAACAGAGTAGCTTTAGGGATCAGAAATACCGGTTTAGTCATTTCCTTTTTGATTAGCGGTTGTGTAAGCGGTTGCGGTAGATATCACACATTAAAGTGCTTTCAAAGTGCAGACATTTTTTCTGAGGCTCCTGAATCTGCTGTCCAAAGTCCTTACTTTAACACCTAGTACTACCCGCCTGATGTGTGTACATGTGCACAAGCAGGTAACCACTCCTCCACCACAACCTCTGTGCTCTCTCTAAACCAGCGGTGGAGAACCTTTTTTGACATCAAGGGCCGTTTAAATTTTTGTAACTTGCACTTTTTTTAGGCCTATAAAAATGACTCACTCACCGCATAACTTGCATGCGCAACGTTTTCTCTGTCAATTTGGTCTGGTGAAAGCTGCTTGTTGGGCACCCAAACTTTGCTTAAGTGCGTTTATTTTGTCCTTGCGTACTGTAATGACGGTCCAGGTTGGTTTTTTGGTTTTTCATTACAGCGAGCGATTTTCCACACACAAGGCAAACAGGCCTGCCCTTTACTTCAACAAAGAAGTAATCATCGGTCCATTTTTCTTGGAAAACAGGACATTCATTATCAACCTTTCGTTTCTGGGCGGATGCCATGCTAGCCGTCAACGGTTAGATTTAGAAATGACACTGCGACTTGTTTAGGCTACCCCAATGTGACCCTCAACATTCCAAAGTAAACAAAAAGGAAATTAACCTTTTTACTACTACAACTATATTGTAGGCTAGGCTATATGCTTTGTTAACATTTTATTTAATATGTTTGTTTTGCCCTTGCCTCCGCGGGGCCGTACGTTCCCCACCCCTGCTCTAAACGTTGGGCGCAGGACAGCGTGGGAGATGTTAGGCCCGGTTCCATGCCGCCTAACCTGAAGGCATCCTTGAGCCAGATACCCTAACTCACCCTAACCAATCCGAACCTGCTCCGTAATGACATCAGAAGTCACCATGAAATCTCCCCGGATGAGAGCGGCTGCAGATGCAGCACCGCCAAGGAGCAGGTAGTCTGAAGGAGCAGGGAGGCGTGTCTGAAGTGGCTATGAATCACTGCGGTGAAAAGGGCCTGTGGCTCAATAACGTGAGTTCATACCGTTTGGTTCTTCCCAGGACCGGGTTACAGAAGACGCGTGATGAAGGACAGGGACAGAGCGGGGGGGGAGCTTACCCTGAGCGTAGAGGGTCAGCACGGCCTGGATGGCCACGTAGATGCCGTGGAACCCGTACGTCTCGAACATGACCTCGGCGATCTTCTGCCGGTTCTTGGTGGGGTTCATGGGGGGCTCCGTCAGCAGCACCTGTTGGAGGAGGGCGGAGTGGACTCAGCCTTAGACTAGCAGCCTGACACCATGCTTTGTTGTTGCTGGGACTTAGTCTGTTCTGTTTCTCAGTGGCGCCTCCACGTGGTGGTTATAGGAATGGCACTCACCGGTGTTTGAAATCTGGTCGGTTGAGATTTTGATACATATCTATATTTTGATTTGTATTCTGTTAATTATGCCCCCTTTTCTTCATCCAACGTTGAAATAAATATGAAGGTTAAAGAAAATGCGCAAACCAGTACCAACACATCCATGGCAGGAGACTGGGCCTAGCTTGATTCAATGATTCTCAAATAGCTTGACATTCACGTTGAACATATTCATGTTATTTAAAGAGCCACCAAATAGCTTCAGTAGCACTGCAGAAGAAAGAAGAACTCTGAAAGAACTCTGTCAGACGACCGTTGTTATTTCGCCCAGGGAGAAATCACTTCCTCAATCCAACATCAGCTAAAAACAAACCACTGGTACCGGCCCTTTAAGATAACAGAACTTCTCCTCAGGGATGGGGCAGAACCACTCCAGTAGGCAATATTTTTTTTCGTAGGATGAGTCTGGGATTCTCACCTCTGATTGGTTAGAATGGCTCTCCTCCGATTGGTTATGGTTAGGGTTAGGGTTTGGGTAAGTGTTAACCATAACCCTAACCCTAACCTCCCACAAACAGCCAGGACTAATCAAAACACGATCTAAAGGAGAGCCCTTCTAACCAATCAGAGGCGAGAATCCCAGACTTATCCTACGAAAAGAAATATCACCTCCAGTAGGGTCTTCAGCCAGCCTGTTTGGGTTCCACAGCGGCACATACAGGGTGGAGGAGGAGGAGGAGCAGCAGCAGCAGCAGCTCCTTACCTTGCAGTCGGGCGGGTTGATGTCGAGGCGCCCGGGGCCGAAGGTGTAGTCCCAGATGTGGATCATGTCCTCCCAGGAGCGCACCATGCCGTTGTCCATGGGGTAGGTCACCTCCAGCATGGAGCGGCACTCGCTGGCCTCGTCGCCCACCATCAGGTCCTGGGGGAGGTAGGGGGGGTGGGGGGGGGGGGCGGGACACGGGTCATTTCTAGAACATTCCTACGCTGAGGTGGTGGATGCCCAAAAAAAACTTCTTGACCAAATAGTTTTCAATGTTGATGGTATTTTTCTACGTGTTGGGTACATAAAGGCCCCGGAGATGTAAGCATGGTGTTGCTTCTTTTGATAAGCGGTGCAGACCAGAGATGCTGTAGTTTAGGTCAGTCAGTCTTTTTCTGAAAGCCCTCTTTGTAACCGGTGAAGGGGCTCAGGCCAGGTGGCCCGGGCATCACAAGTTGTTTGTTCAATTGCATTAACATTTAGTTTGTAACCACTTTACCACGAAACCAGGTCTGATGCTGATCGCTGCTTAGTCTTTTAAGCAGACGCGTCTGCTGGAAGCATCTTGACACGCTTTGGGAGAGAGGGGGGAGGACATGCAGCAAATGACGACCACGGGCCAGAATCGAACCCGGGGGGCGGCTGCCGTAAGGACAGAGCCTTCACGGTCCGACGCGCTGCACCCCGGTGAGCCGCCCAAAGCATCTTAGAGCGATTTCCAGGAAGCCATGAGGGGGGCGGATAGGGGTCAGGCATCGCGCTCTAGGACGCGCTCGTGGACATTTCGGGAGATCGAACCCCGGTACCGTGGTGCTGGGAGTGGAACCCCCCCCCGATATCCTGCCCCCCAGATACACACAGGATCGGCTACATGACCGGGCAGTACGTGGGGACGGGGAGGGCGAGGGGGGGGGGGGGGGGTTTCCCCCCTAATGAGCGACAACCCCCCCCTCTCCTCAGTACTTAAGGATCAGGGCGTCAGGGTCAGTCACCAATCTGACCGTAACCTGGGCTTAGGGATGGCCTGCAGGTGTCCAATCAGATTGACCCGTTCTAAGACCCTTACGCCCACACCGGCTCAGAGATGAGAGGTGTTAAAAGGTGACAGCGGGGTGGGGGGGTGGGTCATGAAGGGAAGGGTGGGGGCAGCGATCCAGTCAGAGCCGAACTCTGCCGGCTTTGGTAGTCTGTACACCGCGACGATAGTGGGGATTTAAAGGGGACTTTTTCCTTCTCCGTATTTTCTCCCCCTCCCGTGTCTCAACGAAACATGACACGTGTTGAGAACGCGTCGTAGGATTGCATCGGAAATCCCGAACCGGTTCGGGGCCGCTAAGACGGATTTGATGGTCGATCATTCTGACATTTGACCAATAAACCTTGACCTTAAGTGGACACTACGAGCCACACTGATCTGCCCAACATTAACGTAAATACATGTCTGCTGATGTTAGGTCCAAACCAAAGCTGGATTAACTCTAGGTTTGTAACTGATGAGGATATTGATATATTGGTTAATTGTTGGACTTGTTTGTTTTATATCGAAAAGGACCCTGAAATACTCATCTGAGCTCAATAACATTATCTTATCTTAAGATGTAGTAGTGTTAGTGTTCTTGGCCTCCACAGAAGCCTTCCCCTTATCTGAATGCATCTTTTCATTCAAATGTAAAGCTCATGATGCTGAACTTGAATTGTACATATAGTTTTCATTTGATCCAAAAAATATTCTTATTAATTGATATCTTTTTTTCAGTTCACTTGACAACTTCTATTCCGTGGAACCTCAGACCTTTAACAACCCACCTTGATCTCAATGTTCCCGACTTTAGTGTTGGAGCGGATGAGGGGACGGCCGACCATAGCAGGGAAGATGTGTTCTGGGAAGTTGGAGCCGGCAAACCCACACTTGACAAACTGGAGAGAGAGAGAGAGAGAGAGAGAGAGAGAGTGAGAGGAGAGAGAGAGAGAGAGAGAGAGAGGAGAGAGAGAGAGAGA